>NC_056660.1:101615381-101980381 GCF_018350195.1 Panthera tigris | reverse complement strand
GATCCTGGAAAGTGGAATTCATCACATACTCAGGAAGAAGTTTTTCCATGTCTTAAACCAATGCAACAATTGATTTAGTCTTTATTTACTAAATCCTCACTTAATCTTTGCCTTATTTTATTCATAGCAGCTATCTCTGTTGAGCACTACATAGCTGAGTTGTATAAATGTGCCTTGCATATATAATTTAAAAAAAATTCTTCATACAGACTTCTGTGAAGCAAATACTAATGTTGTCCTCATTTGACAGATAAGAAAAATGAGCCAAGAAATGATACAAGGGGGGACTTGGGGTTTGCACCTGTCCATGGCCCTTAACCAATAGCAGGAGCCAGGAGGGCAGAACCTGGCAAGTGCCCACAGGTCCAATGGGCTCTGGAGGTCCCCTCCAAACAGCCCCCAGTGCCCCACAAGGCAAGAGGAAGGACCAGGCCGGGCTCTGCAGACCCTAGCTTTTCATGTCTGGGGAAGCGGTCTTTTTCTTCCTCTGAACCTTACGGGCGTGCTAGGTGCCTTCCCACACCAGCGGCTTCTTCTTGACCGCATGCAGGCTCTGGCTGTAGTTCAGAGGCTTCCCTTGGGCGGAGCATGTGGCTGGGCACGTTTTCTTCCTCTGTCATTCTCGCTTTGCTCTGAACTGATAAAAGTAACGAACACACAAGAACCAAATGGTTGATGGATTTCCACGTGAGGGGGTAAAATTATACGTACCTGGCCATGGCTAAATCAGAGACACAAAGTCAGTCCTTTTATGCCGGGAGTTTTGGAGCACACTTTGACTTTATTTAAAAAAGTGAGGGGCGCCTGGGTGGTTCAGTCGGTTGAGTGTCCGACTTCGGCTCAGGTCATGATCTCACAGCTCGTGGGTTCGAGCCCCATGTTGGGCTCTGTGCTGACAGCTCACAGCCTGGAGCCTGCTTCGGATTCTGTGCCTCCCTCTCTCTCTGCCCCAACCCACTCGCATTCTGTCTCTGTCTCTCTCAAAAATAAATAAACGTTAAAAAAAATTTTAAAAAATAAAAATAAAAATAAAGAAGTGAAAGAATGTTGCAATATGGAGATTTCTCCAGCCACTGAATGAAGCTTAGGCTTTTATTCATCTTTCTGGTTTTTATTTGTGGGCCACTAATTCTCATTCGGATGAGGAACCTAGAGACACGGGTCTGCTCAACGATAGAGTCAGGACTGGAATGCTAGTTTCCAGGTGCCAAGGCTAGTGATTTCACAACATACTCAAGCCTTGCTTTTAGATTTAGTGGGTGCCTGGGTGGCTCAGTCGGTTGAGCATCCAACTTCGGCTCAGGTCATGATCTCATGATTCATGAGAGCCCTGCATCTACCCTCACGTCGGGCTATATGCCTTCAGCACAGACACTGCTTCGGATCCTCTGTCTCCCTCTCTCTCCGCTCCTCCCTTGCTCATGCTCGCACTCTCTTTCTCTCAAACACAAATAAACCTTAAAAAAATTAAGTATTTTACATCTAGCACGTAGTAATAATAATAACAATAATAATAAGGGTATTTCTTTTTTCGTTTTGTTTTAGTTTATAACTAAGTATAGTGTCTTTTTTAGCTAAAGGTTTTATTTTTAAGTAATCTCTACACCCAACATGGGGCTTGAACGCACAACCCGAGCTCAAGATTTGCACGCTTTACTGACTGAGGTGGCCCCAGGTGGCCCCTAACTGCAATTTTAGAAGAAGACTTCACATAAGTCTCAATCTTTTGCAATTTCTGCAAGGACAGTCCTTGATTTTTTTTTTTCCCCCTGTAAGGTAATTCTCTGTGACTCTGTAACTTTTAGATGGTGGGGTAGTAAACATACAGATATTTATAGAAGTGAAGGATAATTTAGTTTTTCCAGAAACAGACTTTGGTGTCATTTTTCCCAATTCATCTTTCATTAGGTCATTTGAATTTTTTACGATTGACACGTAGTGGTTGTGCACAAATTGGAGAGCCATCCTGAAGGTGGTTATCCCAGATTTCCTGTGCGGGAAAGATCCGTGCAATTAGAGACACAGTAAAAATGTCTTCATGAAAGTCCAGCCATGACATGTATACTTGAGGGGAGGTGTACATAAACTTAGAGAACTCTCTTCAAGAAAAGCAAAATAAAGGACTTTGGTCAAGTCTTTGAGGATGGATTCTACCCTGTCTGGATCTAGAGAAACACTGAGCTGAAGAAAGCAGTGGGAACACCAGTGATCTAACTGGGCCCACTAGAGTCGAGACAAATACATAAACCCCAAATAGTAACTCCTTATTAAGGGTTTATCCTTCCAACAAGTGTTATTTTTTCCAACTTTCAAAACTACTTTAATTCACCTTTTCTCCTTTGCTGTTCCTGCGTGTGTGGAGTCAGTGAATCCAGTTTAAATCAGGAAATCACCCTTCTGGCTCTTGTTCACAACAGACACAGAGAGCTTTCTCACATGTACAAATGGTGTGGAGCCTATAAAAACATAGCTTCGTAAGTTGTGATCATGACCTACTTTGGAAAAATTGCAATGACATCGGCAAGAGCGTAGGAAATACACTTGGTATATAGAACCAGTTCCAGGGCGACTCAGAAGCTGTGCCCACTGGGAAGAGGTGTGTTTGGGAGTCAGATTGATTGACTAAATAAATAATTAATCAATTCAGCTGTTTGTTTGTAAACTACCTGCTGTAAGCGGGCTGTGTTCCATACAACCCACCTGCCGTCGTGTTGAGAGTGCTTTGGATTTGGCGGCTTTCTCAGTGTTCCTACCCAGTTCTGTGCAGCGCTCCTAAGATACTTACAGAGGTAATAAAGAAAGTATCTCCTGGATATTCCATAGCTCTCAGCATTCGTTGGAAATCTGGCCTACACTCCCTCTGTGACCTGTGTATGATCTTTGGTGTCGGGTTCATGGATACTATTGAACGCACTTCTGTGCAGGAGGAGAGATAGACGGTGGGGGAGTGTCACCGCCCTGATGTCTTCCGTACGGCATCCCCGTGCAATGTTGAAGATGGAATGGGTTAATGATCTGCAACTGGTAACCAGCTATTTTAATTCTTATTGGCAAGAAAGGCAATAATCAAAGGACTCCCATGGGAATGAATTATAATGATGTTAGCAATAAGCCTTCAAGTGAATTATGCTAATTAATTTCTGTAGGTCAGCATTATCCATCACCTCTATCATAAAAGGCAGGGAAGCCTCAATCCGGAGAAACAAAGTTGAATTTCAAAAGCCTTTTTGAGTGGGCATCCAGGGATTGGAATTTGTAGCTTTGCATTCCAAACGGGATGTTGAGTTTTAGAGAATCAGGACAATGCCCAAGGGGTTGACCCTCTTTCTTCTCTGTGGAGGTCATGCGCAGGGGAGTTGTGGGGCAAGTACTTGGAGCACCCAGAGGGGATACTTGTTCTGCAAACAAACAAACTTCAGTCCCCAAGACTCTCTAGTGTGCATCTTTGAAGGCATGAAATTCACACACACACACAATGGTGATTCAATAGCCTCCTGCCCAGTAGGACCACTCTTTAAAAATTAAAATAAGATTGAGCTTTCTATAAGAGGAAGCAGCCCTGCCCTAGAAATTGGCTCCACTCAGCTCTCTGAATAAGAGCTAATGTAAGTCCTTTGTGAATATATTTTCTCGCACGCGGTCTTAGGTTAGCGCAAATGAATAAAAAGGCAGATTGCATGAGAAAGTAAATGTGACATTTTATTCCTTAAGTGGTACGATGTCAACCATTCGGTCTTGCTAATCCAAGACAGGGTGTTCAGCCACCGTAACATTTTTTTTTTCTGCCATTTTAGAGGGCATCTCTGCTAATAAAATTTACTTGAACAAGACAGAAATTGCAAATGCTGGAAGCTTTTTATGTCGCACGGGTTCAAGAATTCAAGTCTCAGCTGTGTTGGTTCTACGACAGATATCTCTGTGACCACCACAGCATAATGTATTTAAAATGTTGCCTACTTTCCAAACTGGAGGTGACTCTGTTTAGCTGACGACGGTGGTGATTTTTCACAGCGAGGGCATTTGTGAAATCGTTAGCTCTGAGTAGCTCAGGTATACACGTTAAAATCTTGTTCCTGCTCCTAGGTGTGCTAGATTTGGGGTTTTGATTCCTCAGTGATGGTCAGCTTTACGTAGAGAATACTGACTTGATGTTACAACTTGCAACTGACGGCAAGAGAAAAGCAAGATAAAAGCGTATGATTCGTCACTAAGTCCGTTCTCCATTTTGATAATACTGCTAGTTTGGAGAGTTGGCACCAACTTTTACATGTGACATTCAGATTGAAACGGTCATTTCCTCTTATGTAAAACTTTCGTCAACTCTACCCGGGACACTGATCAATGTTAGCGCTTTTTTGTCTCTCTAGAACTGCAGTATTTTTGAAACGCTGTCAAAGCTGGCTCACCTACATTCCTAAGGGCTGTATGGAAGGTCATGTGACTGTTTACGGCTTCGATAAAAAAGCAACTTATAAATGCAAAATGCTATTCACTACTTATTCATCTCATGTATTCATGCAACGCTCCTTGGCTTGCTGTGGTGTTTGCTTGATATGTATTCCACAGCATACCTTTTGTTTCTGCAAAACTGCACATTGTATCATTTTTGCATCTGACACTGACTTTGTTCTCCGGAAGGGTTCTCATAACAGAGGGAAAAAGAAAATGGTCTAAGAAGGAGCTCTGTCACCCTTGCAGATTTGCTTAAATTGCTGAAGAGGCAGGGAGATGTTGGAGGGCAGGCTGACCTTCAATAGTGAGAAATCCCACGGCAAAAGGTGTTGAACCATAGTTCACTGCCAAGTCTGATCACAGTCTTTTCTGGTTTGCTAGTGTAATTTCGTTTTAAGTTCTTTATTATCCAGCAGAGATATGTCATGGTTTACACGAAACCCCCAGTCACCACATGGGGAAACCCAACACATTTACTCAGCTTTCACCCAGGAGGAGTTGGGAACAATGGTTACTTCCGGGCCTTTGGGGGGAAGACTTTATCGGTATGAAGCTTTAAGTTGTGATGTCTCTAAATTGAAGCATTTTCTTTGACACAGTTCTTTTCACTCATTCACATAATCAAACTCTGTGGATGTGAAGTTCTCGTTCTAATCCAGGTTTCAGTATGAGATGTGGGGGAAACCGGATGCTGGTTTGAGTCAGGCACCTACCTCCGATTGTATGAAGTCAACAAGTCATTATCCTCTCTGGACGTTAGTTTCCTTATCTATATGTCAAATACTGATAAAAATGCCCACTTGGAAAGCTTGTTGTCTGTGTGTAGGTATATATATCAGAGACTCTGCGGATGTTGCTTCCCTTCCCACTTTACTTTGCTCTTAGGATAAAGTAACTTTTTGTGTCATGGTTTTTTTTTTTTTTCTCGCAACTCTGAAACAGAGATAATGATGCTGTTGTCTATTGGAATTGTTAAGTGGTAGAAAAGTAATAATAATGTATTTCTCAAAACTAATGCCAGACCACCCAGTGCTCAGATCATCTTGAAAACAGATTGAAGTGGTCAAGGCATCTTGAAGTATGTGTTAGTTCCAAGAGACCGAGAGACCGGGACTCAGATCCTGATCCTCTCACATCCTAAATGGGTGACTTGGTCCTCTCTAAGCCTGAGTTACTCATCTATAAAATAGAGATCATAATAAGAGAAATTTTAGTAGCCACGCTCATAAGAGTTATGAAGATTAATTGAGGTCATATGGGTATCAAGTGCTTGGAAGAGTTTGCACATCGTAAGGGCTCATACACACTCCTTGTGATAAGTGAAAATCTGTTATAGGATGGCCAACAGGACTGATAGGGAAATTCCAGTCCCCAACAGAAGATTCCCCTTCTGGGTTCTTCTTCCTTGCCCGCTTGCTGTGAGCGGCACATTATTACTAATGTGGGATGCGGAAGTAACAGAGGATAAATTGTCCCCCCCGTGCTTGTGCTGGGGACTCAGACCTCTGGAGAGTGATCTCCTCTGAGCCCGCCGGCGTGAAATAAACCTTCTGCCTTCCAAGATCTCCAAGGGCCGCTTGGTTCTTACGCCGGGTGATCCAGACCAGGTTCCGTAACACTTGCACTCCATCTAGAAGCTTCCTTTTGGCTAGAATCCTCTGTCCGAGTACAGCCTTAAAGAGCAAAGACTGAAACCCCATCATTCAGTCACACTTGAGCTGCACTGGTCAAGATGTGGCCAAGACCGGTGGTAGCATTTATTAACATTTTTTCTCCAAGCCCACGTCCCTTCCGTTTTGCATACAACATCCCATCCAGCCCGAGTAACTGTTGAATGCCATGTCGCACGTCTGGGTGGCTCTCCTTAACCTGCTTGGCATCCTGAGAGTGAAGAAAGATTTGTTTTCTCTATCAATTGCTTGAAGATGAGGCACAATGTTAAGTGACATCAGTGCTTGGTATAATTTCATTGGTGCCTCCTGCATCTTTAGTTTGAACATCTCGAGGGGAAAAGATCTCGGCCTTCGCCTCTGTGGGAAGCTGCCGTATTGCTCTGCAGGGTCACCGAGACAGCAGTGACGTGTGGGCTAATGACGGAAGGAAACCCATACTTGTCTTCTAAGCAGGTATTTTCTGCTTTGAGCTGAAACAAGGACTCCTGTAAGTTCATCTACGGCCGAGGACAGAGTGGTGATGGGGCACTGAGCTTGGGGGACACAGGCCTGCCTTGTTCTCTAAACAATGGGCTGACAGAATGCGTATTTTTAACCATTTCCAGATGCAAGCCACAGAGTCACATGGGAGATTTATTTCTTTTACAACAGAAGTCAATTGGGCATGACATTAATGTATTGTTTCAAGAAAAGTCTAACTCAACTAAATCGAGACCCAGTAGGAAATTTAAAGAGAAGCAATTTCTGTTATCGGGTTTAATGAATACCATTAAGTGATAACCAAAAAGAGAGACGGGGAGAAAAAAAAAAAGAAAAAAAGATCAGGGATTGCTCAGAAAACATCCTTCCCACTCTTCTAAATTATCATGACAACACAATCTTTAGCTGTGAAGTTAATTTCCTCCGTAATTACATTCTATTTAGAGGTGCGGTTGCTTAGAAGCACCCTCCTGGCGAGGAGGCTTTTTTATTCTAGCAGGGATGAGGAAAAAGGGGTCCCCAGCCCCAGCAGCAAGTCTTTATGGGCTCTGCTTCCCCTTTGGGCACTTACCCATCGGGGGCGCCTCGGGAGTCCCTCCCTACCCGGTGGCTGTCATCCACAGAGCAGTGGGCAGAGGAATTCACTTGAGAGAGATGCTCTGGGGAAGCTTCCCAGGCTGCCTGAGAATGGCACTTGCATTGAAATCTAGGGGCTCTCTGAAGGCACTCTGTCCCCCATCCCGGGAAGGCGGGTTAAATGGGCCCTGATGAGGTTATGGAGGCGAGAGGGGGCAGGGTGCTTAGGAGAGAAAGTATTTTTCAGAACAAGATGAATGCTGGGGTCCCCAGGCTCTTTGGTATGCAACTGAATCATTGCAAGCCTGATTCTGCTATGACAGGAATGAACGGATTTTAACATTTCCATCAGCCAGATTCTTGTTTACAGCCTTTTTGCTCCCTGCCATTGGGGGAGAACGACAAAGAAACAAACAAACAAAAAAAAGCCACACGCAGACTCGCTGTCTTCCCGTTGGTCGGTCGTGAGGGCTTCACCCCAAGGACTAAAAACTAGGGCAAGGTACTCTGTTAAGATGTGGGCCAATTTCCTGTTTTCGAACCAGCAGGAAAAAAAAAAAAAAAAAAAAGATGCCCAAGGATTCCGATGCGTGATTGTAAGAGCCGAATCCCGAGATTCTCGTGCATGTGTCACGCAAAATCAGAGTCCCGAGTCCAGCTCTTGGAGGCTCTAATTGTATCACCGCCTCATCCAGGCACATTATTTTTGCTCATTAACGAGATGGCATCGTAATGGCGCATGCGGCAGCCAGAGTGATTAGCAAAGCGTCTCCTTCCATTCTTCAAAATGTCATCAACACACTGGTCAGGAAACAAGCTCATTTTCCGACTCTGCCATGATTTGCGGGGTTTCAGGCACTGATGATAGCTTGTCTGCTTGGTTTAAAAGAGCTCCTGATATAACAGAACCTGACACTGTTTACTTCAGCCTATTATGCCTGCTGCATTCACTGAATGCTCCACTGGAGAAGAAAAATCGAAAGAAGGCTATTCATTGTGATGCCAGCTGCTTTTTAAAAAAGGAAATCAATTTTTGCTTGAGCTCAGAATGTACTCCACAGGCCCAGAGTGACCTACCAGTTTTGAAGTCAACAACAAAAGAATCTGCCTGAATTTTCCACAACAATCACCCAGCAGCTCCGAGAACATCGAAAATCCTAGATTAGTTTCATTTTAGTTTATGTTCACATTGGTATGCCCTCATTCCAACAATATCACAAAATAGGAAGCCTGATGTGTCACAGCCCTCGAACGCCGCGCTGTAGAAGTTGAGGCTTTGCCGCCTAATGCAGGGTTTTGTTATAAATTACTTGGCAGGGCCATTTTATGATGGAAATAATTAGTTATGTTTAGTATTTATAGCTAGTATCATGATGCCTTTCTACACTGCTAATTAATTATTTTATGGCCAGCATGTTTCAAACGCAATTAGTTAGGTATGGCAATGATCATAATATTTTGCATATTCATGACAACATTCTGCCTATTTACAGCAAAACTTGGGTGTCAAAATCAGTTATTTTCCTTTTGTTATTAGGCAGAATAATTACAGGAAACAATAACAATGATCTCTTGCATGTGAATAACATTTTACAACCGAGCACCTCCATTCATGTCCCCCACGCATGTACCCCTGTGGTTTCTCGTAGGGAAATGGAAACTCCATATGGTGACGAGTTTTGGCTGGGTCTTTAGCCAGCTTGAAGGTCACCAATGGAGACTTTTGCTCTTTTTACATATATTTGGAGCCTCATTTGGCCCACAGGGATAGACTGGTTGCTGAAGGAATATTCGGGCAATAGATACTGCCCTCGGTTGTTTAGAACAGAGTCCCAAACTTTTTTCTTTATTATAATGCTTTCTATTATTTTTTTTAATAGTAAGTGTGGAGGGGCCTTTGAACAGAAGAAAACCTTTGTTAGATCTTCCTGCCTTGGGGGGCTCAGATGACAGATTGAGTTATTGCTTAACTAGGCTCTGTATCCAGCAGGCACATTGCCTTCTGTCGAACTATTGAGCGCTTCTTAAATCCTGGGAGTCTAGAAATAGTATTGCCTCATGAAGCCTGGGAATGTTCTCAATTAGCTTGTGGACAAGATCAATGACATATGCTCCCTTTCAGATCTGCCCCTATTTCTCTTTACTTTAAGCCTCTCGGACTAGCCCTAATCCCCTGTTTCCTTTTCCCCATATGTGCTCTGCAGAGTGGTGAAAATAGCACAAAAATCAAGAAAAATATCGTGGACTGAGAATGGAGGTTTCACCATGAACTTCCTTTTACGGAACAGTCATAAGACTGGGCTGTGGGAGCATGGAGAACACAAGTGCGGTGGGGAAATGAAACGTTTATGTATTTCCAGCATTTGCTCCCCAATGTCTGGATTATGAGGAGCAAAAAAATTTTTTTAGCAGTTGAAGAATTTAGATTTAAAAACCTTTTATTTTTTTTTTTAAGTTTCTTTCTTTATTTTGAGAGAGGGGGGAAGGGAAGAGATAGAGAGAGGGAGACAGAGAATCCGTAGCAGGCTCTGCACAATTGGCCCAGAGCCCAACGCGGGGCCCAAACCCATGAACCTTGAACCATGGCCCGAGCCAAAATCAAGAGTTGGATGGTTAACCAACTGAGCCACCCAGGCGCCCGATGAATTTAGATTTTTTAAGAAAGAATTTGTAGTATATCTCCTTCTTAAGAACGACAGCAAACGTGGGCTCCTTGACCTCTCTGGGGACCAGAGTACCATGCCTTTCCCTCTGAAAAGCAAGAAATTCTTCCTTTTCCTTCACCAAATTCTCTACTGCTTTTATTTGAAGCCCATTTCCATTCATGGGGTTTGTTGCAGACATGACGAGCAAACAGACTTTGAAGTTAATAATCATTATTTTCTCATTTCTGGGGATAAAGGCAACAAGAATCCCTTTAGCCTTCCCTCAGAAACCATTCTGTGTCCCTTTTAATCATCTCTGTCACTTCTCTGAACTTATTCCAGCTTTACCACATCTGCACATGACAAGCTGGAGATCTCAGAGTCCTTAAACACACCCCCAACTCTGTTCTCCAAAACATCTGCCAGCACTTGAGGCCAAGTTGAGAATTAAGCCTTCTGTTTTTATAGCTCTGGTATTGGTCACAGGCTCGCTGTTGTTGTTGCCTTTCAAAACAAAAACAAATACAAAAACAGAAAAACACCCACACAAAACATCCCACAGAAAAGAGAGAGTTTTAAGGTGACTTTAGGAATGACACCCTTCCCTTGTGACCTTGAAGGTGGGCTGCTTTCTAGTTGAAGCTTCCACAGACCAACCAGGCCAAGGCACAGGGTCTGGGAACAGCAGTGCCGTTGCAGTTGATAGTACTGGGGCCTGCTGGGGAGGCTGGAGCACTTTGGAGTGAACTCCAAGAATTCTGGTTCCACATGAAAGACCCCGAATAGCCAAAGCAATCTTGAAAAAGAAAACCAAAGCAGGAGGCATCACAATGCCAGATTTCAAGCTATACTACAAAGCTGTAATCATCAAGACAGTATGGTGCTGGCACAAGAACAGACACTCAGATCAATGGAACAGAATAGAGAACCCAGAAATGGACCCACAAACGTATGGCCAGCTAATCTTTGACAAAGCAGGAAAGAATATCCACTGGAATAAAGACAGCTTCTTCAGCAAGTGGTGCTGGGAAAGCTGGACAGCGACACGCAGAAGAATGAACCTGGACCACTTTCTTATACCAGACACAAAAATAAACTCAAAACGGATGAAAGACCTCAGTGTAAGACAGGAAGCCATCAAAATCCTTGAGAAGAAAGCAGGCGAAAACCTCTTTGACCTCGGTGGCAGCGACTTCTTACTCAACACGTCTCCGGAGGTAAGGGAAACAAAAGCAAAAATGAACTACTGGGACCTCATCAAAATAAAAAGCTTCTGCACAGTGAAGGAAACAATCAGCAAAACTAAAAGGCAACCGACAGACTGGGAGAAGATATTTGCAAATGACATATCAGATAAAGGGTTAGTATCCAAAATCTATAAAGAACTTCTCAGACTCAACACCCAAAAAACAAATAATCCAGTGAAGAAATGGGCAAAAGACATGAATAGACACTTCTCTGAGGAAGGCATCCAGATGGCCAACCGACACATGAAAACATGCTCCACATTACTCATCATCAGGGAAATGCAAATCAAAACCACAATGAGATACCACCTTACACCTGTCAGAATGGAAAACATGAACAACTCAGGCAACAACAGATGTTGGCGAGGATGCGGAGAAAGAGGATCTCTTTTGCATTGTTGGTGGCAATGCAAGCTGGCGCAGCCACTCTGGAAAACAGTATGGAGGTTCCTCAAAAAACTAAAAAGACAACTACCCTACGACCCAGCAATTGCACTACTAGGTATTTATCCAAGGGATACAGGTGTGCTGTTTTGAAGGGACACATGTGCCCCAATGTTTATAGCAACACTATCAACAATAGCCAAAGTATGGAAAGAACCCAAATGTCCATCAACAGATGAATGGATAAAGAAGCTGTGGTATATCTATACAATGGAGTATTACTTGGCAATCAAAAAGAATGAAATGTTGCCATTTGCAACTACGTGGATGGAACTGGAGGGTATTGTGCTAAGTGAAATTAGTCAGAGAAAGACAAAAATCATATGAATTCACTCATACGAAGACTTTAAGAGACAAAACAGATGAACATAAGGGAAGGGAAACAAAAATAATATAAAAACAGGGAGGGGGACAAAACAGAAGAGACTCATAAATATGGAGAACAAACTGAGGGTTACTGGAGGGGGTGTGGGAGGGGGGATGGGCTAAATGGGGAAGGGGCACGAAGGAATCTACTCCTGAAATCATTGTTGCACTCTATGCTCACTAATTTGGATGTAAATTTTAAAAAATAAAAAATAAAATAAATAAAAGAATTCTGGTTCCACGTGAGAGCAGGCTGTGGGTCCCCAGATGCCAACGATGAATGTAGTTCCCCATGCGATTATTATTATTAAAATCCCACCTGTTATTATTATTCAGTACCTACATGACAAGCTGATAAAGCTGAGAATGAATAGGGAGAAATGTAAGATAAAGGCATTACATGTATGTATTGAGGCAGACACAGTTCATCAGTCCTTGATGATTAATAATCATCGATGTATGGACTCTGCTGTCGTTCACATATCTGTTCCTAACTTAGTGCGTGAGTCCCCAGTATGCTCTCCTACTCTTTCCTGACTCCTCCCCTCCAACTCCCAGGCAGCCCCTTTGTTTAGGTGGTCTTGCTTACCCTTCCGGTGGTATCTAGAAAAATTAAAAAGTGACTGATACCTGCAGGGGGTAGGATCATTATAATTCCCTTTCCTGTAAGCATCTTGCCGGCCCGTTCTCTTTCTATAGCCTCAACTGCAGTTGAAGATGTTCCCTTACGGAGAGACATTGAAAATACAAACATATTGTAGTCCTGATGAGCCTATTCATGGTTTTTGTCATCAAAGAGCGGCATAAAAAGAATAATGCCAGGGATGTGCTTTTAGTAATTGAGAGTCTAATCAATTCCACATTGTAATTGCCCCTGTCATCTGTTTACACACCTTTCATCCATTTACAATGGAGCTCTTAAAAGGCAGGCTTGCCCCGGCCCCGTAGGTTGGGAAACACCTGTCTTCCCGCTCTCAGAACGCAGCACAAAGGTTATGTTGAAAGAGAAACATCAGTCACGTTTTACAGACTGATTTTTGTTCATTTAATTCATAATTGTGAAATATTAGTGCCGGGGATCGCTTTCAGCCCAAACAGAGTTTGATTTGTAGTAAGCGGTTGATATAGTGAGATCATGTGAATGATTTTCACCTGTGTCTTACCTGGTTTCAGCAGCCTCCTGTGGTCTTGAAAAATTTGCAGGCCAGTTATTGTCATCAAAACGGAATAATTTTTACATATCTCAAGCTAAGCTTAGATTTTTAAAATGTTTCTTTATTTCCAATCATAATTTTCACACCTTTTATATTTCTAGAAACTTCACAGGCTTCCCTCATATATTTCCATGAAGATTGACTTGTAGCAGCCTTCTATAGGGATTAGAGCTGACATCTGTAACAGTGCCTGAGAGGAAAAAATATTAATATAGTTCCTGCTATAGGATGATCGACATTAGGATGTCATTAACAAACCAATTTCTGAAATGGAAACTGACACCGTATCGGGCATTCTGGTCTTGGGCTTGACCCAACTATAGGATCTATGCCCACGACAGGACTACTAAAGATCTTATAAACAATGCAGGAGAGAACCTTTTTTTTTTTTTTTCCCCTCTAAACTCTTCAGGCATGTGATGTGAATGAAATTCGAGAAGGCAGCGTGTAGCTTTTCTGGCTTTCTGGCTTGAACTCCTGTTTTCACAGGGCACCCTGCCCCCCCCACCCCCGCCCATAATATATTTCATTTTTCCTGGGAGAAGGTGGATCAAAGCAGAAAACTCACCACATAATTTTATATTTGTTTATCTGGAATGTGAATAAAATGCATATAAATGTAGCACCTTCAAGTGGAATAGAAAACTGGGTCTCCTTTGTCTCTGGGTCTCGCAGTTATTCTCCCCCCCTTCTAACCCCCCACCCACCCAGAAGAACCCTCAGTGCTGATTTCTTTATCTAGCAGTACATTCTCTCCAAGGGACTGGCTTTAACTCCTGACCAGGGTGGGGCTGAATGCTTTAACCTGCAGTTCTTGAGGGGATATTTCCCCAGCCCTTTAAAACTTTGCAAACCCACAAGTATCATTTTCACAAATGCACTTGCTTTTAGCTTGGCCTTTTCATACATAATGCAGTCGCCAACTATGCACTGAGTGTCTGTTCCTTGCTCAGAGGTCCCCAGCACCCATCCCAGTCCTTCAACTTGCTTGTAATCCAGACGTCTTAGCTATATAACTACACGGGGTGACCTGGTTTTCTCTCGATCAGTGTCCTGTTTTATTTAAAATTCCATATTCCATTACCTTAAAGTTATTTGGTTTGTGTTTTTGTATTGAAGGAGAACCGTTTTTTGATCCCTTGGGTCTGAAACTTTGCTCTGTTTCCCCATCTATTGCTATTTCAATGTTGCAGTCACCCTTTAAAAGAAGAAAAGCTTAGCAGAGGTACCATGAGCTCCTCTGAGAGAAATAAGGTGACTCTGAATCCCTCCCCATTGCTCAGTGGTGAAGCTCAGTACAGAGAGCCCCAGATAACAGGTCCAAGGTCGATGGCTGGATACAGATAAACCAGGTCTGTGGATGCACAGACCAGGATTATTTTCCCACTCCTCAAGGACCAGACAACCAACCATTCCAGGAGTGACCGTTTGCGGGCCATGCTAAGGGTACCCATAGAGCTCCCAGTGTCGTGATTTTAGCACACGACGTAAACAGACGGCCCGTGGCTCACCGAACGAGCTGAACGCTTCGGACTGTCCACTTGCACCTTTAGGACAAGCAGACCATCTCCAATAGAGACAGCAGGCCAGAGCACTGTGACTGTGGCTCAATCATTTTAGATCTGGGGGCTTGCAGAGAAACACCCTTCTGTCTTTTTTTTTTTTTTTTTTTTTGCTACGCTTCAAAGTTATTTAGAAGGGAGGAGCAGGAAAACCTTTGTTGTTTTCACTGCCCTCAACCGAGACTTTTCATGAAATAGTTGTGCAACTCTTCTTTTGTCTTGATCCCATTATTAGAAATGAATTTCCTTTGTCTTTAGGGCAGCAACAACCTTGACCTAGTGGGTGCCTTGGCGCACTATGGGCGTATCACAAAGTTCTAAGAATCGGGCAGGTCTCTGCATTGCTGGCCCTCACAACCTCCAAGAGGAATCCATCCAGTTCGGAGTAGTGTGGTTTGGAAGGGATTTAATTGCTACAAACTGTATTTGTAAACTAGCGCTTTCCACCACATCTAACAATTTCATGAAGTAATTGTTAGCAGAAACAAAATCTGTATTTATTAATGTTTATTGTTTTCTGGCTGAAGTTAATTTTCAAAGCATACTTCTGAGTGCCATTTACATTCAAAAATAAATACAGCAGATGTGTTATTAGGCCAGCTTCAGGATATTCCAGGAGGCCTAATGTGCCAACATTTACTGCATCAAGGCAAATGAGCAAATCTCCAGAGTGATCAGCTTCATGGAACTAATGTTTTATCTAATCCACTGCTTGAATGAGACATGAACATATTTCTGCTTCGCTGCGATACCAGTAATTAGCAAAGTCTCCCTAAGTCTAGTTACATTTCGAATAAAGTAAATAACTTATTCATGATTTGGCTATTTCTGATATATTCCTGTGGCTTTTAAAATTGAATGAATGAATTAAAACAAGCTGTTGCCTATAGCAATCACCATAAATGCTTCTTTAAATAGCATAGCATTAAAAAAAAAAAAATCTAAATCTCCCCATACCTAAGTCTGACACTAAATCATATTCAGAATAGGGCTGCCGGATGCTGCTTTTTAAAAACCTTAAGAATAGCCCTGTACATTTTTAACTCCAGGGGACCAATGTGTCTGATATAATTTTCAGCCTCATTTTCTGGCCTCGCTGAACAGAGGAGGACCTTTTAGAAGTTCTCCTGTTTTCACTTATCTTTCGCGTATTTCTAAAAACTCAAATGGACATCTTGTTAAAAGACGACAGAAAGCCTGTTTTATTGCAAGAGGCTTCCTTTTCGCCTAGAAATTGGATCTAGGCCTAGCTTCTCAAATTGCCAGCCTTTCTCAACGGAAGAGAGGTGACAGGGTGAATTACCTCTCCCTCCTTCAGAAAAATGCTTTCCGAATATCATCCTCTACCCCATGGGGCTCTGCCTACCTGGGCTCAAGACAGGGGAGATACGTGCGATAGTTCCACACAATCAGCGTCCTTCACCTTCATCAAGCCCTAAACGCAGTGAGATGTGGCTTGTCTTGCTGCACGTGTTTTTTGATGCAAATGGGAGAAAGGACATCCCACTGCCGAAAATGCCAGGAAGCTCTTTGATCTCCTGTCTCGGGAAGATAGGATTTGAGTCTCAAGAGTCACGTGGGTATGATGGCAAAGACCTTTTGTGAGGCCAAGGATGAATGTTAAGCTGAGGAGTGACTTAGGGTATTGGTTTGCACGCGCCTTCCCTCCTGACGGTGTCGTGGAACATTCTGCACTTGGGCGATTTTTTACTCGTTGATGTTTCTCCCCAGCAAATATTCCACGTTGGTTTTATTTTTACTTGGTTATCTACCTTTCGCCTAACGCATGATGATCGTGCTCATATGGAATCCGCCCGCTTTCACAAGCTGGTATTTCTGGATACAGAAGAGTGATGGTGGGGTCTGTTGGTTCAGTCGTGGAATATCACCCTGAGGCTCTGGGTTAATTGGCTGGTTCCCCTCCTGGGCAATGGCACTTGGCTCGGGAAGGTACGCTGGGCACAGGAGAGAGACTGTGTGATGAGACTCTCCTGAGAGCCTGGGTTGGTTATGGCCTTCACCCCAGTGTTGGGAGCGATGGCAAAAATAAGCCTCTTTCCATGCTCAATGATGCTTCCAGAACGGTGGGCCTCCTAAATTTTTTTGTAACTTTTTGCACATGTGCTTCAACCTTCTTAGCTGTGACGGGAGCCCATATCTATGAGTTGTTGTCAAAGGTAAATAGAAACCAAAAACAAAAGGGCACATTATAATATTGGATATGTAGTTGGTATAAATGGTGATAAATATTCCTTGCTATTGAACTACTGAAGTGGAGAATTTTATACTGTAAAAGTTGCATGATATTCTTTTTCTGACTCTGGCAGTTCTCGGCGATGAACGTTATAAATATTGAATGTTCCTATCTTTACCTTTGAAACGAAAGGAGCAGGACCAAATGTAAAAATTTAAATGAGGCTTTGGGGGTCACCGACAGACAAAGCAGTCTGTTTTTTGTTTTGATTTGCTTTCGATTCAGAAAGGCAGAAGCAAGTGAGTTAACTTTTTAAGGCACTGCAGTAGCCAAATGCACTGGCCTTAGTTTAATTTTAATTTTTCAAATAATTTCAGTCAGCCTAACTTATAAATCTTTGTAGTGCTCGACACCAGTGGATTTCTTTTTTTTTTTTTAATTTTTTTTTTATGTTTATTTATTTTTGAGACAGAGAGAGACAGAGCATGAACGGGGGAGGGTCAGAGAGAGAGGGAGACACAGAATCTGAAACAGGCTCCAGGCTCTGAGCTGTCAGCACAGAGCCCGACGCGGGGCTCAAACTCACGGACCGTGAGATCGTGACCTGAGCCGAAAGTCGGACGCTCAACCGACTGAGCCACCCAGGCGCCCTGACATCAGTGGATTTCAAAGAGGGTACTTGGGAGTCCCCCAGACTCTTTTAGGAGGTTGGAAAGGCAAAGCTATTTTTATAATGATTTTTATACTTTCCTTGGCTTCTTCCCTGTGTTGGAACAACAACGCTTTAAAGTTATTTTAATAACAATGCTCATACGTGAATTGCCTTTTGCACTCTGTTATATTTTTCCTGATGCTGGAAAAGCAACGCTATGAATCATGGCAGTGGCACCCAATTGGACTGGTATTTACTCTTTATTGCCACCTATTGTAATAAAATAAAAAAAAAAAAAGATCCCAATTTCTCCCTTCTTTTTTCCAATTTCTCTTGAGAGTATCCTTCAGGAAGCAGTAAAATTACTCATTTTTATGACATTTTGACTCCGAGTACACACCTTTTATTTTGAATTTTTTAATTTTTTTTGAGCCCACACCTTTTAATGTCCTATGTGTCAAAAATCTATATAAAGCACATTTGCTGCAGATGGAAATATAATGGTTGTCTGGAAGAAAAGCACTTGTATGATTATTTGAATTGTGAGCGGAACTATCTGCTTTTCTCCTGGAGCACCATTCTCATCTGAGAGACTGGCTGTTGGAAAACTATGGTCGTTGAGACTTGGGCTGGTGGTAGATATTTTCTAAAAAAACGAACCAAGTGAGCCTGTGACTTCAGGAAAAACAACCGACTGTGTTTGTTGCCAGGGGTGAAATTTGAGCTTTTAAGAAAAATCAGAACTCTGAAAAACGTGTGTGCCAAGGTGACCTTGACAGGTTCCATACACTTAAAGGGGCTTTTGATGAAATCCGTGGTGATACTAACGAATGTGATCACTTGATAGTGTGTAATGAAATATGTCAACCTTTGAGAGATTTGTGTAAGTCAGGGAACAAAAAAATTTCCAACTCAGTGCATATTAAAAATTTATGCATCAAAGATTCATTCAAAGTACAAGGTAGTCCAGTGGATTTTAAGGAAACAGTGTGAAAAGTTGTTTGATATAGTTTCACGTTGCTTATTTCAACTAACTTGTGAGAACAGCCATTTGTGGAGTTTTGGTGTAATATTAAAGAATACTTATACAATCATATGAAAAAAACCATTAGAATATTCTTCCCTTTTCTAACTTCTTGTCTCTGTGAAGCCAGATTTTGTTCATATACTTTCATCAAAAACTCAAATAGAAGGGGTGCCTGGGTTGCTCAGCCAGTTGAGTGTCCGACTTCGTCGCAGGTCAGGATCTTGTGGTTTGTGAGTTCGAGCCCCACGTCAGGCTCTGTGCTGACAGCTCGGAGCCTGGAGCCTGCTTCGGATTCTGTGTCTCCCTCTCTCTCTGCCCCTCCCCTGCTTGAGCTCTGTCTCTCTCTCTCTCTAAAAAAAAAATTCAAATAAAAGCAAAAACATACAATAAGGATGTACCTGTCTTCTATCAAACCAGACCTGAAAGAGACTTGCAAAAATATAAAACAACGCCACTCTTCTCACTATTTTTGAAAACATGTTTATTTTCATTTAAAAGACTGGTTGACATGCAATGTGTAGATAATGGTGATTTAACAATAACAATAGTTATGTCCTTTCCAACAGGGTAAATGTTGACCTGTGTAACCCACCGAAGCAAAAGCATTCCGGGATCCTTCAGAATTATTTCACCATAAAGGATTCTGAGACCAAACAGACTGAAAACTGCTATGCTAGATAGTCTTCCTACAAAGAGTTGAGAAGTTAACAAAAATATTTGAGTTTTGCAGATACCATTTCTGTTCCATGGTCTGATCCATCCTGGGCCAAGGATTTATTCCCAGCATGTGTACCACCTGTGGAAATGTCATAGCCTTATCTTGTCCAATATTCATCCTCACTGTCCCACCATCCTTTTGGTTCAAAAGCACAAGAACATACTGAAGGCTTTAAGAAGGAAGCATGTTCAGTTCTGTGCACCCTTCTCTTTCCAAACTTATTAGGTGAGGAAATGGTATTCGGATGTATAGTCCTTGAGAAAGGATGTAGTAAGGAAATATTTTGGGTTTTCCCCACAGGTAGTTTTATTTGTTTTTAGTTCATTATTTTGTTGTTGTAATGTACACTATTATCTTGGTCTGTATTACTGTGGCTATGCTTCAAATGTTCTGTGTTTCATTTTGAACGTTTCAAAAATTCACAAACGTTCAGAAGTTGATGGGAAGATGCATTCAAGTGTCGCAGAGGTTACATTGGAACGTTTGTCTTAGTTCGTACTCTCCATAGGTAGAAAACAAAGAGGGAAAAGGGAGAACAGATGGATCCGTCTGCAGTCTTTTTATTTTTCATGCCATATTTGTCTTTGAGATTTATTTCTGTTGTGATATGGATAACTTAAAAATGGTTGTGAAGTATTCTAGTGTATAGATAAATTCGTGAGGTCCTTACCTTCTTTATACTAGTTAACAAGTTTTGATTCCTTACTAATATATGAATGTAGCTGAAAGAAAACAAGATTAAAATATTTCACCTGCTCATCAAGATTGTTGGTTAAAATTTTACCAAAGCCATGGTAACGCTTTGTATTTACGTTTTCAGATACCATGCAGTTGCATAAATTGGTGACTGGCTTTTTGATTTAGTTCTGCACATATACTCTAAGTCAGCAATTTATTGATACAAGTTATTCTAAACCCACTTAGTGGTTTAAATTATTTTCAGCACGCAGCTTAATGTATTGTAGAGTAAAAACACTTAGAATCCAGGGGAATCCCAAATCATCTTCTCTGTCCCCATTCCTGAAAGATATTGATAGTATATAGGGAATGATTAACATGAAGTTGGCATAGATAATTTTTATGGACTAAATTTTTTGGCCCCCTCCCAAATTCATAGGTTGAAGCTTTAACCCTCACTGAGGCTGTATTTGGAGACAGGGCCAGGGAGGCAATGTTAAAGGTTCATCGAGGTCATAACGGTTAAATGAGATCAGAACTGTAGTGCCCTAATCTGATAGAGTGGTATGCTTATATAAAGAGGAAGAGACACCAGAGCTCTCTCTCTCCCTCTATTATATGAGGATACAATGAGAAGGCAGCTGTCTTCAAGCCAGGAAGAGAACATTCACCAAGAACCAAATTGGCCACTACCTTGATCTTAGATTTTCTGGCCTCCAGAACTGTGAGACAGAAATGTCTGTGGCATTTCATTATGGCAACCCGAGGTGGCTACTATAACCTACATATTTTAACATTTGTTCAGGCACTGCAATTTTAAGGAGTGATCACAATAAGAGTCTTTATGGATTTTGTATGAATTCTATGTCTCAGAATCAGTGAAGTGAAGAATTCATGCTGGATTGATTAATGTTATTACTGACTGGTTGTTCCCCAGAATGGAACAGAGTCGCTCACTGTGGCCTGACTAGTGTGTCCTCTACTCTTACTGTGATTGTGGGTGAATTAGTTTATCAGCGCACATTATTATCATCACACTCTTCGAGATGAAGAAATGGACCGGCCAACTGTCATATGCTTAAATTTGAACTCCATACCCAGTGTTCTTTCTTTGCCACACTGCCTTTCAGTTTCAAGATTCTGTCCTGAATTATTTTATCGGTAGGACTTGGATCACCCTAAAGAGTGCTCTGATCTCGGGAAGCTTTGCGCAAAGAAAGGGAACTGCAGGAGCCGAATGACATTTAATCGACCCAAAAGCTTCTGGAAATTCTAAAGGTGGTGTTATGTGGAGTTATGTGCCACTCACAGGAACCAGCTTCTAGCAGATGGCTTGTCAAGACGAAGGAGAAAGCAAAAGGTAACTGCTCACGTGAGAAAGTGACTTAGTGTAGTGTTTTTCGATTAAAATCTATCAGTCAGGGTCCTGGCAAGAACATCACTCTCTGATTGGGTGTTGGATAAGAATTTCTAGGCAGTCCTGGCTAGGGTTTTGAAAAAGCAATAAAGGTGGGAGTGGGTGCCTGGGTGTCTCATTTGGTCCTCCGACTCTTGATGTCGGCTCAGGTCACCATCTCATGATTCATGAATTCAAGCCCTGCATCTCGCTCTGTGCTGACAATGTGGAGCCTCCTGGGATTTTCTCTCTCTTCCTCTCTTTGCCCCTCTCCTTCTCGTGTCTGTCTGTCTCTCTCAAAATAAGTAAATAAACTTTTTAAAAAAGCAATGAAGGATGGCAAAGTACCACAAGGAATATTAAGAGTGCAGGGCTGTTGGGCATCTGGGTGGTTTAGTCGGTTAAGCATTCGACTTTTGATTTTGACTCATGTCATGATCCCAGGGTTGTGGAATCTAGCCCTGTGCTGAGCGTGGAGCCTACTTAAGATTCTCTCTCCCCCTGACCTCCCTGCCTCTCCCCACAGCCTCAAAAAAAAAAAAAAAAAAGAGTTCAGGGCCCCCAAACATGAAGGGTAAAGTGAAGAGAGCAGTTACAGGAATCCGAAGAGAGAATTATGAAGGGTGGTCCTCTTAAGGGGGTTTTGACCTTTATCATAGAGTCACAGCCTGTCCATAGTGACCCACCCTCTGCTCTCTGCAAAGTAGGAGGTGGGAGCAGTGGCTTAAACCAGCAGAGGCCAAAGGTCAAGAGAACACCGATGTCTGCCTGTCCATGTGTGCACACCCAGGGTGAAGGAGGTTGGAGAGAGGATCTGGGTTAGCCCTTCCGCTTTATGGCCTCCCAGAAACCCAGGGTCTGGCCTCGTACCTTCACACATCACTCCTTGTGCTCAGCTATACCAAGTTAAGGCCAATGGCCATACATGCTGTTGAAAAAAAGGAAACATTCCACGAGGCTTGCTACGAGTGGTAAGGCCGGTTGATCCAGAACCTTCGGATTAGGTATAGGGCCCACTGCAATGGGATTTTACAACGGGGGAGAGAGATGGGTCTCAACTCCAGTGTGGCACTGGCAAGTGGAAATTCATAGCCAAAGAGCAGGTGGGGGTCAATGGATGGAAAATTACTAAGAAGAAACATCATGGGGGAGGGATATTCTGGCTAAACTGACCTAACAGGATTCTTACTGAAGGCAGGCCAGGTAGTCAGACATCTCCTGGAGGAGGGGGGCAGGGGCGGGATGAGGAATACGATAAGATATGGAGGGTGGTCCAATATAGAGGGTGGGGGATTCTGGTTACACGGAATTAGCAGGGTTCTTCCTCAAAGTGCATTTAACAAGGAAATGCACATGTGGGCCTGGAAGAGGCTTCAGGAGCCCCACTCGAAATCTGAATCTCTGTCGGTGCACTTGCAGCCTGGTGTTTTTCTTCCTCATATCAACACTGCCTTTTCAGAGACACCTCCTCTGTCTCCCCAGCTTGGGTACCTCCCTCAGTTCCCTGTTTTTACCCCCAAGGGGACCCCACTCCCCCTTTTCTTTTGTTACCGTTTCATTTCCTCCATGTACCTCCTAGTTTCTTGGGTCATAAGCATACTTACCTTGATCATCCCCTGAACATCAAAAGCTCTGTGAGAGCAGAGTCATCTATTTTCTCCCCTGATCCAACCTTAGCTCTTGGAACAGTGCTTGGGACAGAATAGACTCTGGATATATAGTAGCTGAATCAGTGAATGAGTGAATGAATGAATGAGTGGAGTGTTTTGGGTGTGCAGTAGAAAGCACAGTGTCGTAAGAAAGAAGCTGGAAGACAGCATATAGGTACGGGAGCCCAGGGCCGTGGCTGAGACCTATGGGGTTCTCTAAGAGAGCAACCTGTTACGTCTTCACGTCATCTTTCCTGAATTTACTGGCCCCGATTCCACTGAACAAAGTCATTGTTGAATCCAGTGTTTCAGCCATGCTGTCCTTGCTGCCTGTTAGGAAGGATCAGCTGGATGTCTTGATAGGCGGCGACGCATGCCCTTGTTCTCAGGGAGAATCTCGGAAACTTTGGGGACAAAGTCAATCTCATGCTTTTTTGAGAAAGTCTAACAGTTTAGGTGGCACGTTTCTCTCGTTTTCATCCTACACTACTTAGCTGTCATCTTGTTCCTATATGACAGAGTTTATAATCTTGGTTCTTTTGACCAGAAGTTTGAATGTTTTTATTCAACTCAATTTCTTATTCACTTTGCAGGTCAAGAGGATCCCGTGGGCCCTATTCGCTGATAGATGCAGTGACCACAGGTTCTATTTTTTTCTGCCAAGCTAAGCTTCTCTCAACGATTTACATTTCTCTTTGTCTGAGGAAATTCTTTTTCTTCCTTTTCCCTTTAGCTCTTTCAGGAGCGAGTACTTCGAAATTTTTTGTGGTTCACAAACATCACTTTCCTTTTGAGAAACCATTGTACCTTAACAGTTGGGACTCCTGCCCCCTTTAAGATGCTTAAGGAAACTAAAAGGAGTACATTAATTAATTAAGATTGATTGAAGGGCTCACCTGTGCTGAGTACTATTCTGGACACCGGGAATATCATAAAAAACGAGAAAAACATGGTTCAGACCTCATGGAGCTTCTTGGGGGAGAAAAGATTTAGACAAAATAAAACCCCACAAAAACACATAAAAGGAAAATAAATAATTGTAAGTTGTACAAGGTAGCACATCTCCTGGGGCCTTACTTTAGAGGAAGTGTTTCTGAGGAATGGTCCTAGGATGAGCATATATGGTGGACAGGAGGTAGTCAGTTGGGCTGGGGCACTCCAGAGGGCAAAGGGCTAAGGGCAAAGGGCAAAGGGCTAAGTCCCTGAGTGAAGGATGAAAAATAGTGTGCATTTATGGCAGGGAAAGGAGGCCACAACGGGTGAGGAGTCATGAGTTGGGGAAGAGTGGTTTGTGATGAAGTTTCAGAGAAATACAGGGCCTTGCAGGGCATGGTGAAGACACTGGGCTCCATCCAACTATAGTAGGATGACTTTGACAGTTTTAAACGGGACAGTGATATGACATCTTTCCCATTTTAAGTCATGTTTGTCCCCCTGTGGTGAGTGGCTGAGAGGTGGAAGATGTGGCCGAGGTCACTTAGAAGGCTGTAACCATGGGCTACATAAGACCAAAATGGTGGTGGCAGATATGGGGAGAAGTATACCGGTTCACAGTGATAGATCTTAGAGCTGGAGTTAACCAGACCTGCTGAAGATTTAGATGCAGGGGTTGCAGGAAAAAGAGTCATTAATAAACCTCTTAGGTTTCTGGAAAGGGGACACTGTAGCGTATGGGTTAAGAACGTTGGCCATTAAGCTAGAATGCACGGGTCCTCATCCCATCTGAGATTCTTAATAGCTGTGTGACCCTGGCAAAATTAAACTCTCTGTGCCTTGGTTTTCTTCTCTATAAAATGGGGATAATAAGAAATATCTATTCCACAGATGTGAACATTAAATGGGTTATTAGTAGCTGACCTACTTATTGGCACATAGTATGTGTTGAATAAATTCTAGCTGTGTTACTACCAAAACAGAAAGACCGGGTAGAGGCTCAAGGAGTAGGATACAGTTTTGAGGGGAGCCATCAAGTGTTCCATTATTGACATAGTTGAAAGTGTCCTTTGGAAATACAAGTGGAGACAGGTGGAATCACAAGTCTGGAGCTCAGAGGGGAGGTCCAGGCGGAGGGTATAAAATTGTGGGTCATCAACATAAAGATGATTTTGAAACCCACGTAAGAATATATCACCAGTGGGGAGCGAAGTGAGATCCAGGGCTAACCCCTGGGCTCAGCCCGAGTAGAAGCGGTGAGTAAACCGGACGGAGAAGAGCATCTGGTGTGGTGTGATAGGAGGGAAACCTTGAGAGAATATAAGGCAAAAGAAGACAAGAACGAATAAGGGAATACACATCTGTATTTGGCGCACGACTGAAAGGTCTAGAAGGATGTCCTTTGCATTTGGTGATAGATCAGTGGCCATCTGACAAGGACAGTTCCAGCAGGCATGGGGCTGGGAGGACAGAGTGTTGTGTTGGGAATCGGTGGGGCTGAGGAAGTGAGACAGGAGGCAGAGACCCCTCTGCAGCGAATTTTCCTTGAAGTAGAGTGGCTGGGCAACTTGTGGAGAGGAGGTATTTTGGTGTGTGTGTGTGTGTGTGTGCATGTGTGTGCGCGTGCTTTATCTCAACAAGGGAGCAACTAGAATGGAAATTTCCCATCAGAAATTGGGAGTTTGAGGACACAGGAGAGGTAGAGGATGATCGAAGGAGTGAAATCCTTGAGAAGTGATGAGGTAGGCATCCAGAGCAAAGAGGCTGCTCATGAGTGATAGGGGGACTTTAATGCTCACAGAGAAAGAACAGTGGAGTGAGATTATGGGCTGGGGGTGGTTAAGATAAAGGGTTTATGTTTAATTTCTATTTTCTTCATGAAGTATGAGGTAATGCTGTCTGCTGGGGGTGAGGGCAGAGGAGGTATGAAAATAGCCATCTTGGGAAGTGGGAGAGAGGCTCCAGGAGAAAAAAAGAACAGGCTGGCTGGTGGAATGGAGTTCCCGCTGGAGGTTTGAGGACCTGAATCTAAAATAGAAGCATGACGTTGGGGGGGCGCCTGCGTGGCTCAGTTGCCTGAGCGTCTGACTCTTGGTTTCCGCTCAGCTCATCATCTCACAGTTTGTGAGTTCGAGCCCCACATGGGTCTCTGCACTCACAGCGCTGAGCCTGCTTGCCGAGCCTGCTTGAGAGTCTTTTTCTCCCTGTCTCTGCCCCTCCTTACCCCTCCCAAAATAAATAAATAAATTAAAAAAATATATATGAGAATCATATTGGATTGCACCATTTTCCCCTGCAGTATTCTGTCGCTGGGAATCTCCTTAAAGTGTTCAAGGTAAGGCTATTCCTGTGGACTTGAAACTCAGGAATTGATTCAGAAGAAAGAATCTACTAGTCTGATGGTGGCGGTCGCGTTAATGGAGGCTACTCGGAATGTTTCAGACGAGCTGACGATCCTTTCACCAAAATGTGAGATTCTGTAAAAACCCCCTTCAACAGGAAACAGATACTGAGCACGGATTGGAGACACATGTCTGTGTTTGAGATGCTCTGAGCAGCACTCACAGTCGGGGCCCCACCGTTCCAAGAGAGGCCCATGTGATTGAAGACGGCAAGGAAAAATAACCCCACGTTGTTGATTTCCATACCAGTTTCTTTACAGGATGAGACTCACACCGAGCTGTGTCAAACTGACAGACATTGCTTTTAATTTTCTTGCCCGTTCCCGACCACTCTTCCATAGGTTGTTTTTTTTTTTTTAATTTTTTTTTGTTAACGTTTTTATTTTTGAGACAGAGAGAGACAAAGCATGAACAGGGGAGGGTCAGAGAGAGGGAGACACAGAATCCGAAACAGGCTCCAGGCTCTGAGCTGTCAGCACAGAGCCCGACGCGGGGCTCGAACTCATGGACCGTGAGATCATGACCTGAGCCAAAGTCGGCCGCTTAACCGACTGAGCCACCCAGGCGCCCCTTCCATAGGTTTTAAGGGAATGTGCATGGAAGTGTGCGCCAGCATGCAACTGTCCCGTGCACATGTGTGTGTTGCTGGCGGAGGGGTGCTGTCTTCACTTTGGGGAGTCAAGCATCTGTTCTCAGATCAGTGCTTTTTCACAGATGCACAAAACCAGATAGATCTGGTTGGTTCTGAGACCAGCGGAGTGTTCCTGAGTATGTTATCTTCGCAGGTTACTTGTCCAGGAAGCTTTTCTACACCAGGGCTTGATCACGCCACGGCTGTTTCCAATATGGCAGGAATTTCCATGCTCCTGAGACTGTGTGTGGTGGCAAGGGGCCTTTCTCTGAGACAGCGGCGGCCGTTATGTGAACTGGCTTTGAATCTGAAACGGACTAGCAAAATGATTTCTACCTTTTGGGAGATTTAACTTCTTCCTCTGTCAAAGGACAGGGTTTCCCACATGGGCTCTGTTGCTTAAGCTTTAAATATCCATTAAAATTTGTTGTGATTGGAGACCTTTACGATACCTGGTGACAGAACCAGAGGCACCCTAGCCGTGGTTTGTTAATTATTCAGACTACTGGGCCATGACTAATGCAGTCACTGAGGGAGGAAGGTGTACATGCATTGGGCTATAAGAAACATTCAAGGAAAAGCTTCTTCCCCGGGGCTCTGTCTTTGTCCATTTGGGCTACTATAAGAAGGTAAGACAGACTGGACAGCTTATCAACACCAGAAATTTACTTTTCACAGTTCTGGAGTCTGGAGGTCTGAAATCAAGGTGCCCCTGTGGTTGAGTGAGGGCCCTCCTCCAGTCTGCAGACTTCTCACCATATCCCTGACACAGGAGAGGAGACTGGGGAGCTCTGTGGGGTCTCTTTTCTAAGAGCACGAATGCCCCCCCCCCCAGGGTTCCACCCTCATTACTGGGTCAGGTCCCAGAGGTCTCATCTTTGTGAGTTACAATTTCAGGGTATGAATTGGCAGGGGGCACAAACATTTAGACTATAGAAAGCTCTGAGCACCTATGGGAAGAGGGCAGAAGAAAGTCCAAATCCTCTCCCTTCCTATCTGACAGGCATGTTTTCTCTCGTCTTAGGTAATGAGAGCCTCTGTCTTCCAGCAGAAACTATTTACCTGTTGTGAAAACCACTACACCTGGATTCAGAACGTGGCTCTATCATTTAACAGACGTGAGACCTTGAGCTCCCATTCAGTGGGAAGCTTGTAGGGTGATTGTTGTACAGCTTAAACGAACCTCCCAGATTGGAGGAATGTCCCGCAAATGTATCACTCGTACTCAACAATATTCCTTATCCCTAGTCAGTTGACTCTTCTGTTTTCCTTACTAATTTCTCTCAAATCCCAGAACTTGATCTGTTTCACCAAGGAAATGACAGGAAGAAACTACCCAATTTCCTAACTTCCTGCCTGCAAATGATCTTCATTGCTTTTGTACCCCCCCCCCACTCCCCCCTTTCCACTGGGGTTTTTCTTCTTCTGATCCAGTGAGCCAGGCCTTACCGCCTTACATGCTCACATGTCCTCACAGGTATTGCTGTAGCATTTATCTGCTTAGTTCTGGTAGCAGTTTTCAGCTTCATTGTCCCCTTGCTCCCACCAATTATCAAACGCCAGTCGCCTCTACGTGTAAAACAGACCACCTTCTCTTGGGCACATGTCTCTTAGTTTCTGATGCCTGAGATGTAAGAGCACACTTGATTTTAAAAAAAAAAAAATGTTAATGTTTATTTATTTTTGAGAGAGACAGAGCACGCATGGGGGAGGGGCAGAGAGAGAGGGAGACACAGAATCGGAAACGGGCTCCAGGCTCTGAGTTGTCAGCACAGAGCCCGACGCGGGGCTCGAACTCACGGACCAAGAGATCAGGACCTGAGCTGAAGTCAGACGCCCAACTGAGCCAGCCAGGCGCCTCTGATTTTTTTTTTTTTTTTTTTTTAATCTCTTGCTTCCACATCTAGTTAATCAGTAAATGCTCACTTTCTCTTTTCTCTCTCCATTCCTCCAGCCGCTTCCCTAAGTTGAGCTCTTGTCATTTCTAGTTAGGCCCCTAACAATCATCACTCACCAGTCTCTTTGCCTCTTCTCTTGTGCCCGGCAAGCCATAGTCCCCAGGGAGGAGAGAAGTCGGGATCGGGTGGCTTCCCAAGGTAGAGGTTTGCAGCCTGTTCTCCCGCAAGGCCATCGGCATGGGCATCACCTGGGGATTGTTGGAAATGCAAATAATCTCACCCCTCCCCTGGTCTCCTGGATAGAAAGGCTGTGCAGGGGTGGGGAGGCGGTTCATCAGTCTGTCATTAGATGACTCTAATCTACAGTTTGAGTACCACTCTTCTTGAATTTCATCAAGGGGCAAATAACCCAAGAAAGGAAAAGGGGGGGTCAGGAGGCAGAGCCACGTCTATCGCAGGGCTCTGTTCCGTGCCCTCTCCCAGGATGTGGTTTTTCCAGGGTTGCATCCTAGCTGCTAGCTTGCAACGAGACATATGGCTTCCTGGATGATGTCCTCCATGTGTTCTGTGCTTGGCCATCATAGCGGCAGAATCGAGGTGAGTTTTTTTCTTTTCTCAGTCTTCTTCTGTCACCGTTAAAGGTTTACCCTTGCTTGGAAACACAGGCCATCACTTGGAGTTCTGATAACACGTGACCTCTGGGCTAGGAGCCGAGTTGTCTCCTTAAAGCTTTGTGACAGCAGAGGTCCCTGGTACCATGACCCTGTGCCCCAACCTCTGCGGCTCTGACCCTTGTCTCGGCTAATTCTGACCTCGCTGGGGAGATGGCATTTGAGTGGGGGCTTGAGGGTTAAGCACGCATTCTGTAAGTGGGGAAAGGGGGAAACCTCTTTCAGGCCGAAGGAATGTTAAACACAAAGACCGAGGTATGGGATCACAAGACGCGTCAGGTGGCCGACGAAAGGAGAACAATATTTGCCCAGAAGAAGGAACGAGACTGAAAAAGGAGTTTGTCATTAGTCCTGCAGAGCTCACTCAGGAACTTGGACTCGATTCGGGAGACATGTAATGGAGAAATGAGAGGGGTAATGTTCGAAGAGTCATAATGTCAGAAGTGTTATATCACCTGTTTGTATCTCTAGGCAGTTTTATTTCCTGGCCGAAGACACAGAAAGGCATACAATTTGTGTCTAGGTAGATTCAGAGCGGGGCCGAATAAGGCTGATAAATCTACCCGAGCTCTTACCCCGGGGGACTGTGGTAACAGCTGCATATACGTTAACACACAAGGAAACAGTATGAGACCCGCTTAGACCGAGCTGCAGGTGTCTGTCTGATCGTTTTCCCCTTGCTTTCTAAGGTGTTGACACTGGCTATCCAGGTGTGGGAATCTTTAGTGGTGACCCCTTAGCTCAGGGACATGGGAGCTCAACACAGCCGTTTGGTGGTACAGAAGCTCCTTCAATGAGGCTGGTTCCTTCTTGAACACTCTCTCCCCCAACCTCGGCTCGCCCACCTTGACATCTCTTCCTAGGGAATGATGTTGATCTTCCGGAGTGAGGACTGTGACTTATTAAGGAAAACAACCGTTAGGCCCCTGTTACATGACTGGTTGTGAACAGGCACCAAGATATTTCCCATCAGATGGGGCGCATTAACCCTCGTAAGTGGCTGAAAAGCTGGCTATCCCTGTAGGTGATCAGCCTGAGCCTCTGTCATTAGTTTAGTCTGTGGCTGCTTTGATTTCAAAGTGATAATAAAGAACTTCGTGAAGAAGCTACAGCAGAACCGGCCCAAGCCCGCAGAGGAGGGGCCCACGCCTGCGTCTGGTTAAAATGGATTTATTTGATCGGGTTCAAGATGTGCTGCCCAGCCCTGGTTTAAAAGTCTAAGACAAAGACTTGAGAAACAGGAGCAGGTGGTGTGCGTTGTTTTTAATTTTTTTAAAAATGTTTACTTATTTTTGAGAGGGGGAGAGAGACAGGGTGCGAGCAGGGGAGGGGCAGAGAGAGGGGGAGACACAGAATCCGAAGCGGACTCTGAGCCAGCTGTCAGCACAGAGCCCGACGCGGGGCTCGAACTCATGAACCGCGAGATCATGACCTGAGCCGAAGTCGGACGCTCAGCCTCCTGAGCCACCCAGGTGCCCCTTGTTGTTTTTAAATAAATGGATGTTGCTTAATTTCCTTCTATGTTGGGAGATGACAGGAACAAACTAGTCCTGTTTCTGCTGGGAGATGCTTACGCCTCAACTGATAATAAACAAGGGCGGGAGGGCATGAGGGCCCAGAAGTGTGGCTCCATCACTCCCCGCAATTACTATGTCTTATTGATAACTCGGAGCTCCATCCAGCAAGTGCCATCTCTGGAACAAAGCCTGTCACAGATCAGACTGAATCCATTAAAAAGCTTTGATTAACATGTCCCTGGGGTGCGCTGTGGAAACTTTTTATGCCAAGTGACAGCCTATTGCTGTTCCTTCAGAAGTGTCCCCCTGAAATACTCTAGTGTTTTAATCTAGTGCACGGTTTAAATTAAAAAACGGCAATGACTTTGTGTGACCTAAATACGAGCCACTTCTATTCAGGGTGGGATTTATCAACCGCTCGCAGATGAAGTGTTCAGAGAGGCAACAATTAACCTTCCTGTGTGGTGGCTAATAATGATTATATGTATATTATACGTCGGTTGTGTGTATATAATTGCTTGTCTGTCTCGTATTCGTAAAACGTGGCCCGAGAAAGGGTCATAGTTAATGTGCTTAATTTAGTGGATACGGAGCTTTGTGTTCATCCTGAGTGGAAAACAAATTTGTTTGTGTTTGAGGAGCACAAAATCACTCTCCCTGGTGCTTTTTTATTGGTCTCTGACATGGATAGCGTAATGAACTGCAGCTTTTTGAAGCAAAGATAAAGCTTAGTCTTCTAACTGTGGAGTCGTTAGGGGCAGGGACCTGCCTGTTTCCACACAAATCTCTCCCTTTCATCCTAGGGGGGAGATTCAATCTTGATCAACCCTGTCTGTATGATGTGTGTGCACGGGGGGGTGTGTGTTTCTTTATGGTTACCATACACCCTCCTAAAATAGAAGCGTTGAATGGTCACATTTCAAAACTGTCACGAAGTACATTATACAATAAAAAATGATTCTCTTAGATGCCATAAAAAGACACTGTGGAAACTACCTCCACGAGGAGGGTACCTACCCTACCGCTCTTCATCGTGGTTTAAAGTCTCTGAAATTGGCTCAAGACAAAAAGTGCTTTTGTTGGCAGGATTAGGATTCTTAGGGATCAAACTTAAAATGAACGAGTACCGCCTGTAGGATGTAGCAGCCCTGGGGGCCCCTGTGCTGCCCCCCCCCAACTGTAGAAAGATAGGTTTCTCTCTTTTCTTGCCCCAGGAATGAATCCAGGCTCTCTGGGTGAGGCTTACCACTCACCGGGAACTCAGGGAGGACATCTCCACCTTTCATCATTAGACGGTACTACGTAGCTACAGAGGGAAACCCGCGTCGAAGGACATTTTTGATCAGTTTTTAAAACGGAATTTCTAATGGCTTTGGCATATACAAAAATACAATGGCCTGCTCTGGGAAGTAGGAAGCTTCTGGTCCTTGGAAAGGGCTGGGTGATTGGCATCAGGTGAGACTTGGGGAGGCCATCATTTGTGTGGCTGATGAGGTCGGACATGAAGAAAAGTGGCAGTTACTTAGAGTTGAAAACATTGGAGATTTTCTTCTCAAGAACTGACAATGTTTTTCCTTGGTTCCTCCAAACCTCCCTAAAACCTCAGCAGAATATAAGCTTCATGAAGGTATATATCTTGGTATTTCATTCGTGGCTATATTCCCGGTTTATATCCCCGAGAACAGTGTAAGCCTCTAGTAAGCCCCCAACAAGTAATTGTTAAATGAGTGCATTACTAGTTTGTATAAATTTGATTTGCATTGACTTCTCAATAAGCAACAGCTTATGACCCATTATCCCCACAATGAGCAAACAGTGGATGGCTTTTCATGCTGGGCTTACGTCGTCGTGAGGGTGTTAGGCATCCTCTTCTCTTAAAGTGGATCTCTTACTGGGGCATCTTTGTCAGTCTTGGACATCTGCTAGGATGCTCATTCCAGGAGCAGTGAATCTGGTTTTGACAAAAGTAGACCGTCCTCACTTCAAGGGCATCCAACCAAGAGCTTACCAACCACTGTGGAGCCCAGCGCTTGACATTTTTTTTTAGGCTCTGTTCCACACCTTCTGTTAATAGTGTCCGACAGCCTAGGATAAATGAGGGTCAAGGTACAGCAGAATGGATGTTGTAGTGGCTGTATCTTTTCAAGCAGTGTCTCTTTTAGTCAGGTTGGTGTCTGACCGGGTTAATTCTGAGTGACTTCCTGATTTGGAGTAGCATCTGCCCTCAAAGAGAACAGCATCCGATGTGAACCCAGCCTGGGGCCGGTTTAGAGAAACCCTCCTTGGAGAAGAATGGCAAGGTAGATAGAGAATAATCACCCGTGAGTTCACAAAACAGGACCTCGTCCTCCATGTCATAGCTTGTACGGAAGCTCTGATATTCCAAAGTATGTCTCACTTGGATTTGAGAATTTATTTCTCCTTCCCATGCTTCTCTTGGATGTGGTCTATGACTGCCACTACTTTCCAGACAGGGAAGGGATCCAAAGACATGAGAAAAATGTACTCTATAAAAACAAAGGACATTCTTCAGTTTTCCTATAGGGAAAACCCAAATCTGCCCAATAGGGGGAAATTAAAAGTATGTGATTTTCTAATAACATAATCCTATATTAGATGGTTATTGACCAGGCAAATAATGAGGGAGAGAAATGTATATGGAAGAAGTATTAAGGGAAAAAGTGTAAAACATGATACAGTAAGAAAATAAGGGTTACAACTCTATATCCGTATCCTGTATCCAATATCCCACACCCATCCATCCATATATATTTATTGAATATATAAAAATACTATAAAAGAATGTACAAAGTGGTAGGCATGAGCATTGCCATGATCTTTTCCAGAGAGATGCTGACCTTCAGAGAGAGGTTCAATAACATCTTCAAGGAGGGGGAGACTGAGTAGGAATTCCTTTGCCGGTTGGTTTGAAGCCAAAATCAAACCCCTTCCATCGCAACAAAGAACCGGATGTTCATCTGGTCGTTCTTTTCTGCAAAGTCGCATAAAATGGCATTTTCAAAAATGCAGTTTTGCTTCAAATATTAGTGAATCATGACTTACCATTCATGTTATGCTGACACACTGGAGGCAAATAAAAAGTGATGATGATGAGTTTAATTTACAGTTGAGGTGGGGGGGAGATGTTAGTGACACAGTAGATAAAAATCTCTCCTGGGCAGTTTGTTTTTCTTCTCTTTTTCAGCATAAAACACAAAGCATTGGACTTGCATGTGGACTTTTTAGTGCTCTTTGGGCTGTGGCCACACGCTCATCTTCGGGTGCATTAATACTAATTATTTTTAATTTTTTTAATGTTTGTTTCAGAGAGAGAGAGACAGAGTGTGAGTGGGGGAGGGACAGAGAGAGAGGGAGACACAGAACCCGAAGCAGGCTCCAGGGTCTGAGCTGTCACACAGAGCCGGACGTGGGGCTCGAACTCATGAACCGTGAGATCATGACCTGAGCCAAAGTCGGATGCCTAACTGACTGAGCCACCCAGGTGCCCCGATACTAATAATTTAGATACTGCTGCTAACTTGATCCTAAGAGGTGAGCAAGTGTGCGATCTTTTAATCCATTCTAATGAGGAGATCTATCCAATTTAGAAAGTTAAAGTGACAAGTCTATACAGTTGTAAATTTGAGTCCCCACCCATCTTTTCTCCCTGTCACTTTTCACTAGTAAACAATGTTTCTAACATTTTGACTTAAATGTTTTTCTTAATACTGCCAACGTGAACCAAGTAATTTTCTTTCCTAAGCTCCGTATTAAGACACTGGCACCGTTGGGCCTGTTCCAGGGAATCGTAATTGTTAATGGTCATTGGCATGGAGCATAAGGCACTTTGTGGGGAGAAAAGCTTGAGCATTGAGGCTCAGCTCTCAATTTGAACCTGGCTGTGCTGCCGACCATTGGTGGGATCCTGTGCAAGTTAACTAATTTTTCAAAAGCAAGTTTTACTCCGCTGTGAAATGGGGATAACCTCTGCCTGCGGAGGGTTGGAAAATGTAACATACACGGGAAGGATCTGGGGTGATAGATTCTACCTCTTATTTATAAGTTCCGTGGTTCTCAGCATATCATGCCCAGACCACCACCCTCGGCCTCACATGTTAGAAAGGCAAATTCTTCGGTCCCAACCCAGACCTTCTGAGTCGGAAACATCGTGGGTAGCGGTCAGCAATTCGTGTTTGCACAAGCCTCCCAGGTGATTCTGGAGCTTGTAGGGTTTTGAGAACTCCTTAGCTGAGTGGCTAAGTGTGGCATCCTCATCTGGAAAATGGGCCACAAAAAGAAAAAAAAATACACCTCCCTCGCCGGGTAATTGTGGTAAGTTTATAACAGTGTTGGGTGCTTCATATACAGGCGATGTAGGTCATTAGTGTTATAGCTGAGGGACACGCTGGGGCAAATATTTGAGTCGATGTTCTTAAGTTGGCAAAATACAGTAGCTGTTTAGGTGTATGAGTTTTGGACTGAGACAACTGCCTTCAAATCCGAGCTCTGCCGCATGGAAGCCATTGGTCTAGGGAAAGTTTCCTTCCCTAGGTCTCACTGTCCTCATCTGTAAAATGGGAATAGTAATAGAATCTACCTCAAGTAATGGAGAAGGGGTCTGCTGAGTAGAGCGTCTCTGATGCAAACAGTAGTTGTTAAGAACTACGCTTCAAATGGAAATCATCTAATGGAATGCCCGATGCTCACCCAAAGATTTTTATTACTTAAAGTTGTCACGGTTAATGATCCCATCATGGATTCTTGCTTAGTCATGAAGTTTCCATATATTTCTAGAACTTTTTTTTTTTTTTAAAGCTTTAGGAGCACAAACTAGTTCATGGCCTCCAATGAGATGAATCTGATTATTTAGTTTTAGGTTCCATTTAAAAACAATCTTGGTGTTTCTCCCCGTTCGTCACACATGGGTATAACCAGCAGCGGCCATTCTCTAGGAGGGGGTTACTCTATCTGCCCATCTCTTATTGAAGAGGAACTTGGGGTAAGGCGAATTTGGTTACTTTTAGTGCAGTGCGGTATCCAGTTCCATGCTCTGAGATGAGGCTTTGTTCTTCAGGGTTGAGATTACTTAGGTAGGCTGAAAAACCCTCACAAAAGGCTCTGAATAGATGGTGCATGCTTCACAGACCTCCTTTTGCTAGTCTCCCTTACCTTCTTTCAGCAGGTGTGAGCTTTCTGCCTAAGATTCCTTTCCATTGTGCAGCCTGGCTCTAAGCCTTCTTTGTTTCCACCTAGGTCTGGTTAACTCTTCTTTCTTGTTTTTTTTTTTTTTTTTTTTTTTTTTTTTCCCCCAAGCTTCCAACCACCTGAAGGAAATCTGATCGGGAATAAGGTCATTTTTGTGTCTCTAAAAATTGCCACGTACATAAAAAGATGTGTTAAAGCCAAGCGTGACCCTTCTCAGGTCTCCAAGTCCCTTCAGATGGGCAAGGGTCTCCTTCTTGAAGAAGCTGAGTGAAATGGAGGTGGAAACTGAGGCAGAGAGGTGTATGGTCAAGCTGCAAAATGGGTTAAGAAATCGAGATCTGCCCAATCACAGCGTACGCGGAAACAAGTGAGAACTGAAGCCAATTGAGGCACCCTCGGTCCTACATCTGGGCTTTGCATGCATGCATGCATAATTAAGCTTTCAGCAGCTGTAGGCTTCTCCAGTGCAACAGGGCGGGTGGGATATTGTAATACACAGTAGGTTGTATATCAATGGAAGGCTTTTTAAATTCACATAACGCTTAAGATAAAAAGACACCAGAAAAATTAAACAGCATTCACAGTGTCAGTGAATAGTGATACAGGCCACCAGGAAAACAATGGAAACCGACTCGGTTTCCCCCCATTGTTCTGCAACTCCCCCCCCCCCCCCACACACACACCTCCAATAGATTAGAGCAGCCTTGCTGACTTTGTTTTAAAATACACACACTCATGAGATCAAAGGGATCAATGCACATTCAAGCAACTTTCAAGGCATCACAGGAAGAGCAAAATGGTCTGTTTTCTTTTGAAAGACAACAGAGAAAATCACACACATGCGTTGAGGCATTGTGATATGCAGATGGTGAGCTTTCAGGAGAATTAAATATTCATGGAAGATAAAAATCTCTGCTATTTTTAATCTCTGTGAGGCTTTGGGCTCAATGCCCTCTGTGTTCACATGATAGACAGACTCTTCTCTGTATGTGGCTCAGATGGCATCTTGGGAGGTCACCCTCGCTCTGCTGGTTAGGCCTTCCACAGCTGGGCTGCCTGATGGTGGCCGGTTACACCCGTGGGAGAGCGTCAGTCACATTTACCTTCCTTGGGATGCACAGTCTATAGTCCAAGACCCTTGGCTGCATTGTGTTTACCAGGGTCCCCAGCCTTCATTCCATCTGATTGCTGGGGCCACAGGAAGTCTTCGAGGCCCCTGACAGAGGGAAGTCTCTCAGCTACCTGGGCACACGGAACAGTCACCTCGGTTTCTCTTACTAACCCAGGTGCAAAAGGTAGTCTCTTCCTGCTTTTTTGGTTTTTATTGGATACTTTTGACCAGAAATCGAAGGATTTTCCAATTCTTTTCCCATCCCGGGAGCCAACCCATGTGGAAAACGCCATTCAAAAAGATAATCTTGTTTAGGAAGGAGGGCAAAAAAGATCGGTTTATTCTTCTTAGGCGGCTGAAATTAACAATTTTTTGGTCCTAGATCAACGACCTGAATGAAAACTACACGTGCTTATAGGAAGGCATTATGAAGGTGGGGAAAACGAACGTTCCTCTGAATTCCAATTTGATTTTGAATTTAGTTAATTTTAATCCATTTAGGACACTGACTCCTTGCTCCATTGATCAGACACAATGTCACTGTGTTACCTTGACTTCTCTGCATATTTTTCTCAATTACTTTAAGACTGTATACTCTGTAAGGATAAGTAATTACAGAGTAGCCATGGCAGGAGAGTCACAAAACAGTTGCTGGCATTCAGGTCACTGTATTTGCATTGCAAGGTAGTTATTGGATGACTTCTGCTGTAATGCTCTGGTCCCTTGCTTTTGGGGGTGGGTGTTACTGCTACCCTCCTCAAACAAATTCCATTTTCCCTCCACCTTAGATTGAAAAACATTGATTTTCTGGGTGTTTTGCACCCATAGTTTAAACATAAACATAAATGGGCTTGGATTTCTGGACTCAGGAATCAGACATAATCTCCTTTTTACCCCTGGCTGGGAACTGTGTTGGGTTAAAAGTAACGTTTCCATGATAAGAACCTCAGTCTTGTCTTTTTTTTTTTTTTTAAAAAGACTCCCAAGCCCTAATTTAAATAGGACCCCAAATTCTCCTTGCAGTGACTTCAACACTGGAATAGTATAGATGCTGGGGATTAAAGAGATAATGGAAAAAGTCTACCCCCTTGTCTCCACTGTCACCAGGCACTGCCCTGAACCAGCATCATCAGGGTCCACGTGAGAGGCACCCGGAAAACTGTTGTCTGGGGCCCAAGCCATATTCGGGACTGCTGGGAGCCCATCTCTGCACGGGCATGCTCCTCTCTGCACCTGAGATTTCTCACAAACAGAGCAGACCTCCATTCATTCATCAGGCCACTGTCATTCTGGAAAAGGCTGTTTACTTATTCTTCTACAAGAGGAAACAGGGATTGTTTATACCTTTGCATTTGACCAGTTGCTGTCAAAGCCAGGGTCTCTGGGGAGAGGCAGAAACACCTTGCTTGTACTATAATCACTCTGTCTACCTTACAAGTGTGAAAATACCGCTATTAATTTTAACAGCATTAAAAAAAAAAAAACACCTCTCCCCTTGCATCCTGCTGTCCTTCCTCCCAGCCCCCTCCCCCCCACACACCCTTTTGACAGCTCAGCCCTGTGATATTTCTGATCTTTCTTAGGAGGATGTTTCCAAAGAGATAAGTGGTAGGAATCAATGCACATCATCTTAATTACCAAATACGGTGTGTTGTATCGTAAGCCACTTATCTCCCACTGGCCACATGACAAATGCCTGGTTCCGGTGCTGACAGTTTGCCTCCTTCTCCAGAATGGTCCAGAAATACTTGTTGGATAACTCAAATGTCTCCAACCTGACTTTTCTATTCAAGATACCCTGAGAGCTAAGAAAAATTGCATCAAAATTTAGTTTACGTCATCTGTAGATGGCTGTGGCAGTAGCTGCGAAGACTGGGATTCTCCTCAGGCAGCTTTTGTAAATGTATTTTCAACATACGTCTATTTTTTAAATTTATTACTAAAAACTTTTTTTTTTTTTAATTTTTACTTTTGAGAGACAGAGTGTGAGCAGGGGAGGGGCAGAGAGAGAGGGAGACGCAGAATTGGAAGCAGGCTCCAGGCTCTGAGCTGCCGGCACAAAGCCTGATGCGGGGCTCGAACTCGTGAACCATGAGATGATGACTGGAAGCGAAGTCAGACGCTAAACCGACTGAGCCACGCAGGTGCCCGTCCACGTACGTGTATTTTTTAAAATTACAAAGTAATCCACTTTGGTTGGATTACTTTATTGCTTTATTAAAGCAATAAAAAATACAGACTAATGAAACGTAAATCTAGACCTAGATAGACATCTAGATGCTGTAGGGTCAGACCTTAGCACATGGGAGCCTCTGCAGAGGTAAGGAGTCATGAACGGGGGCATTAGGGACACTGGAGAAGGCTGGACGTCTACATAAGTATCTGATGATCTTGTCACCCAAGATAGAACTCCAGGGGCATCCTTGGGTTTGTTTGTTTGTTTGTTTGTTTGTTTGTTTTTGCCATTTGCACCTTCCACATCACACATACTCCTTATTTTATATTCTAAATATTTATACATTCTGTGCCCTCTTAGCCAGTGTCTCTTAGCTAGCTTCTGGTCTGGGAACTGTCAGGTCCGTGTATCAGCCAGGCGGCCTCTGTAAACACAAATTTGACGTTGGCCGTTTCCCACAAAATCCCTCAGTAACTCCCTGTGTCCCACGGGACAAAGGCAAACGATCCCTGTGTTCTGTGTCCAGTCCGCCTGTGAGCCACATCTCCTGTCAGGATCACTCTGAAGCGCCTCAGTGAGAATCGACTCATCTAACCCTTTTAGGTTTGGAAGTCACCTTGTCCTTGGAGCCTGTTCTGGATCCTTACTTCCCCAGAGAGGCTTAGGATCCCCTTTTCTCGTATCCCCTGATACTCTGTGCATCTCTAGGTCACTGACGTGCTGGGTGATAGCCCTCTTAGCTTAGGGTTGTGGTTCTGGCAGGAACATTGCCTGGTGGTGATGCTTGGTGCATTTCAGGTCATTTTTTTCCCCGTAAGAGGAAAGGACAGCATCGCAAGAGTAGTGAGGAGTGCATGCAGAGGGTGTTGGGGCTGGCACCCATGATGAGGCCCTGGGCCTTACGGAGAGAAAAGGGCCCCAGGAGGAACTTGGGCCTGAAGGATCCCCACTTGGCCTATTCTGTGCAGGTGTCGTGGGACCTATTCCTTTCTCTCCCTTCCATTTGAAGGAAGGGGGCCAAATGGAAACCAAGATATTACAATCAGTTACCTTTTGTTTGGAAAAGTTGTAATCTTGCCTGAACTACAGGCTTACATTAACCTGAAGTTTTTAATGTTCTGGAAGGTGTGTGTCTTTGTTTTAAGGCTCTATAGCACAAGAATGTCCCTATCTTTGTCCACTTGACTCTAGAGAACTGCCATTACAGACTAATAAAAATGACACTTTTCAATAGCTAACCTTCTTGCCTTTTTCACTGTATTTATTTTTAAGAAAATTTTTAAAGACATTTTTTTAATTGAAGTATAATTACTTACAGTGTTAGTTTCAGGCGTACAGTATAGCAATTCAACAATTCTGTACATTTCTTCCTGCTCATCACGGTAACTGTACTCCTTTATTTCTCTTTTCCACCTCTCTCTTTTCTGGAAACCACCCATTTGTTCTCTGTACCTGGCAGCCTATTTTTGTGTGTGTCTTTTTTCTTTTGTTTCTTAAATTCCACGTATGAATGAAACGATAGGGTATTTGTCTTTCTCTGTTTGAATTATTTCACTTAACCTTATACCCCCTAGATTCATCCATTGTGTTGCGAATGGCAAGATCATAGCCTTTTTTATGACTATGTCGATTCATCCGTGGATGAGCATTTGAGTTGCTTCCATATCTTGACTTATTGCAAATAATGCTGCGATAAACATGGGAGGGCATGTATGTTTTCAAACGAGTGTTTTTGTGTTTTGGGGGTAAATACCCAGTAGTAGAATTACTGATTCATATAGTAATGATATTTTTAACTTTGTTTTTAATTTTAGTTTATATGTGAGACAGAAAGGGTGCATGCGAGCAGGGGAGAGGCAGAAAGAGAGGGAAACAGAGAATCCCAAGCAGGCTCCCGCTGTCAGCCCAAAGCCTGACTTGGGGCTCGAACTCACAAACCATGACATCATGATCTGAGCTGAAGTGGGCCATTGAGCCGCGCAGGCACCCCTATAATTTTAACTTTTGGAGCAAATTCCAAACTGTCACAGTGGCTAGACCAATTTGCATGGTAATCACCAATGCATGAGAGTTCCTTTCTCCCCACATTGTTACCGATACTTACTATTTCTTGTCTTTTTCATTCTTGCCATTCTTACACGTGTAAGGTGATCTCTCATGGTGGTTTCTTTTTGTATTTCCCTCATGATGAGTGATAATGAATCTTTTCATGAGTCTGTTGGCCTTCTGTATATCTTCTTTGGAAAAATGTCTGTTCAGGTTCTCTGCCTGCTTTAACATTAGTCTCTTTCGTTTTTTGGTGTTGAGTTGTATAAGTTCTTTACTTATTTTGGATATTAACCCCTTACCAGATCATTTGCAAATATCTTCTCCCATTCAGTAGGCTGTCTTTTTGTTTTGTTGATTGTTTCTTTGGTGGTGCAGAAGCTTCTCTTTTGATGTAGTCCCAATACTTCATTTTGGCTTTACTTTCCTTTGCCTCAGAAGATCTATCCAGAAAAATGTTGCTATGGCAGATGCCAGAGAAATTTCCACCTGTGCTCTCTTCTAGGATTTTTATGATTTCAGGTGCACATTGAGGTCTTTAATCCATTTGGAGTTGATTTTTGTGTACGGTATACAAAAAATTGGTTCAGTTTCACTCCTTTGCATGTTGCTGTCCGGTTTTTCCAGCACAATTTGTTGAAGAGACTGTCTTCCCGTTGTATATTTTTGCCTCCTTTGTCATAGATTATTTGACCATGTGAGTTTATTTCTGGGCTGTATTCTGTTTCATTGATCTCTGCGTCTGTTTTTGTGCCAGTACCGTGCTGTGTTAATTACTACAGTTATGTAATGTATCTTGAAATCTGGGACTGTGATATCCCCCAGCTTTGTTTGTCTTGCTCAAGATTGTTTTGGCTATGTGGGGTCTTTGGTTTCATACAGATTTTAGTATCATCTTCTTGGCCTTGTTTAACCTTTTGTAAAAGGAATGTTGAGCAATATATGTGTGGTAAATCCAGTTTTTGTGTTAAGTATTACATGTGTATAAAGCTCTGAAAACTAGATCCTTTATGTATACCTAATTTTTTTTTTTTTTTTACTTAAACTTAAATCCAGAGAGTCATAGGCTGTAACACACTAAAAGGGCCTGGACATAATTTGCTCTAATTGCCCGATTTTACAAACAAACATGCTAAAGTTAAGAGTGTAAGCTCAGGAGCTGAGTTTACCTTCTGACATAAAATTGCTATGTGACCTTGGGCAGATTACTCAACCTCTCTGTGTCAGCTTCCTCTTTGGTGAAATGGGAGTAAAAAAGATTGACTTCTAGGTTTGTGTGGAGAATTAAATGGGTTAATAGTAAGTGCTCACGAATGTTTGTTGTTATTATAGTTTTCTATGTCTCCTGGCAAATTAACCAAGACTCAAATCCGGGTTAGTGCCTGGATGATCTAGGGCCATAACCAGCATTAAAATCCAACTGCTATCCAAGGTTGGTGCTGCACCTCTCTCATTTTCCAAATCTATCCAGTTTTCCTGCCTTTCCTGTAAGATTTTGTAAATGTGGTTAAAGAGCATTTTTTCCCATTAGGGCTGTGTATGCAGCCCCATACGCATTTTCCTGGCTGTGTTTGTGTGCCTGTGTCCTCTACTGCTCTCTTCAATTCAGTTTCTGCCTGTCCTACAGAGGTGCCTTAGGCCCATCAGACACTTGGAGGGTGCAGTCAGCCACGCTGATGGTCCAGGGGACCTCACACAAAATAGGCAAACTTAAATTCGTAATTCTGAAAGGCTATATACAGGACGAGGGCTGAAGATCAGCCCTTTTTGTTTTGGGGCAGATTCCCACACAGGTCAGGGCTCGCTGCTTTCAACAAAGACCTTTCGCTCCGATGTGCGCGTTCTGCTCAACCCCTCCTGAGACCCCGGCCCTCAGTGACATTCACTTTTGGACAGCTGCTGGGCCCTTCCACCCAGTCTGACTGCAGCTGTTACTGAGAGGAGGCCAAGTCCAGCTCAGGATGAAGGACAAGTGTGGGACCGGAATGAATGGTGTGCCAAGTGTAGACTATGGCTCGCCAACCTCTGCTTACTAGCATCCTCAGGCATCACCTAAAACTGGGCAAACACGCTAAGTTGTCTAGGATAATCTGATTTACACTTGTTGTTCTGGCACAGTTGTAAATAGGATCTCCGTTCACACCCAGAAGCGCCTGCCCATCCAAGATGCAGGACCGCACTCATCCTCCCTGATCCTGTATCCTCTAGGATTTATGTGTTTCATCCCCCTCCTGGTTGGCACTGCTTAGACAGGAACTGTTCCCAATTTGTATATGAGCCCTCTGTTTTTCCCTTGTTTCTCCCCTGCGCTCTGGCATTCCCCCTACCATGAGACAACTCTGCTGTACTCTGAGCCTCTAGAGAATGTGTCTCAGATTCCTGGCCCCTGGCTTTCCTGACAGCATGCTTTGGGGGTGGGGTGATGGTGTGCGGGCTGGGAGCTGCTCAGGCCTGCCCTCGGACGACTTTGGTCTTCTCTTCAGTGGATCGCAATAGTCCGCCCACCTGCACCCCTCCTGGAGTGACAACAAGAAGTAGAGGGAGCTCCTTCATTCTTATAAATGAGGCTTTTGTGAATCTCATGGCCTCTGCAATGGTAAAGGACCTGACTTTGTCCAAAGAGAGGTCTGGCCTTTGCCCTCAATTTCTGGGAGGTAATCTATATCATACGTGGTAGGAGTGACTCTGTTTAGGGCAGGAACTGACTCATCATATCTCAGAGGGGGACTAGCCTCAGAGTCGAGGTAAGGTGGGTGGCTGGCCATACCAGCCAGACCAACCATGTGACTTAGGGTGGGGGCTTCCGGTCCCATGGTATTAGTCAGCCATCAGCCTGGGGAAGGAGGTCCGCTGTGTGGGCAAGTAGTCAAACAATCAAGCTTGCATAAGGGAGCCTCAGGGAAAACCGTGATCAACAAACCTGGGGGGAAGTTTTCCTGACTTTCCCTGGTTGGCATGACTCTGTGCTCATTGTCACATGTGGACGGTGGGCAGGTAATGCCCCCTGTCTCCACACAGAAGGGACAGCAGAAGCTTCATGTTTGAGACCCCTCTCCCTTCGACCCACTCTGTTATGTGCTTCATCTTTTGGCAGATTTTGACCTGCTTCCTTTGCCTGTAATACATTGTCACAGTGGGTATCGCAGCCCTCAGTGAGTTCTCTGAGTCCTTCCAGTGAATGATCCACCATGAGGGCCATTAGGGGAATCTCCTGAACTTGTAGTTGGTGTCAGAAGTGAGGGTGATCCCGGGTAGAGGCTGTGCCCTGTGTCTTACACACTTTGGTGAAATTCAGGCAGGGTCAGTGTTGGTACCTTTGCATTTCTATGGAAGATGAGACACATTCCGGTCCCTTTTCTCTCAAGGGTCTTCCGGCTCCTTTTCTAAGTAGAGTTGCCAGGGGAGGGTTGCTAGTTCCTCCCACGTCAGTGCAATGCAAAAGGCCTAATATCCCAAGATTAGCTGAACATGCGCTTCACATCTCTACCCAGATAGTGAAAATACTGAACCACTTCCATCGCTGACAGCAGAGTCCCTCCTGGTGACCTTCATGAGACCCCTCGATAAACCTGCACGGCAGTGTTAGAGGAAGGGAGAAGAAGAGGTGCATACAAGAAGCACAACTGATGGGTTTCACTTCAAGGGAGACGGGTGGGGAGTGAATGCGAGGGGGGCTGGGGGAGAGCAGGGTGAGAACAGCAGTCAGTGGAAAGCCTAGTGTGGGGTCACCCACTCGGCATGAGGACACCGATGCCCTGGCCCCACGTGGAGCCTGTCAGCTGCCCCATCTGTGGTTTCTCCAGGGGCCTTGCCTCCCTCCCCACCACAGAGGCTCCCCACCGCCTCGTGCGAGGGGGTCTGAGCTTCTCAGTGGGATCTACACACACCCAGCAAAGCTCTGGAGGCAGCATAGGCCTGGAGACAAGTCTGCTGTGGCCGTTTGCAGAAGCCTTCCGGATGACTTTGACCTCCAGACAATGGACTTGGGGGCATGAAGTACTTTGGATCACTGGCGTTTCTGGTACCTACACACTGTCTTACTTCCTGAGCACTGACCACGTATTAACCACTTTGCTAAGTGGTTGGCTCCTTTGCTCTTCACTCATTTCCGTCCTACGGGGTGGGTACTTTGTCCATGTCACGGTAGAGAAGCCTGACATACACATTCACACTCGGTCAACAGCGCCTTTATTCCAGCTCCTCCTCAAGAGCGTCCACTGGCTCCTTGGGTGTTTGACATTGAATTCAGGCTTTCCACCTACACCTGCCACCCTGCCTGGCCTTGAGACCCAACCTCACTGGCCCCTAGGGCCTGACCTCTTACCCTTCCCTGCTCCAGCCTCTTGGACTCTGCCATTGAGAGAAACTTAACAGCAGCTCATGAACAGCTCATGTTCATTTCCACCTATGGGTCCCGAGGCCTTGCTTCCTCTTCTCCATCCGCGCAGTCTTTCCTTCCTGGCCTGGGTGACCCCACCTGCTCTACCCCCTGGACGCTGTCATGGTCTCCCTGCCCGCACTCCGTGCACTGGGTGCTCTGTGCACCCTTCTGTCCTCGTGGCTGGGTGCCTGTGGAGTGGCCCCTGGCCGGGATGGCCCCAGGGAGCACGCCCTGGGAAGGGTTACGTGTGCTGTGTGCAAGCTACCAAAATGACGATGAGTGAGGACGGTAAGAGTAGTACAGGTTTTGAGTTTTCCTAGCTGAGCTGCTAGGCAGGTGGTATGAGAAAGCTAATTTGTGTTGACTCTCCGCGAAAGAACGATGATGTTGTAGGGCGAGTCGGCAAATGTCTGGAACGGGGAGGCGGATCTCAAGAGTCTACCTTTGCTCATCGGCACCGGGCACATTCTGTCTACAATCCCTTCTCATCCACCCACTCACCTCTCTTTGTTTTATCGTTCTGATTTCCAGCATTTTAAATATGCTTGAATTCTTAGATTCCTTACTTAGAGCATTAGTGGGTATAGTAGATAGAATAATACTCCCCCTGCACGCCCCCCCCCCCAAGTTGTTCATGTCCTCACGAACCCTGGGACCTGTGAATGTATCAGGTGAATGCAGAGGGGAATTAAGGCTGCTAGGCAGCTGACCTTGGGATGAGAGGGTGCTGGATGTCCCTGGTGGGTCTAATATCGCAGGGGTCCTTAAACGCAGGGGGGGAGGCAGAAGAGATCAGAGTCACGGGGAAATGTCACTAGGGGAGAAGGCTCAGAGCGATAGGGCATTGTGTCATGTCAACAGGTCGGTTTGTGGTCATATGTTACAGCGGCAATGGAAGCAGATAGAGTGATGACTGCAGAGATGTCTATGGAAAACTGTTGAGACTCCCTGCTCACAAGCCCAGGCTCTGAGGCTGCCTGATAGCAAGTCTTGGCTCTTGAGGGGCACCCGGGTGGCTCAGTCGGTTAAGCGTCCGTCTCTTGAGTCGGGTTCAGGTCATGATCTCGCGGTTTGTGGGTTCGAGCCCCACAGAGGGCTCTGTGCTGACAGCTCAGAGCCTGGAGCCTGCTTCGGATTCTCTGCCTCCCTCCCTTTGTGCCCTTGCCAGCTCGTGCAGTGTCTCTTTCTCTCTCTCTGAAAGGTAAAGAAAGCATTAAAACAAAAAAAATCTTGGCTCTTGAGATGTTGATTTCCACTCCTCCCAGTGTTATTGTCAGAATCAAGTGAGGTAATGTGTTCACGGTGCTGAAAATGGTGCCACGCAGTCCCTTGTTGCTATTTACCATTATTTTTCTATGCTACTGTAGCTGGTGCCATTCATAATCTGCAAAAAAAATTATGTTTAGTAAACATTTGGCTCCTGTATACATGGGCTACTGGGTTTTGCATTTGTCTAACTGGAAGACCTGGGTTCACACTCTACCTTTGCGTAAAGGCCTCGGCCTTGCTACAAGAACTCTGTCTTTGAGATGTGGAGAAATGTTCAAAGCTCAACACACAGCTTTCAGGGTGCACAAGGGAAGCACCGTACTGAAATCAGAGGGAGCACAAGTAGCTGATTTCCAGTGAGTTCAACAGTTTTGTTTCATTTTGTTTAAAGTTTATTTCTTGGGGGCACCTGGGTGGCTCAGTCGGTTGAACGTCCAACTTCGGCTCAGGTCATGATCTCGTGGTCCGTGAGTTCGAGCCCCGCATCGGGCTCTGTGCTGGCAGCTCACAGCCTGGAGCCTGCTTTCAATTCTGTGTCTCCCTCTCTCTCTGCCCCTCCCCTGCTCATGCTCTGTCTCTCTCTCTGTCAAAAATAAATAAACATTAAAAAAAAAAAATTAAAGTTTATTTCTTTATTTCGATAGAGACAGAGACAGCGTGAGTGGGGGAGGGGCAGAGAGGGAGACCGCAAATCCCAAGCAGGCTCTGGCACCGTCATTCCAGAGCCTGATGCGGGGCTTGAACCCACGAAACCGTGAGATCATGATCTCAGTGGAAACCGTGAGTTGATGGCTTAACCAACTCAGCCACCCAGATGCCCTGAGTTGGATAGGTTTTAATTTTCCCTCTCTGAGTTCCTGGAAGGTGGGGTCAGAACTAGGTTAGGGAATGATTTTCTTGAGCCATTTCATGGAGGTATGGGCAGGCAAAGAGTTTGTTTAAAAACCTATTGCAAAGTAAGTTGGGGATGTCAGATTGGGGTTATGTAGAAAGCTCATTTATCAAAAAAAAAGCAAGGCAAGTTGCCTTTTTTGTTTTGTTTTTGGTGTGTGATGTCTCACTGGAAGGCTTTCAGTGTTTGTCTTAGTCCCTGACTCTCTTAAAAACCCAGTTCCTATCCCAGGCTGAAGCACCTCTGTCTCCTTTTCCGCTCTGGCCTCTCCCTTTCCATGCTCCACCGTCATCCTGTTAGTGATCATATGTAAGGTCTTCAAAATTCCACCATTTCACGTGTGCCCATCTTCGGCTTTCTCACAGCCCCTCCCTCACTTGTGCCTCGTGCCTCGTGCCTAGACTATGACCAGCGCCTCCTGGCTGGGTTGCTTTCAGACTCTCCTTCTTAAAACTTGTTCTCCATAGATTCAATTACTTTCTTGAAGCACAGTTTGTGATATGAACCACTCCATTCTGCCCAGTGCTTTAGTATCTCTTGCTGGTAACTCAGTAAAATATCAGGGCCTCGTCCCAGCATCCAAGACCACGGTCCATGCTTCGTACACTGTGAGGTTTCCTTGTCTACAGGTCCTGGAGGCTACCCGGGTTCATGCTGCTGCTCCTTCTGAGCTGGCTCTCTCCATTCCTCTTGAGAGAGAGAGAGAGAGAGAGAGAGAGAGAGAGAGCAAGTGACCGCACACTGGAGCAGGAGAGGGACAGAGAGAGTGGGAGACAGAATCCCAAGTAGGCTCTAAGCTGGCAGCATAGAACACACTGTGGATTCGAACTCATGAATTGCAATGTCATGTCCTGAGCCCAAGTCAAGAGTCGGATGCTTAGCAGACTGAGCCATCCAGGAGTCCACATTTATTATATGTTCTTGATGAAACTTTAGTTTTACGGACCCTTATGTACTTTTATCTCCACTAATGGAAGCTCTTCGAGGTTAGGGTCTAGGAGTGCTCCATATCTATGAACATAAACTACACTTTGGTACATTACCTTGAACATGGTGGTAGTCTAAAGCTATCTTATAAGTGAAATTCCCTCATTGGTAAAGCTATCACTTTCTTTCAAAATGCAGATAGAAAAAGTACATAAAATATGTATATATTATAATGTGAGAGCCCATGAAATGGGGAAACACAACATGCCTTGGCATCCTTGGGCTGAATTCTGCCTTGTGGGTTAGAGGAGACTAATAGCTGAATGGATTCCACCAATACAAACACACGCGCGCACACACACACACACGCACACCCTGTAGCTGAGCCTGAAATGAAATGCATAGCTTTGTTTACAGAGAGGCTTCAAGGTAAAAGTCAAGCCCTTGAAGATAACATTATGCAATAGTTTCCTCTTGCTAGGTCACCAGTTAACCCCAAGCTCCCTGGCGGAAAACAATCACCATCATCTCGCATAGCTTCTCTGGGCCAGGGAAGGGGAGTGACCCTACTGGGTGTTTCTTGCTCAGATTCTGTTATGACCTTGGGTTCAACAGTGGCTGAGGTTGTAGTCAGCGAAGACAAGACTCAGACTAGAGAGACTGATACAAGGATCCTTAGTCCTGTGGCCTATGAGTGCTCACTCTGGGCAGATATCCTCAGTTCCCCCCTACATGGTCTTCTCCACTGGGCACATCAGTGTTGTGTGTTTTTCAAAGGTTTGTTTATTTTGAGAGAGAGAGAGAGAGAGAGTGGGAGAGAGAATGTGAGTGAGGGAGGGGCAGAGAGAGAAGGAGAGAGTATCCCCAACAGGTTCCATACTCAGCACAGAACCTAACCCGGGGCTCAATCTCATGACCTCAGGATCGCAACCTGAGCTGATAGGAAGAGTCAGATGCTCAACCGGCTGAGCCACCCAGGCGTCCCAGGCACATCCAGAATTTATTGACACTGTGGCTGGCTTCCACCAGAGCGAGGGGGCCCTATGCAGAGTGGAGAGAGACTACCCAGGAACTTGAATATTGGGAAGTGAAAATCACTGGTGCCCTGTTGGAAGCTGCCTACCACGCTCCCGTTGCTGACGTCCAATTATTCTATGTTTTGGGCCCCTGGTAGAGAAAATTTTGTTGCCTTTACTGGAATCCTGTGGGGTTTGGTGGGCTCTGAGGCATTAGTCATCAGCTCTAGAATTCCAGGCTTGGCTTTCTGGGAGGCTATCTTGCCCTTTTTAGGACCCGTCCCCCCCAATTCCAAGCATACCTACTTAGTGGTGGCCTTGGTTCCTGGGCCTCTCAATTACAGTGGGAAGAATGCAGCAGCCATGCCATTAATGCACAGCCATCCATGGCTTCTGGACAAGAATTTGATTAAACATGGTAAAATCAGTCCTGATGCAGCCAGAATGCCCCATGTACTGCTGACTTTTTGGTAGGGCTGAAATTAAGGGCCGATTTCTTCCGAATGGAAGGTATTTCTCTCTCCCTCTGGAAGCAAATCCTTTTAATAAGGATCTGGATTGGCTTCACTTATTTATTCAGCACTCTCTCAGCGGCAAGTTGATGATGAGATACATTCCATTTCGGTGACACACACATTTGAAAGGATTCATGCTTCTGATCATAAAAGATAAAGTTTTTTTTCTTTCTCAACATCTGGAGCCTGATGAATAATTACTATAATTAAACAAGAGGCCATTGTATATTTGGGTATTTTTAAAGCTTCCAATGCCTCTCTGTGTGCAAGATTCACGTTGCACGCTCTTTGTTCTAAAGCGTTCTACTGTGCAGGGCTCACAATCTACTGAGGAGCCCTCATGGCTGGAGTGAAAAGTAGGTCATTACTGCCTAATCTTCATCACTCCCTTTTTCTGCTTCTCCAAAAGCTTTAATAACTGAGTTCACTGCACCCCTCAGGATTCTCCACCTGGCCCCACAGCACCTCATAGCTCTGGAGGGGTAGGAGCTGGACAGGGCATCAGGGACAGGGGTGTTAGCTCCTCTTCTCCACCCCACCAACGTGACTGGCTTAGTGAAATCATCTTGTCCTCATCCGTGCCACCTCAGTGGTTGTTGACATTACTAGGGATCGATTTATTTTTTATTTTAATTAAAAAAAAATTAAGGTTATTTATTTTTGAGTGAGACAGAGACATGGGGAGCAGGGGGAGGGATACAGAGAGAGGGAGAGAGAGAATCCTAAGCAGGCTTTGCACAATCAACACAGAGTCCGATGCAGAGCTCGAATTCACAAAACCATGAGATCATGATCTGAGCCAAAACCAAGAGTCAGACGCTTAGCCGACTGAGCCACCAGGGAGCCCCAATGCTCCTAGGGGTAGATTTTAGATGAACCCCCATGAGATAGAAACCACCTGCAGTCTTGAATTTGTTGAGTACATATTTCTTTTTTTTTTTTTAGTTATAAAATGCATCTTTATTTATTTTGAGGGGTGCAGAGGGGCAGAGGGAGAGAGAGAGAATGAGAGAGAAAGAATCTCCTGAGCACAGAGCCCGATGCAGGGCTTGATCTCCCCAATCGTGAGCTCATAACCTGAGTTGAAATCAAAAGTCAGATGTCCAGGTGCCCCTTAAGTGCCTATTTCTTAACAAAATTATATTAGTCTTATTATCATTCCATCATCTGGTTACCCTTCCAGGTTTATTCCCCTCAGTATTAGAACATGTTCATTCCTGTGCAGAATCCTGGTGCTTTGCTAGTCAAGCTGACCTTGGCATTGGGGTTGCTTCCAAGAACCTGAATCGACAGATGGATTTGGCGTATCCAGCTTTGTGATAGAAGCCCTGAAAATAACCCTAATCACCTAGAGCCCAAAGGGTCTTTGATACATGCTATATCCTCATTTCTTATTGAGTTTGCCATTTATTCAACTTCATGGATGTTAATTATTTTTGGCAGACAAGGAACTGCAAATGTATCTTGATGTTCTTATAAACGAATTGCTTTATATTTCACAATATTCTTTAAGTGCCTTGTACATGGTAGGTGCTCAGTTAATTCTTATCACTTGATTGAGTGACATGAATTCACGATCGTTTGTTAATATTTATGTTTGGCCTTTTGAATCGTGATTCCAGAGGCAAAAATAACTAGGAGGATGGTGTGAAGTAAATCTGGACCTAATTAATACATGATGTTAGGAGGTTTATCATTAGAGAAAATCTTTTGTGAATCTGTATTACTATGTATGTATGCATTCATTCACTCATTCAAAGTAGGCTCCGTTCCCAGCCTGGAGCCCAATGTGGAGCTTAAACTCCAAATCCCGAGATCAAGACCTGAGGCGAGATCAAGAGTTGCAATTTCTTGTCTGCCAAAAAATAATTAAGATCCATGAAGTTGAATAAATGGTGAACTCAACAAGAAATGAGGGTATAGCATGTACCAAAGACCCTTCGGGCTCTAGGTGATTAGGGTCATTTTCAGGGCTTCTATCACAAAGCTGGAGATGCCAAATCCATCTACAGGTTCAAGTTCTTGGATAATAACCCCAATGCCAAGGTCAGCCTGCCTAACAAAGCACCTGAGCCACCCAGGTGCCCCTATACTAGCAGTTAAATAAATATTTACTATCATATAAAAAAATAATGTGGAGCTTGTTATAAGAGAATGAATGGTACCAAAATTTGTTGATGAATAAACGTTTTGCCTATGGAATCTTGAAGAATTGAGGGCATAGTCATAGCTAGGAATAACAAGTTAATAGCTATCTTCACCTCTTCTCATTGATTGAAGGAGACTTATGAAAGTACTAAGACAGACAGCCACCATCAAACATGATGGAATGAAACCTGCTTTAGTTTTTTGTGATTTAGTGTTTTAAAATAATCCAGGGGAGGCGAATTAAAGCCGATGCTCTGTCTCAACAAAAGAAATCTGCTGGTATAAGAAACATTTAGGTAGCTATTGCAAAGACGAAAGTATTCATTTTTAAGGCAAAAAGAACATACATGTTCATATTAAGTGTATATATTAAAACGGCATGTATGGATATTAGATACATACAGATTTAGGGTTAGGGCTCATACATCCTGTTGGAGGAATCATGAAAATGATCCTTTGTAAAGAGTTACTGGTGCCAACCGGCAGAATGTAAAGTGAGTGCATTCATTTATCCCCGCAATATGTCAGATGACCAGCTTTCATAAAAAGTACTATTAACCTAAAAAATTAGGGTCAGTAAAAGCCTAGCTCTAATTCACAAAACTCAAAAAGCTGAACCGTTAGACCCAATGAGCTCATCATGATAGATTAAAGACCAAACATAAAGACATTATGAAATATGTGATTTTAATATGTTTGATCATATCAGAGCAATCCTTTAATAGCATGATTTTATTGTGGAAATTTCTGAGTTTTTCCTGAAACCCAAGAAGGCGATCTAAAAGAATTTAACCCATTCTTGTGTCACAGCTGGAACTCTTAAGAGTGAGCTATCGTGTTACCTCATTCAACTCTGAGCATAAGTCTGGTCTTGATCATTACTTGCATTTCACAAAGGAGGAAACAGAAATGGCTGATTTGCATGTCCTTGCATTTTCTGCTATGCTCCTGTTAGGATCACTTGTGGAATGGTCAGAAACAAATAGAGGGATGTTCAGATGGCCATTCTTGTGACCAAGAGGTGATTAAAAAACGGTTCTCAACTTGGAGCCTCAAAGTCAAGTGTGTGTATTCTCCTTTTCCTAGTGGACAAAATATAGAAGGTGGGGCACGCCCCTCCAGACTGGAGAACTTGGTGGGCACCCTCATTCTTTCCCGGGGAAGTTGAGGCCAGCCCAGCCATGAAAGACACGCTGAGAATCAACAAGATGGACACTGAGGGAAGGAGACAACTGAATTAAAAGCCCTTTCTCCTTTGCTAACAACCAGTCCACACGTGGAAAAAAGCTCAGTTATACTTTTTACCTCTAAAGATTGGGACATGCATCCAACATTCCATTCCCATGGGCACCATGAGGACAAAGCTCCTAAAGGCTGAGACATTTCTGAGGATGGTTGGCAGGAGAACACAGCTTTGCTCTCAGTGTGATTTTGTGACCAGGCCCAGGTGGAAACTGCCATAGTCTGAATACGTGTGTCCCCCAAACTCACGGAGAAATTGTAAGGCCCTGTGTGATGGTGTTCGAAAGTGTGGTCCTGGGGTTGGGGGGTGCTTAGGCCATGAGCGTGGAGCTCTCCTGAGCAGGATTTAGTGCCTTAGGAAAGGGACTCCAGAGAGATCCCTAGCCCCGTCCCCCATATCAGAACACAGAGAGAAGGTGCTGGCTAAGACGCAGGAAGAGGTCCCTCACCACATGTGACCCAGCTGCCACGTTGTTGTCAGACTTGCCAACCTCTAGAGCTGCGAGAGATAAATTTCTGTTGTTAATTAACCACCCAGTGTGTGCTGTTGGGTTAGAGCAGCCCAGATGGATTAAGTAAGACAGGGACTGTGGGCATCTTGACTTGCTCATGATCTGGTCCTTTAAAAATCATACTCTTGACAAACTTCCGGATTTGACGAGTCCGAGCTCTGTGTAGGAGACAAGTGGACGGGGAGGTCTCATTTTCTGTCTCAAGCCAGTCAGCTCTGCTAGCCTTGAATACTCTGCTCAGTAGAACCCAGCAGGCAGCTGCCTGGCCCACCCTTCTTGTAAGTCAGGGGCAGCGGAGTGGCTCAGCCCCCCCTCCCTGTGTGTTTTGTCCAAACACAATACTTTATCTGTAACAAGGGACTTGGGAAACCCAAGTTGCTCCATCTTGGGATGTTTCTGTGACTCTCTTAGTACCTCTTAGAGAACAGCGTCCTAGGCAAGTGTGCCTGGCCTGCCCTTAATTCAGCTCTGTTCCTGACAATATGATTTATAGAACAGAGAACCTTGTGTATCAGGGGTTTCCTGTTTCCATTGCCAGAAAGTCATTACTTGATTGCATATGTATTTGCAAGCATGCAGAAGAAAAATGATCAAAAGTTTTTTGACTACCTCCTTCTTCCATTAAGGGAGGAATGTTCTTGAATTTTCTCTTGTCATGCTGAAAATTCTCTTTTCCAATCTCCACTTAATTATCTCTCCCACCTAGGAAGGCCCAGTTTTATCTTCTTCCCTACTCTAGGTAGGCACCCTTCTCACCTACTTAAGCATACAAATAGGAGGTTTGGGGAGGATTTGAGAAGATGACTCTTTGGGAGGAGGAGACCTTTAATTTCAAAACCCACTCCAAGGAGGTACGTAAACCTCCAATCTACCTCTTTGTTGTATCGTTTCTAGCTACACACAAACCTCAATAATAATTTAATGTTGTTAACAACAACAAAAAAGACTCCGGCATTTGTGATGAAGAGATTTTGCTTATATTTGTTTCAGGGAACCTGTACCCATTTGTTTTAGTAAGCTTTAAAATTGTTCAGCACAGGGGTTCCTGGCTGGCTTAGTCAGTGGAGCATGTGAGTCTCGACCTTGGAGTCGTGAGTTCAAGTCCCACATTAGGCACAGAGATGACTTAAAAAAAAAAAGGGGGGGGGCGCCTGGGTGGCGCAGTCGGTTAAGCGTCCGACTTCAGCCAGGTCACGATCTCGTGGTCCGTGAGTTCGAGCCCCGCGTCAGGCTCTGGGCTGATGGCTCGGAGCCTGGAGCCTGTTTCCGATTCTGTGTCTCCCTCTCTCTCTGCCCCTCCCCCGTTCATGCTCTGTTTCTCTCTGTCCCAAAAAAAAATAAAAAAAAAAAAAGAAGAAAGAAAAAGAAATGGTTCAACAGAAATTATTCCAACTGTTGTGTTATGGTAAAATGCAAACATTTTTGGGGGGGGCAAAATCTTTATTAATTTCAATTATGAAGACATCTTATTTTACCTCTCAATGAAAGAGTTTGGGGAAAAGTATCAATCAATCAATCTAGGTTGTTTGAAAGGTTTTCTAGGAGCACCTGTGTGGTCCAGTAGGTAAACATCTGACTCTTGGTTTCAGCTCAGGTCATGATCTCACAGTTTGGTGAGACTGAGCCCCGTGCTGCCCGCACAGAGTCTGCTTGGGATTCTCTCTTTCTCTCTGTCTCTCTCTCTCTTTGTCTCTGCTTCCTTGTGCCATCTCTTTCCCTCTCAAAATAAATAAAAAATAAATAAATAAGTTATTGTCTGTATTTCTTTTAAATATGTTAGCTTATAATAAGTGGCATGATACCGAAAAAAAGTAGTATGTTGGCTTTGAAAGTTAACTTTCCTTAGATATGTCATCAGGATTAGTTCTCTCAGGTTAAAAAAAAAAAAAGCTTAAATTTGGGGCACCTGGGTGGCTCAGTCAGTTAAGCATCTGACTCTTGCTTTAGGCTCAGGTCATAATCTCACAATGTGTGAGTTTGAGCCCGAGTCGGACTCTGGGCTGGCAGTGGGGAGCCTGCTTGGGGTTCCATCTCCTCTCTCTCCGACCCTCCCCCACTCACATTGTCTCTGTCTTTCTCAAAATAAATAAACTTTTTAAAAAACTCTTAAATTCACCTTTATTTATTTATTTATTGAGAAGGAGAGAGAGCACGTTCTTGCATGAGCAGGGGAGAGACAGAAAGAGAGAGAGAGAGAGAGTGATCCCAAGCAGGTGCCACGCTTAGCACAAAGCCTGACCCAGGGCTCGACCTCAGGAACTGTGAAATCATGACCTGAGCCAAAATGAAGAGTCAGATCCTCAGCCGACTGAGCCACCCTGGCACCCCTTCAATTCTACTTTAAATAAAAGTAATTTTCAGATGTGCTTGACTAATTGCATATAATTCCTTGTCACATTTTTAATGAAGCTGCTAAAATGCTTCATAAGCTGACACATTAATTTAGTACTACAAGACGATATTGTAGTACTTAACTCCAAACTTTCTCCCACAGCGTGGACCATCAGGCATAGCAACGTTCCGTGTTGTCGTGAAATGCACACTGTTGGCCTCTTGGCAGTGGACTCTTAACTGGCCCAGAAGTTTCTGGGCTAAGAACAGACTGGAATCAGGGTAGGATAGGATGTGAGGTTGTGTGACCAGTTAGCATACCCCTACATGAGAAAGGGTGGTCATTTACTCTGGGCCGGGTGCTGGAGTACAGAGGCAATTAGATACCAAAGTCTTCCATTTCGGGGAACTTATTTTTTAGTAAACAAACAAAGAACAATGATAATCGTCATCACTATTAGAAAACAAAACTGAATCTTCTCATAGGGACCAAGCCATGATGGAAGGGCTCTGTGCATGTGTGTTTTGTTTAATATGTTTTATTTTTTATTTTTTTTAATGTTTATTTTTTTATTTTGAGAAAGAGAGCAGGGGAAGGCCAGAGGGAGACAGACAAAGAGAATCCTAAGCAGGTTCTGTGCTGTCAGTACAGAGCCTGATGTGGGGCTTAACCTCGTGAACCATGAGATTGTGACCTGAGCTGAAGTCAAGATTCAAATGCTTAACAGACTGAGCCACCCAGGAACCCCTCCCTTTGTTTTATTTATAATTTTTTTTTAAATAAAGTTTATTTATTTTGAGAGGGACAGAGTTTGAATAGGGGAGGGGCAGAGAGAGAGGGAAACAGAGAATCCCATGCAGGCTCTGTGCCATTGGCATGGAGCCCAATGCAGGGCTCGAACTCATGAAACCGTGAGATCGTGACCTGAGCTGAAACCAAGAGTCCGTCGCTTAATCAACTGAGCCACTCAGGCACCTCTCACTTTGTTTTACTTTTAAGGGAAGTATCATGGATACACAAAGTTTCAGGTGTACAATACAGTGATTCAGCAACTCTATCCCTTATGCTGTGGTCACTGCAAATGTAGGTAACATCTGACACCAAATGATGCTCTTATAATACTGTTGACTGTGATGTGTTTAATTGTCTTTGCTTTTTATTTACGGTCTTTGTTTTTCCAAATGAAGTAACTAGTCTAGTTAGTGAGCCAGGATGCAAAAATTCATCCCCTTTAAAATCCAGGGTCCGTTTGTGGGGGTGCTGGTGGAAAAGTGGGAAGGAGACAGAAATAGAGTGAATGTTCGCATTGTGGTCATTTTCTTTCCTGTTGTAAATACCTTTTTTTACAGAGCTCTGATGTGTGCATTTTCAAGTTAACAGTGAAATCATATAGGCCAACTGCCTATGGTAATAAGCATGGATATTACATAAATAGACACTTGTTGATGAGTGAAAACTAAAATACTTGATCTAACTGAAGTGTTTTCTTTCGTTAAAAAATAAAAACACATATTGGGATGCCTGGGTGGCTCAGTCAGTTAAGGGTCTGACTTCGGCTCAGGTCATGATCTCGGGACTTGTGAGTTCGAGCCCCACGTCGGGCTCTGTGCTGACAGCTCGGAGCCTGGAGCCTGCTTCGGATTCTGTGTCTCCCTCTCTCTTTGCCCCTTCCCTGCTTGTGCTCTGTCTCTGTCTCAAAAATAAATAAATATTAAAAACATGATAAAAACATATCTAAATGCAGGAATGGGAATCACAAAAGGATATTTAAGAAGCACTAGTCTTTGAAAAGTGGTTAAATTACAGTAACAACCCAAAATAAGACATACTTTTTACCTTCTAGCTCTTTCATGAAAAATCACCTCATGTAGCATGAATACCCATGTTTGGCCTTATTATTACAATTATACCCATGCACAGCAGAGTCCCAGGGTTTCCTGAGATGGATCTCAATGCCATGAGGGAGATGAATGCCAAAGAATGTCTATACTTCAGGTCGTTGCCGCGATTAGCCTTGTCTTTGTCGGGCTCTATTTGGAAAGGAAAAACGTTTTAATGTTTATAAATGGCTACTATGATTGTACTGTGGGCTCTGAGCCACGAGTGACTGAGTTGGTTGCACTAGAAAATACTGTGGGTCCATTAGTCTCAAGACACCAGGTGGCCGGGGCAGTGGTCTTGGCTCGAGACTCATCATGGTACCGGGAGGGTCTGTGACTGGCAATGCTGGGTCATCTGGTCACAGTGTTCTACAACCACGTGCGAAGAGCATTCGAGCCAGGAGCCAGTCACTTCCTCCCAAGTCCACAGAAGGTTCTGTTGCAATCCATTCATCCCTTGCCCAGAAGAGCCACTGGGGACAATGATGAACCTAACTGAGGGCTGGGAGAAATCAGATAAGCACCTCTATTGTGTTGACATTCTCTAGTGGCTTAGGGACGCAGAGTTTTTCTGAGGCTCAGACAAAGAAGCTCAGAAACCCCAGTGGCTTTAGAGGTTGATGGTGACTATGTGGGTTTCTCTTTAATCACACCAGAAGGTTCCCATTGTTTAATTGGACGACTCAATAGTCCTTGTGAGTTTTGAAAAACAAAATTCTCCTTACACTGGTGTCCTTCATAGCCATCAGATAAAGGCTCTCCTACCCCGGAGGTCATATACCGTTTTGAAAAGGAAATGATCTAATCTGGGAAAATAAGTAAAGCCTAAATGAACGGACTAACACGGGTCACTGGGATTTAAATACACGTCTTAGGTTCCTCCCACTATATTTGATTATAAAAGAAAAAAAAATGTACCAGGAGCCCAGCCCTGAGCCAAATCAGGGAATCAGGGAAGTTTGGTTTTTGGCGTCTTACAGGTTTCACTGTGGGTGCTTTTGACCTTCCTTCTTAACAATGCCATCAGCACCCTGCCCTCCCCTGTCTCCCCGCCTCCCAGATAAACGCACACACCTTTCATCCACCCCCTTGGCATCTGTTTGGTTTCTCTTATCAACCTGCTGCTTTCATCTCTGCTCAGCCATTTAAGTCCTAATTCACCTTGGAGCGGATAGTGACACGCAGAGGGACTCCGCTGAGATGTGAGGTTCAAGACGCGGAGGAAGAAGCATGCAGCGGCATGGGCAGGTCAGTGGTGAGTCTGGAGCCCCAGGGAAGGACATTCCATCTGCTGCCTGCCCAGCCCCGCCTGGTCCTCCCCAGCCTGGTGCTGATCTATCACCTCTCTCATCTGGTGCCACCAGGCACATGGCTTCTGCCAGCTGAGGTCGCTGGATTTTCCTTTTGGCCTCTCTTCCTCTCCCTCTACATTCCAAAATCTTCAGAAAACTGGAAGCCGTTCAGAGATAGCAATTGTGAATGTAAATAACAGCGGACAGTAACATAAATAAAGGCCCTTGCTCCTCTGAGTGTGGTTTCCAGACCAGGAGACTTGATGTTATTTGGCAGCTCGTTGGAAATGCAAGGTCTTGGGCTCATCCCACGCCCCCTGGATCAGATCTCAAGAACTTCCCAGGTTATCGGATACATCTGGGACACATACTGCCCTGTGTACTTACCCATTAATTACATTCGAATTATGGACACTTTTTCTGTACTAGAAAGATGTCATGGTGACATGGACACTGCTTTTCACACCTAACCTTGAAAGAACGATTAAGGAAAGAAATACTCATATTGAGTATATATACTGATGATTTTCCAACCTGTAAACACCAATGATTGAACATGTGACTGTGCATTTGAATGTTTTGTTACTGAAGTATCGTTGACGTACAGTTATACGTTTGAGGTGTACAAGGTAGTGATTCAGCAATTCTATGCATTTCTCAGTGCTCATCAAGATAAGTGTCCTCTTAATTCCCTTTAATTCACCCACCCTCCCATCCGCCTCCCCTCTGGCAACCACCAATTTGTTCTCTGTCCTTAAGAGTGTGTGTTTGTTTGTTTGCTTGTTTGTCTCTCCTTTGTTCATTTTTTTCCTTTTCTAGAAAATATTTATTTATTTTGAGAGACAGAGTGCCTAAGGCAGGGGGGGGGGGGGTGTAGAGAGAGAGGGAGAGACAGAGAGTCCCAAGCAGGCTCTGTATGGTCAGTGTGGAGCCCAAGGTGGGGATCAGTCCCATGAACCACGAGATCATGACTTGAGTTGAAATCACCAGTCACACCCTTAATCAGTTAAACCACCTAGGCACCCCCATTTGTTCCTTTGTTTTGTTTTTTTAAGCTCCGCATGTGAGTGAAATTCTATGGTATTTGTCTTGCCTTGACTGAATTCATTTAGCATAATACCCTGTAGGCCCATTCATGTTTTGGCAAATGGCAAAGATCTTAATCTTGTTTATGGCTGAGTAATATTTCATTGCATGCACACACATGGGTACATATATAGCTACCATTTCTTCTTTAGCCATTCTCCTTTATCCATTCATCTGTTCATAGATGTTTGGGTTGCTTCTATATCTTCCGTATGGTAAATACCGCTGCAATAAACTTAGGGCTAGGTATATCTTTTTGAATTAGTGTTGTTGTTTTCTTGGGGTAAATACCCAGCAGTGGAATTATTGGGTCGTACAGTGGTTTTCTTTTTAATTTTTTGAGGAACCTCTGGAATGTCTTCCATTGCTGTTGTACCAGTTTGCATTCCCACCAGTAGCACATGAGGGTGCCTTTTTCTACACATTCTTCCCAACCCTTGCTATTTCTTGTGATTTTGATTTTAGCCATTTTGACAGGTGTAAAGTTATACCTCACTATGGTTTTGGTTTGCATTTCCTTAATGAGTGGTAATGAGTCTGTTGGCCATCTGTGTCTTTGGAAAAATGTCTATTCAGTTCTTCCCATCTTTAATTGGATTATTCGGGTGGTTTTTTTTTTCTTTTTCTTTTTTTTTTTTTTTTTGGTGTGGGGTTGTATAAGTTCTTTATATATTCGTGATACTAAACCCTTGTTGGATATATCATTTGCACCTATCTTCTCCCACCCAGTAGGTTGCCTTTTTGTTTTGTTGATGGTTTCTATATAAAAATATTATTTTTAAACGATTACTTTTTAAAAACATCCCTAATGAAAAAAATGTATAAAAACACAATAGTTGAGTACCTATTTGGAACTCTGTTTTATTTGATAGAGAAATGGCAGGATCTGGAAATTTGTTCTTTTCCCCTCCAGAAAAATTAATCTACTCATTTGACCCATTGTAGTTTTTTGAAGATGGCTACAAATACATTTCACATCGCATATGCTTTTCCTGCAATGTGACTTTGAAATTTTTTTCCAACTGAAGTTGAGGTCTACGTTGCTTCCCCTTGGCATCAGGCAGGCTTTGATGACTGGAGTATGGTGGGAGTGGTTCTACATGAATCTGAGACAATTTCACGTCGGCCTTGCTGGAATTCTGGAATATTTGACTGTTCAGTACTGACTCTTTACGTTTTTAGCCTCTAAGTGAACAGCGCTACTCTGAGAAATTCCAAACCCGTCCAGCTAGAGTACGTGGAAAGGCTCTGAGACGCTGGGTAGCCCAGCCTTTCATTGGTCCAAATGCACCAAACGAGAGACCATGAGTCAGAGCTAATCAGTTGAATTCTTGACCCACAGACCCCACGAGAAAAGATCAAACAATTGTTCTTCTTTGAAGCCAGTAAGTGACTGCTTACAAGTATTTTATTGCTTCCTGGCTAATGATATTTTGTGTTCTCATGCCAGCTTTCGGTGGTGATATCTAAGTTTGAGATACAACTACGGATGGTGAATTGAGGTTGGTGTTGTCTAAGTGGTAAGAAGATTTTTGAAAGAGAAATGGAAGATGACAGAAATGGGATATTGGAATCCCGTGGGCAGATGGGACGGCAGAAGACAATGGAAGTCAGCAGCAGGGGAATGCCTTTGGTTGGGGCATTTATAGAGCACGGAGAATTTAGGTAACAGAAAAAAGTTGGGGCCAGCTTATAGGGGTTATTAAATGGCAGACTGAAGTTTGACTTTGATCTGTGGACAAAGAGACCTGATTGACAGTTTGGCATATGCGCCCGTGTTGGAGGGAGGATGGTGATACTTACCTAATTGCTGTGGCACAGTTACAATTGTGCATAATGTGAAATACGTCCCGTAAACTTGACCGTGATTCCCATCTGAATACAGTACCAGGATGTGCTCTTTCATGCTTGGTCTTCACGATTTGTTTTTCATGTGACAAGGGCACATGCTCACACTTTACAAAAGCAGAGGGAATATTGCTCACAGCTGCATTTGGGCCACTCTTAAACTCCAGGGAATTTCACTCCTTGTTTCTATTTTTATAACCATCTTTCACTTCTTCTCTTTTTCCCCTTTTAGATTCAGCCGCAGCCGTATCCAATAAAACACAGTGACAGATAGATGGATCTTACAGAAAATCTGCTGATTGCTCTCTCTGTAAACCTCACCTGTAAACAATAGAAGGACATTTGTTTCTCTGTCATGTTTCTGTTAGTACATAAAGATGAAGAACCAAATCAATGTTAGGAAAAAAGAAAAAAAAAAAGAATATGTTATGGTTGTCTCCTAGTTGGCTCTTTGGTCACCATTCTCCCTCAGAACGTGCTTTTACGTTTTGACGATCTATTTCACCGGAGACAAAAGAATTTCTGTTGCTCTGATTTTCAAGTTTCTCAGTGAGGAGACCCTAGAGACGCCAAATCCTAGTTATTGAAAAGTGTTGACTTATTTTATTCGTCGGATTCTGTGAAGCACCGTAGCCAGGATATGGTGTCATGATACCATCTCAGAAATTGTTACATGTGGAATATTCGGGAATATGCTAAGTACTTGGTTTAATAAAACTGTATACATGAAAGAGTTGGATATTTCAAGAAGAGCCAGGATAGCGACAAAATGAGGTTCACCACTCCATCTTCGTTTCTCACCTGTCGCTAGCCCCCAGCCAGTCATTGACACAGGCACCAGAAAGATCTTTTGAGTTCACCACACAGTGGGTTATATCTCTGTGTAGTTCAAGTTGTATAGATAGACGCTCTGCCTTGGTAAGGATCACTTAGCTCTACCTGGATACCAATGTTTCTTCTGCTGCCGGACAGGACCTTCGTGTTTAGACTTTGCACAGCTGGAAAATGCATCCCTTGGTCAACAAGGTAAAGCACAGAAAGGATGCCTGTGTGCTTTGTGGCAGGTGAGTGATTCGGGTCCCTCGTGGAGGCAGATGGACAAGGATCCGAACAGCAGTACAGATGGATAATTTAGGCACCATGAGGTCCCTTGGGGTTTGTACTGCTGGAAAACATTTTCAGCCCCAAGTAATAAAAATGACAGACAGTCACTCAGCCTACGTGGAATTGTATCCTGTCATCTTTAGTCAGGAAAATCTGCCTCTGAAGTCAGTGGGGGGTTTTAGACCGAGAATGGGGATAAAATATGCCCCTGGAAGTAAAGACAATGGAATTAATGTTTAGCTGAGCAATTCCGAGCACATTTTAGTGACATGTAGAAGAAATTATGGAAATTGCACAATTTCTCTTATAAGTGCATCATCACATTACTTGGTATCATGGTAGCCACCAATTTGTTTCCGAGGATGGATTTAACTGGCTTATTCATAGAATTCCACAGGGAAAATTGCCTTTCTTTTCTTCCTTAAAAGTCTATTAAGAACCTCATTCTATCACCGAGTTCTGGCTCTTTGAGAGCAGCATGAAGTACCCAATGGGGAATTAAAAATTATATCCTTTACTTAATCCTTTGAGCATTTTTGCATAGAGTTAACATGGTGATGAACGTGGTGGCTGGAACTCAAATGTTACTCCCATGAAGGAAAGAGAATGCTAGAACAGTCACAGGAAGAGGCACAGGAGAGACCCAGAGCCAGACCCAGGCTCCTAATAGGTGGTCTAAAGATGGGCAAAACTCTTCCTTTCTCCTTCTCCTGACACACAGGTCCCATAGCCTCCTTCCGATCATGGGGGTGCCAGCTTTAGACACGTAATTTTAGTGAAAGTCGTTGCTTGTTCTCAAAATACAGTGATTTTTTAAAGTCAGGTGTCTCTTTAAATTTCCATAGTTTTCTTCTCAGAGCTCTTCAAGATGAGCGGAGTTAGATATATGTAATACATGTGTTTGTTATATACATTATGTATGTTACATGCATGTTCCCTACATATATATTGAAGCGCCACGAGGTCCGACACCTTTATACCTTGAAGAAACACGATATTTAGATCTTTTGAGACCATCGTGTTGATTGATCAAAGATAGGGTGGAAAGGGGCAAGAACTTGTTCCTGCGTGTTTCAGGTCTGAGAATTTCTTCTTAGAATTCTTTGATTTCTCCCCTTGGTATATTTTCTTTCCCCAACACTAAATGTTCAGTGAATTTTCCTTCAGGATTTGGTTGGAGGATGGGCACAGATAAGTGGTTCCTCTCCTCTCCAGTCTGCCACACTCTTGGGCAGCACGTTTTCAGGTACCCGCTCTGGGTACCTTATAGGCTCTGGCCTTATATACCTCTAGGCTCTTATATGCTCTGGGCATCCCTTTTCCTCCCCGTTCAGATGGTATCACAGGATTTGCACGCGAGTTCGATCGACTAGACTTTCCATTCAGATTTTTATCTTTCCTTTTGTTATGCTCATTCTGGTCTTGCAAAGTCTTTTGTCAAAGTGCCAACCATCCACTACCCTCCCCAGAAAATGTTGTTGACGTGACGGGTTCCATCTTCTCTGTATCAGGTAAATGATGTAGTGGGTTTTCATGCACAAACGACAGTGAGCAAATGAATACAGATTGTTTGCTGGGATGCGATCAAAAAGGATACAGCCACAGACAAGGACCTCAACCCAAACTCCAAGGTCTGGGGATTCATTATGAAAACAGATCTCTCTGAATCTCTTTCACCTGTTGCCCGGTGGCAATTTGTCCAGTTTTCTTTGGAAAACGAATGATTCCCCCGGTAAACGTCTTGACATTATTTCCTAACACACTTCTGATCCTGGTGGAGTATATTCCTGGCAAAATCCAAGTGTGAAAACGCAAGTGGATGAAGCAGATCCTTCTGTCGTTCAGTTCTTGTTTGAAGAAGTAGATTGAGACAGGTCCCGATACTGGATATTAGTGCAGCTGGAAGCTTCTTTCCCTGCCGCACGCTGTAATTAAAGAAGAGAGACATCACCGTGGGACCAGGTCCGAGGCGCTGTCCAGTTGAAAAGGTCACTGCTGCAAATGAGCACTTAGTGTTCCCCCCACTGCTGTGGGCACTCTGGCTGCCGAAGGAGCTGCAGAAACACAATGCCTGGATAAACCAGGCCTTGGTTTATCCAGTGATCTGCTTGTCACAAGTCCGGTCATTATGGGTCTGCCCTGAATCACAGAGGATAATGCCGTCCGGATGGGGAAAAGCGAGATTTTGAAAACACGCCTGTCAACAGAACAGAACAAAGGGATATTGCGTGTGTTGGTGGGAAGGATGTGGTGGACCAAGTGTGGGGGGTTTGGCTTTGAAGCCCCATGATAAACCCCAAATATTTGGGAGCTGCTTTCTCTGGCAGTCTCTGAGCTTGGCAGCAAAGCTTTTTTTTTTTTTTTTTTTTTTGGCGTACTAAATGGGGATTTGAATAAATGGTTAGGAATGCCAGGGTTAAATTGACTGTTATTAGCACGTTCTCCGAGAATGAGTTGCTTTATTAGGGATTGTCCTTAAGACAGATTGATTTAAAACCCAGAACCTCTGCTTTGTTTTGATAGGGGTGGAAAGTTGAAACAGCGAAGACAATGGAGGAGGGCTCTGTGGCAGATTTAAAATGAGGAGGGGTGAGTTGTGGAAGGAGGAGTCAGGAGGGGGAACGTCCTCCGTCCTCCGGTGAGCCTGGGCCTGTCCCAGCCCCCACCCTTCCAAACCCCACAATGCAGTGGGCAGACAGGGTTTTTGTGAGCCTCTCTGGAGCCAGGGGTTTGACCTTGAAGCAGATGACCCCCTCTCCAAGGTAGCCCAGATAGAAACTTCATTTCTTTGCCCGCTTCAGTCAAATCCACAAAAAGAATGAAGACAATTCTCATCTTACCAGCCCCAAAGGCAAGATTTTGTTTGATATTCCAGACAAAGCCCTGAAATTGCGTTTGACAAGAGAGGCTCCCAAATAGTGAATCATCTAAGGTTTTGACACATGAATCAGATTTTCCCTTTGTGTGATGAGGTAAGCTTTCAAATTGTAAGGTAAGATGATCACGCTGTGTTTCACACAGGGGAGGGAGGCAGCTAGCTCTCCCCACCCTCTCCTCCTTAGGGTGTCTCCTTGAACCCATCATAAGCACTGTTTTTATATAGGCTTAGACTTTTTGATTTCACAGTGGAAGGTGGTGGGTTCTTGGGATGCTCAGAACTGTAAATGCATGCCTCTAAGATTAATTTAGAAGTTCCACGTAGTCCTGCAGGAGGTCATCTCAGGAAAGAACCCTCTAATTGTTCTCCCTTCCGCTCCTGGGTCTCAACGCGTATGAAATTCTGCCCAAACGTTGTCCAGGTTTTCGTGCCTGTAAATCTGCAATGTCCGCTCATAGACCGTGTTCTCTCTCCTCTGTATTGAAACGGGGAGGTCTTTTGTGGGCAAGCTTGTTTGCCTTCCCTGATGGGGCTCAAAGGGCTTGTGGGGTACGTTGAGAAGGGGGTAGAGCCAGCCGGGAGGTGAGTGAATAGAATAAGCAGCACAGGGTGAAGAAGGGGGTTTCCTGATGGATGACGGTGCAGCCGCTCTGTTTCACCCTGGTCTCGCCTCTGCTCATCTCTGTCGGGGATTAAGTGAGCGGGCTCCAGCACTCCCTGGGCTTGCCACCCATTCAAGCATGCATTTTCTTAAGTTTGGGTTTTGCAGTTCCATTGATGGCTGCTTCTTAAGCAGCTTGCCTGAGCCTCGTGGAGGCAGTTGGTGCTAACTTCTTGGCACCCACAGCTGCCTTTCTTTGTAGAGGCTTGGCTCTTTTCACCGAGGCATTTTGTTGTCAAGCCCCGAGTTGACAGCGTGGAGTTACTATCACTCTTGCAACAAAAACTAAGTTTATAAGCTTGTAATTAGTGTTTAATGTTTAATATTTACACAGAGCTTTACAAAGCTCAAAACAGTCTAACAGAAAGAAAAGGGGAAGAAAGCAAAAGAAAACAAAAGTGCATTGGAATGGGCATGGAATGGTAGGAAGTCACATAAAACGTAAATGCTACACACACACACACACACACACACACACACGAATGAAGACTCTTTGGTCTTCTTTTTGAATAAGCACTTTCTAGATAACCGCTGAGAAATTACTGGCACATATTCTTAGTGTTTTTTTTTTATTCAAAAATCATTACTTCCATTATTCCAGAAGTAACATTATTCAATAATGTTTTATTGAGTCCAGGCAATGACACTTAGGGGCTTTGGCCATAGATTTTATTATTATGTTTGGAGGGGAGGGAAAAAACGTTTTCTTCTGTTCTTCTGAGTTCCTGGCTGAGCCTTTGTAATAAAAGACAGATTAACAAGATACAAACAAACAGATGATTTATTATTAACATGTGTACATCATAAAGTTATGGGCGATAGCCAGGGAAGAATTAATAACTGTGAGGCAGCCTAAGCCACCAGATTCAGTACCATCATTAAAGTTCCCCCAAAAGACGTGTGTGTGCGTGTGTATGTGTGTATGGGCAGTGGCAGTTACGCAACATTGTCAAGAAAGGCAAGGGTAGGGTTTGTTAGGCAGGTTTAAGATGTATTCAGCATAGACCAGATTTTTCTGATTTAGAATCCTCTTGTTCCTTGCAAATGGGTGTTTCTTTTATAAATGCAAATGTCCCTTGTAACAGGGCAACTTCTGCTCTGCTTTTATGTCTTCTCCTCTTTCCCAAAATAACACCCTCAAATTCTTATACCCAGGAACATTTTGCTGCCCTTAATGTTCAACAGGCTGCCTCTGCTTGGGGCCCCGGGTCTTTATCCTTCTTCTCTGTTTCCTTTTTCTTTCTCTTCCTCCTCCTTAGGCGGTTTGTTTCTTTTTGCTCAATGTATTTTAATATTTAAAATCATAATAATACAAAAAAATTGTGATGGGAAGATTACTAATGGAAATAAAAATTCCCCTGAGTCATCTCTAAGCCAAATTTCCTCTGAATTTATCAGTCCTTTTTCTGGACTGGTGTGTATATCCTTGAGGATCACTTTCGTTTTCTTTTCTTTTTTAAAAGATTTTTATTTTTTGGGTCCGCCTGGGTGGCTCAGTCAGTTAAGCGTCTGACTTCACTCAGGTCATGATCTCGAGGTCCGCGAGTTCGAGCCCCACGTTGGGCTCTGTGCTGACACCTCGGAGTCTAGAGCCTGCTTTGGATTTTGTGTCTCCCTCTCTCTCTGCCCCTCCCCTGCTCATGCTCTGTCTCTCTCTGTCTCAGAAATGAATAAAAACGTTAAAAAAAATCTTTCAAAAATAAACATTAAAAAAAATTTTTTAAAGGTTTTTATTTTTTAAAGTGATCTCTGCATTTAACTTGGGCTTGAACTCATAACCTCAAGATCGAGAGTCGAATGCTCTACCAACTAAGCCAGCCAGATGCCCCCGGATCACTTTCATTGCACATATATGTGTGTGTAGATGTGTGATAGTGTGTGCACAAAGAGGTATTCAGTTGGTGAATTCTGAAAAATAATAGTAATGATAGCTAATAGTTCTTGAGTACTTATGTTCTAGGCGCTGCTGTAAACATGCTACGTTTTGTCCTCCTGACAATACTATGAGGGTTAGTATTGTTTGTGTCCACGTTTTACTTAGAAGAAAACTAGGAGCCCAGAGAGATTAAGTAACTTGCTTGGGATTGTACAGTCTGCAAGTAGGCAGGATTCATATCCAGGTCAGTACCTGCAACCTCTGTGCTCGATTGTCCTCGGTATCGGCAACATTGTGTCCGGGAGTTTTTTTCTGTATCAATGAATTCTGAATTACTCTATTCTTCTAAATGGTCATCTAGTTCTTCATTTCAGGGATCAGCCATATTCTGTTTAACCATTCCCCATTGGCAAATTTTTGGTTGCTACTAGCTTTTCACCATAAATATGTACTGCAAAGTCTTATATTCGTACATTCATGAACATACATGGGTGTTTTTCTCAATGACAGAAGAGAAGTGGGGATTTCTGCCTCGATACATATTGCCGAGTTGCTTGCAAAACGTTGCTCTCATTTCCATTTCAAATCCGTATTGTGTGAGAGTACATATTTCCCTTTGTCTTGTCAACTCTTGATGTTATTGATGTTTAAAATTTTTGCCAACTGGATGAGAGAAAACTTGACATCCCATTGTTTAAACAGTGGTCATGTTTTCCCCGTTTGAATTTTATTTTTATATTTTGCTGTTGTGAGCAGCTGCTCTAAATTTTATTACAGCCAGGATTTTCCCCGGCCATCCCATCTGGGGGTACAGCTGGGGTCACTTCAACTGCAATTACCCATGTCTAGCACAATGACTAGAACATAGTCAGAACTAAATAAATAATGATGGAACAGATAAACCAAATGTCACTGACTTCTGACTCCACCTACTTCTCTAGTTCCTGGAACTTCTTAAAATTAACTCTCAAGTACATCTGGGTCCATTTCACACATGATCACAAACAGACTAGTTGAGTCAGAACTTCCAGTGGTCACATTGCCACTTGGTGTTACCCTCAACTCAGACCCTATGGTGTTTCCTGCTGTCCCTCCCAGTGGCACAATGGACCACAGGGACTGCCTGAGTGGATGTGCTAACTGTGCGGTGGTCTGCGAAGAGGAGCAGCTCACTCCATCTGCCTCATTTGTTAGAGGATTCTCATGGCAGTGTCTCCTACATCCTGCGTCTTCAAAAATTTAGAGAAGTGTTTTTTGTTTTTTTTTTTTCACTGTTTATCTAACAGTCTCTCTCTTCTTAAAGGAAACACATTTCTAGGAGGCTAAGTTTTTCTCTTGGGATCATTTTGTTTCCCTCAGAGTAACCCCGCTCCATGAAAATATGCCTCTGTTTTACTAATTCATCAAACAATTCCAGACATGCCTGAATGGCAATACTAGACAGTGGTGTCCTCTCACGCCTCGTCATCTCTCCAGTTCCCTGAAATCTCCCGCTGTGAGCTGTTAGAAAATATAATTATTAATAAAATTGTTTCATCAGAGGCAAAGGATTAAGGCCCACAGTACTAATTTTGAAATGTTTATATAAGGAGTTTTTTGGTAATTGTTTTAGAAGAAGATTGCCGTATAAAAGATTGCTACATTTTTTCTGCAAACACACGTTTAAGGCCTAAGCTATGGTGGTGCTGTGATATAAACGCACAGTCATGTCTGCAAGAGAATGATAAAGACACGCCCAGCAAAAATTTGGCATAATCAAGGATAGCACATACTCTGATGGTCTGGAGAAGATTTGAAGGGGCCACGGTAGGGAGTTGGTGAAATTTATCACTGGGGATGAGGAAACCCTCTCTGTCAGGGTCTTGGTTCAGCTAAGGGGATCTTTTTTGATCTTTAGTTTTGGGGAGCTGAAGTTACTATGACTTTGCTGTCGTCACACGAACTCCAACCATAATGATGGATAGTGGGTCACAGAAGATCTGTTCCCCTAAACTGACATTTAGCCTGAAACTAACACCAAACCACTTCCGATAAATGTGAGTGCGTTTTTAAAGCCTCTGTCCTACAAGTTTTATAAATATTATCCTAAAATGCCCTGCTGTAACAGGAAATAATGTGATTACATGAAATAAACCAGACTTTGGAAAGTCCCCCCAAACACTTGTCGTCAAAGGTTACTTGGAGAAAAATCTGATCATGGTGGCCGAGAGGGAGTCGATCTCATTTGTCTCATGTAAGGGTTGATGTGTGTCTTTATCTTTACCTATTCCAGGTCTTTTTTTTTTTTTTTATTATCTTTAGTTATTTATTTTTTTTCAATATCCTATTCCAGGTCTTTAAGTGTATGCATTTCATAGGATAATATGTCTATTTTCTTTCTTTATTTTTTTTTCTTCAATATCCTATTCCAGGGTTTAAGTGTATGCATTTCATATGATTATATGTCTATTCTGTGTTTAGTTTTAAATGGGCTTTAAAGGAAATAGAAAATAGTGTTAATGAACTCAAATCTATCAGATATTTTCTATCTTCAAGTTCGTCATAAAATATCTGATACACGGAGATACATGGAGGGCAAATGGGAGAATGCCACCACCTTTGTGATGATACTTTTTTTATTTTCAAGGTCAGAGGGTGACACATGGGTGTATATTCTCCTAGAATTTTTAAGAAAACAGTTTAACACTTACAGTCTCTAATTTGAGATGTTCCCAGGTGAACCTAGAAAAAAGCAGGGTGGAGGTGAGAGGTTGGCATGAGTGAGTGAGCTTTAGTCCTTTGGGAGATAGCTGCATACAGGTTGTGTTTGTTTATTCATACAACAAAAATAATGAACATTATATACGGTGCCATGTGTGTGAGGTAGGGTATGGAAAGACAGGAATTTTTTTTCTTTTTAAAGAAGTCGTAGTCTAGTTCAGTAGACATAGACCTCACCGTGCAGTTTTAGTGCCGTAGAATGCTGTCTCTAGCTGGTCTTATACTAAACTGAACTATAGGCAAGATGTGTGCCATAGGACCTAAAAGGTGGGAATGACTGACCTCTCAGTGAGAACTGAAGGAGACTTATCATTTAAAGTGATGTTTTATGGATAACAAGTATATGAATTTTTTTGTTTTCCCTTTAAGAAAAAGGCAATTACAAAACCCAGGGAAGAATAAAGCAAAACAAACACAACCCAAATGTTGCAAGGGAATAATGGTTGGAAATGGAACAAACCCAAATATGAAACGATTTCTCATAATTAATGACTTTTAAGAAAGAGTCATTCATTTGAGTCCTTAGATCTCTTGATCCTTTGCTTTTAAATGGTACACAGTTTATGACTTTGGGCCTGCGAATAAAGAAATATAATCCTGGCACCCTGCTGAGCTTTGTAGTCAACACTATTTTACATGTCAGATTAATCCAAACACTTTGATTGGTTCAGTCTTTACCTTGCTAAATCCTCATCTTCAAGTTAAAAGAGAATGCCCAAAGAAAATCAGCAATTTCAGTAAACATTTAGCGTTAACTAAATAACTAGAAACATTGAGATTAAGGTAGTTGTCTCTGGGAAGCACCACTGTGGAGGTGGAGAGGAATGAAGATAGAAAAACGTTTTTTTAATGTTTATTCATTTTTTTGAGAGATAGATGGAGACAGAGCGCAAGCAGGGGAGGGGCAGAGAGAGAGGGAGACACAGAATCCAAAGCAGGCTCCAAGCTCTGAGCTGTCAATATGGAGCCCGACACAGGGCTCGAACCCACAAACTGGGATGTCATGACCTGAGCTGAAATCCGACGCTTAACCAACAGAGCCACCCAGACGCCCCAGATAAGGTCAACCTTTTAGAATTTAAAATGACCTCTGTGCTACTTAAAAAAAAAAAAAAAAAATGTATGTCTTACTTTCGTTTTTAAAAGGTGACTCAGAAAACTCTAAGATAAATCATTGATTAGTCCATGCAGAGAATCAGAATTATTCCAAATGACCACCCTTAGCCCTGTGAACCCTACAGATCTAGGGGGTACTTTTCTTTGTTGCTTCTGCTAATACTCTATTAGGCAGTACTTACCTTCCTCACAGTGGGCATGGACTGTGCCACATCCCTTTTTTGTTCTACCAAACGAGATACGTGGAAGAGAAGGAATGGAAGAAACAAGGTTCAGTAGCCATTTGTCCTGAAGATAAATGGTTACAAGTGCTTTTGCTACTAAATTATGCTAATCCACTCTGTAATCCAATCACCATTTTCTAAATGACAAGGGACCCTAGTGCCAAAGGAACTGTAGTCAATTTTCTCTTTTGTCCCAATAGGTCAATTATTCTTTTTTTTCCTGAGGTGAAAGAATAACTTTCTTCCCTGGAACTTGGGCGGGATCTGAAATGCATACCCCCCACTGGATCTGCCAAACTATTACTGCTCCATTAGAACCAGCTGAGATCATAATTACCTAAGAAATACTAGTGTTCAGTCCACGTTCTAGGGTGTCAGTGACTCCTGGCACCCCGGCTCATTCAAGAGTCAAGAATCATATGTTCTGCCCTTTATTTTCCCTTTGGACTTCTGTGACCCCACATGCTGAAGAATCCACAGAGCAATGTCTTAGAGCTGCTTAAGGGGAGTGAAAACCCACCCATTCGGCACGAATTCACGTATGTGTTGTGGCATCCATAAGGGAAACGGTATGAAACTTTACTGTGTTGAAGCATGGGCATTCCTCACACTTTGGTTCCTGAAATAACACCAGGCACAAAGAGGAAATTAGAAAGGTCTGTGGATAGGGATTGCTCATCGTATGGATGGCTGGTAGGCATAAAGATCCAGGAATACAACACAAATGGAAGGCACGTACCCTTTTACCCTTAGTGATGCTCTGCGTCGTGGCCACTGGGAAATGTGAGTAGGAGATTTAGTAATGTTTCCCAAACCAAATGATTTTAAGGATTATTTTTTTCTTCTCCATGTTTCTACCTTAGGACACCATTTACCTTGATTGAAAGGTGTGTGTGTGTGTGTGTGTGTGTGTGTGTGTGTGTGTGCGCGCGCGTGCGCAGAAGAGAAGGTGCCTTGATTAGCTCTCAAGTGTCCTTCTTGGATAATCAATATCATCCTGGCAAAAGCCGGCATCAGCATCCAAGGCCTCACTGTTAGGGCAGCTTTATCAGGCATATTTCCTCAGTCTCTGAATACCCCAAATAGTGTTACCAATGATTTTTCATCCTTGGAGGGTATTTGGATTTGGAAGACTGTCAAAATGTATTTGGAGGCAAGCCTGATAAATAAGCAAGTGGGTGATGAAGCTGAGAAATAGCGTATTTAGAGAAGTAACAAAAAACAAATGATCGTAAATCTTTTTTTTTTCTTTTGGCAATGTACATTTTGGAATACGTAAAGTATTTAACACCTCAAAGTGACTCAAAATGGGACTTGAATTTGTTCTCTATAGAAACTAGAGAATGAGTATCAGAGGCTCCCCCTGCTCTCTGAGGAAATGGCTGGTGGGTGGCAATGTTATTTATATAGATGAATAACTTGGGAACTTTGACAATACTCTCATCAGATAAGTGGAGGATATTATTCTTGAGATACAGCCCTCTGGCTCCTTGTCTCCAGTTCCAAATTCTGTAGTAATCACCTGGCCTTCACAGCAAATGTCATTAACCTGGGGAAAGGAAAAAGGAAATTTGATCTACTTGGGCGTCCTAGGCAGAGCCTGTCAGATGTGTAGACAACAGACAGCTGTAGAAAAGGTCAAAGAAAGCAAGCACATTGTGGAAACTAATTCTCCCCCTCCCTTCCCCACCAAATCAAGTAGGCTTCCCTTAGACTCCAAAGGCATTTTTCTGTACTCTATAAGTAATTACATGTAAAAAAAAATTGTTTTCATGCAGTCAAGACAGAATGGAAAGGCTGCAAAAGAATTTTTATTCTTTGCAGTAATCTAACGTTTTAATTGCGGAAGACATTTTTCCCCCATCTCAAGGTAAAAACAAACAATATCAGTAGCACTCTCCACCTCCCTTTTCCAAAATCACACCTTATGAATTATTTCTTGATTGTCCTCAACATGTGATTCGCTTTTGCCCATAGCTGATGTATACATTAAGAGTAGTTGTTGGTCACAGAAATATATTAGCCATGGGCTTGACCTGCAAAAGGGAGCAGTATATTAAAAGAAAAGAAAAGAGAATAAAACAACTAAGGGATCACCAAGCAGGAAGAAAAACAGTCAGTAGAGGAAGGCAGAGTTGAGAGAGGCACTCAAATTTGCCTCGCAGCCCTCATGTTGATCGTAGTGCTACTCAACTCTCGCTCAACTCTGTCCATTTTAGATGTGCCTTTTACCTGGAAATGAAAACATGTTTCACAAATCTCTTCCCATGGTTGTTCGGAGACATTCTTATTGGCAGGTCATAATTATGTGATTATTGGCAGTTATGTAAATTCTTTTATTCTTTACCACTTTATGTGTTTCTTTCTCTTATTGGTCACTTTTAGACTTTGACTTCTACTTTAGGGCCATAAAGATTTTAGTTTCAGTTCAATAAATCGATTTTGTAAAAATTAAGTAGCAAATCCAATCAAACCAGTGGAATAAGTGTGGAGTCAGTTAGTACAAACTCAAGCTTGAGTGATACCAGCAGGGTTAAGTGCCCTAATTTGTGCATATATACGTATTAAGAGGAAATAGGTTTTTTTTTTCCCCACGATAACCCTGCTGTAAAAGAATATCTGATTTTCATACTTGAAGATTTTGAAGAAAAACTTTGCAGATTTTTCATGGAAGGTCATGAAATTGTTATAATTTATAAAATATATTTTATCTAGATGGCATTATCTTTTAAAATAAAAGGGTCTAAAACAGACGTTGACGGGAAGCAGATGGTGAGAAGCAGAATTTTTTAATACAACTAAAAAATTGTAAGGGCTGCGTGAGTTGAACATGTACACGAACTCGTTCCTGTCATGTTTGTTTCTTTAGTGTTTATATTGCAAGCCTTGTTTTGGAGGGTTCTGTCTTCTATATCGGCAAATATTACAGGATTGTAAAGGAGGTGAGAGCAGGGACTGAGTTTTTTCTTTGCTCTGAGAAACCTTGCTCCAAGACGGGAGCCGAATAGTGATGCTGGATGTAGAAACTCTTAAGTTAACATCCTCGTTATGGTGTCTGATGAAGGGGCCTCAGGCCAATGCTTTGGGGTGATTTTGCAGTGCTGTAACGCTAGACTGAACTATTTACCTCTGTTGCCAACATTGCCAAAGACCTGAAATGTGACCTTGTGCAAATTATACAGTGTTTTTTATATTGCAGAAGAATGTTACTGGCTTTAGACAAACATTGCAGTGATCGGCGAAGTTCCACCGATACTTTAAATTTAGTCCTATGGCTCAAGAAAAGAGTCTGGAATTCTCTTCGGTCAGAGGAATAGTTATTGGCGACTCACGGCCCATTTTCAGAGCCTTCTTGACTGGGGCTGGTACCCTTTGGGAAAATAGGCAAGTTTTTTTGGTTTCTGGGGAGACATTTGATTCTTGACTGTGATGATGGACCTTGGTACCTCTCTCCTAAAAGGCAACAATTATCGGGGACATTGGAGCCACTTTATCATCATTTTCACTGTTGCCAAAGGTAGATAAGTCACCCTGTGGTCGTCTGGCTCCACTCCCACTGCAGCAGTATATTAAAGGATGTTTTTCCGTCTAGATCCTTGTGCGTCGAAAGGGAATTGAAGATGAGTCCCCTGACGGTGGTCACATGAATGCTAATGAAGGAATGTGGCTATGTCCAATTAAACCTGTTTTCCTTCTGCTGCTTTATGGGGAACAGGTAAGGAGCTGAGATCTCCCTGCCACGAGGTGTGAACGGCAATGGGTGTGAGGTCAAAAGTCTTGGGTTTGGGGACACTGTTTCGCTGTGAGACCACGGGCAAATTGCTGAAGCCCTTTGTGTCTTCGTGTTTTTTTTCATGTGCCGAGTGAGAATCAATAATATCTTCTCTAGCTGTGTCACAGTGTTGTGAAAGCAAGGTGGGTGCGAAATGCACGAATGGGTTGTGTACCATGACCCTCGTATGAGTGTTGGTATTTACTGGTTACATGTCCTTGGCTGTAAGCCCTAGCAATGACTCTTGGCTGACTCAAGTTAGAAGGAATTTATTGGAAGGATATCAGAGGCACACAGAATTACCAGAAGTCTAGAAGACCATGCTGGGATGTGGCAGGAAATAGGGCAGCACTAGAGGCGAAGAAGCACGATGCTCTAGAATTCCCTGCAGGAACCGTCCTTGGGGATGGAGGGGAGATTTAGTCGTTTCCAGGACCTTTGACCTTATGCTCAGATTTGAATACTGGGGAAAGGACCTCAATTTGTCTCAGTCTGTATTGTGGTCTGATCCCTTGGGCTCGGGAAGGGCTTGGCGCCTGATTATTGTCCCAGCAGACTATGTGCAGTGGAGAAGCCATTTCCCAGAAGAAATCAAGAGTCCTGTTAGAAAAGGAATGGATACTGGACAATCTCAAAATCCACAGTGAAAACTCGGCGGTGCTTACGTCCCCGGTGTGGGATATAAAATTTACACATTCAAAGTCAGTGACCCTGAGCCCCTGTTCCCTGCACTGGGGGATGATCTTTTTCTTCTTCTTCTTCCTGGGTTTCACCTGACAACCTTCCAAGAACAGTAATGATTGCTCAGACCCAAGAGTGAATTGTGATTACCACAGCCTCAGGCAGAGAAGAGAAATCTGAGATGTGGCTTAGCCTAAGGAAGAGTCCTGTTTTGGGGTTGTTGATGTTACAGCCCACTGTAACGCTGTTGAAATCTAGATGGTCTAACTTGTCTGGACCTCACCTTCTTTGTCCTCTGCCTGAAGTTGGACCCTGTCTGGGTACGTGCTGTAAATCAGGGGGCTTTTCCCTGAAGACATGCACTGTCCATTATCCTTCATTTAAAGTGCTAAAGCGCTTGCCAAGATGATGACGTGGCCATAGTTTATTCTTTGCACGTACAGGTCAAAGAGGGAATTTTTCTGTCCTCCAATCCGTCAAGGTCTGGCTGTGAATCTGGTGCCTGCATCCAGGGGATTTCTTGTCTCATTCATACCTTGTGCCTGGATTCCTCCTTTCTCCTGATGTGTGAGCCCTTGTCCTGGGGGTAAAGGAGGTCCCTCTCCCTCCCCATCCCAGGGCGCTAGTCACTATACCACCTGGATGATCTTTCTTTTTATTTATTTATTTATTTTTTTTAACGTTTATTTATTTTTGAGACAGAGAGAGACAGAGCATGAATGGGGGAGGGTCAGAGAGAGGGAGACACAGAATCTGAAACAGGCTCCAGGCTCTGAGCGGTCAGCATAGAGCCTGACGCGGGGCTCGAACTCACGGACCGTGAGATCATGACCTGAGCCGAAGTCGGACACCCAACCGACTGAGCCACCCAGGCGCCCCTGGATGATCTTTCTTAAAGACTCACAGGGAAGTACAGAGATGTTGTGCTTCAACTAGTACATTTAATCACTCTTTCAGGTGGGAGAGTACTTTCAGTGTGAATGAGAATCAAGTCAGAGAAAATGAGGGCAGTTAAAATAAGGACAGGGAACGTAGGCAGGGAAATGTAACAGGCCAGTTCACGGAGGCAAGAGCTGTGTGTTTTCTTGCTCTTTTTCTTCTGCCCCAGTCTGAGTCCTTTCCCTTCTTTTCACTGGATTTGCCTACATTGTTCACACGGTGATGCAAAGCTTATTTTTCCGCAGATCCCCACAAGTACATAGATTAGTATAATCGGGTACAGAAAAATGATGGCGCCTGAGCTGGCAGTAAGAGGGACAGGTCTGCGGAAAGATAAGTGCATTTGAAGCAAAAGCCTGGTAGATAGTAGAAAAAGCATGTGTCCAGGATGGTCTCTGACGCCACCGAGTTGGGGCCAGGACAAAATTCTAGTGAAGAAATACACGTTTGTCCTTCTCCTCTTCTCATCCTAAGACAAGCTGTTGTGGCGTTTGAGTGGAGACAAGATTAGGACATGGAAAACTTGATTTAGTCTTGTGTTTCTTGGCCTTCTAAGCTGATCACAAATACCAAGTCGTTTGTGAAGAAGATGTCGCGTTAGATGGCCCCGAAGGGCATTCGAGGACAAGAGAAGCAGACAAGGGCTCCTTAAGCCCACTGTGCATTAGGTTAAGCTGCCCCGAGTCAGGATTCCTTGGAAAGGTCAAGTAGTTACCGATCCGGGGGCCAGCAAATGGTGTAGCTTCGAATCTGAGCTATGTCCTTGCTTGAGGTTGCTTTTAATCAGAACACTCAGTGGATGCATTCTCCAGTTTAGGACAATACCAGGCCTTCCCATAATGCATAGTCATCTAGACATACTTCCAAGGATGCCACAAGTGGTTTGTCTGGGAGACTCCCTCCCCAAATGTCAATTGGGTCCGTGTTTGCTGTGAAATGGGAACACATGAGAATAATCACATCTTCTGGGAAGATGATATTTGCAGTCCCTGCTTTCCAAAACATTTCACAATTTCAATCATGCTGTTGTTGGTTTGTTTGTTTTTTTAATACATCTCAGCTGTTTGGCAGGGACTTATCAATACATTTTGGTTGATCAAACAGAAAGATTAACATCTAGTTTGTGCATTTGCTTTATTCTCTGACACAGACGTGTTTTTTTTTTTTAATCAAGACAACTTGTTCAAATATGTTCGCTCAACTTAGAATGATGTTGCAAAGGTAGGAAAGAGGCTCTCCGAAATATTTTTGGTGTGATCTAATGAGTCAAATAAAGAACAGCATACAGAAACACCTTGCGTTTTCTCAACACATCGAAAATGCTCAGAGCGTTAAAGGAAAAAGAATTTGAAGCCCTCCACGTCTGTTTTCTGTTTGTTAGCAAAATTTTGGCAGTAGCCACAACTGTTTACATGGGGGAACATGAGTCAGTCTAATTTAACATGATGTGAATGTGTTTTGGAGTAAAAATGTGCACAGTATATCATGAAATTATGTGCTGGTCCTAGATCCAAATAATGTCAGAGCTGAAAAAGCTGAGAGAGCATCCAGCTTAACCCTCTTACTTAAATGATGAGAAAATGGGGGCCTAACCTGGTGAAGTGGCTTACCCAAGATCAAACGGCTAGTCATTTGTAGAACTCATCACCTTACAATCTCTATTTGCCCTTCATTCTACTTTTCCGTGACGGTGGTGTTATGCTCTGTCGATGGTCTTTGTCCTCCCCTCTAAAAGACGACTTTGGATAAATACTTCCATTTAGTGACCAAAACGTATCTGAATATCAGGCGAAGGACTTTGAAAATCAAAACCCAGGCCAAATCATTACCCAGCATATAGAACCTCTACTTCTGTATCGGCTCCATTAGCCAAAACTGGTTAAATCATCTCTTGAAGTAGGAAAAATTAATGTTTTCTCCGAAGTTTACATCATGATTCTGGGACTGAATTTGGCCTGGCTTAGAACTCATTTCTGTAACAGGGCAATGGACATTAAGCAAAGGGCAAAATTGGGGGTGCCTGGGTGGCTCAGTCAGTTGGACATCTGACTCTTGATTTTGTCTCGGGTCATGATCTCGTGGTTCGTGGGTTCAAGCCCCACTTTGGGCTCTGAGCCAACTGCATGGAGCTTGCTGGGAATCCTCCCTCTCTCTCTCCCTCCCTCCCTCCCTCCCTCTCGTCTCTTCCCTTCTTGTGCTGTCTCCTCAAAATAAACTTAAAAAAATATTTTTTTAAAAAAGAGAAGGCCAAAATTGAAGATCAGGGAAAGAGGATTCAAGTTTTCTAAAGGGGAAGATGAATCTATTGGATGAAATATTTAAAGAAAACCATTCTTTCAGTCCTGACAGACTGAGAGGTGGAGAGAAATTTTCCATAAGCGTTCTGGTCACAGCAAGCAAGATTACTTTTCTCCAGGTCAGTAATATGTATCAGACACACTGGGCTTCAAACCTGGATGTGTCACACAAGCTTAGGTCTCAATTTCTTTCTCTAAAAAAAAGAGGTAAAGCAATAATTGACCTCATGGCACTGAAGTAAGAGTAAGCTCCTGGCAAAAACCAGTTACATTTTTGGTGGTCTAACAGCAAACTACTGGAAAGAGAAATGAAGCAAATGATCCCTTTTACAAGAGCATCAAACAATCCTAAAATTTGAATGGGACCAGAAAGACCTTGAATAGCCAAAGCAATTTTGAAATAGAAGAATGAAGCGGGAGGCATAATTCACCCTGATTTTAAACGATATTGCAAAGCTGTAGTAATCAAAACAGTGCAGTATTGACATAAAAACAGAAACCTGGATCAGCGCTCAAAACATCACTAATCATCAGAGCAACGCAAGTTAACATCACAATGAGATGTTAACCTACTCCCGTTAGGATGTGTATTATTGAAAAGAGAGGACATAACAAGTGCTGTCGAGATGTAAAAAAATAAATAAAAAATAGAGGTGCCTGGGTGGCTGATTCAGTGAAGTGTCCGATTTCAGCTCGGGTCATGATCTCACGGTTTGTGAGTTTGAGACCCGTGTCAGGCTCTGTGCCGATGGCTTGGAGCCTGGAGCCTGCTTCAAGTTGTGCGTCTCCCTTTCTCTCTGCCCCTTCCCTACTTGGGCTCTGTCTCTGTCTCTGTCTCTCTCTCTCAAAAATAAATAAACATTAAAAAAATTTTAAATAAAAAGATAAAAAATAAAACATAAAGGGCAGGGGGATCCCTGTGCACTGTTGGGGGGAATGTAAACTGGTACAGCCCCGATGAAAAACAATATGGAGATTCGTCAAAAAATTAAAAATGATCCATATGATCCAGCAATCCCATTTTTTGGTACACCTACAGAGAACGCAAAATTACTATCTTGAAGAGATCTCTGTATTCCCATAGTCATTTCAACAGTATTCACAACAGCCAAGGTCTGGAAACAATCTAAGCATCCATGAGCAAATGAATGGGTACAGAAGCAGTGGTGTGTGTGTGTGTGTGTGTGTGTGTGTGTGTGTGTGTGTGTGTATACACATGCATACATATATGTACATAAAATGGATCTTACTTGGCCTTTCAAAAGAAGGCAACCTTGACATTTGTGACAACATGGATGAACTTGGGGAAATTATGTTAAATGAAATGATCCAGACAGAAAAACACGGCTTGCATAGTGTCACTTGTATGTGGAATCTTAGGAAGAAAACAAAAAAGTGAACTCCTAGACACAGGGTAAAATGTGGTTGTCAGGGACTCAGGAGTGGGACAGATAGAGTCGTAAAAGGGTAGAAACGTTCAGTTATAAGATCTGATGATCTGATGTATAACATGGTGGTTGTAGTTACTGAGACTGTTGTCTGAGTGAAATGTGCTATGAGGGTAGAAACTGAGTTCTCTCTCTCACACAAAGAAAATGCTTGAGATGAACGTGTTGATTAACTTGATAGTGGGAATCCTTCCACAGTGTAGACATATATATCATCAGACTGTATGCTTTAAGTGTATTACAGTGTGGTTTATATATACAACGGAATACTATGTGGCAATGAGAAAGAGTGAAATCTGGCCATTTGTAGCAACGTGGATGGAACTGGAGGGTATTATGCTACGTGAAGTAAGTCAGGCAGAGAAAGACAGATCCCCATATGTTTTCACTCATATGTGGATCTTCACAAACTTAGCAGGAGACCATGGGGGAAGGGAAGGAGGGAAAAAAACTTAGGGAGGGAGCCAAACCATAAGAGACTCTTATTTTTATTTTTATTTTTTTTTAACGTTTATTTATTTTTGAGACAGAGAGAGACAGAGCATGAATGGGGGAGGGTCAGAGAGAGGGAGACACAGAATTGAAACAGGCTCTGGGCTCTGAGCCGTCAGCACAGGGTCCTGATGCGGGGCTCGAACTCATGGACCGCGAGATCGTGACCTGAGCCGAAGTCGGCGCTCAACCGACTGACCCACCCAGGCGCCCCAAGACTCTTATTTTTTTATTAAAAAAATTTTTTTAACCTTTATTTATTATTGAGAGACAGACAGACTGTGAGGAGGAGAGGGGCAGAGAGAGAGGTAGACACAGAATCTGAAGCAGGCTCCAGGCTCTGAGCTGTCAGCACAGAGCCTGACGTGGGGCTCGAACTCATGAACCACGAGCGAGATCATGACCTGAATCGAAGTCGGATGCTTAACCAACTGAGCCACCCAGGCGCCCCATAAGAGACTCTTATGAGAACAAACTGAGGGTTGATGGGGGGTGGGAGGGGGGAGGGTGGAGGATGGGCATTGAGGAGGACACCTGTTGGGATGAGCCCTGGGTGCTATATGGAAACCAATTTGACAATAAGTTTCATGGTTAAAAAATAAATAAATAAATGTATTAAGGTTTTCGTAATCAATTATACCTCAATAGGGCTGAAAAAAAAAGTGAAGAAACAGGGTGTTCTCCAACATCAAGAGGTAGATCCTGTTCCCTCACCCCATTGCCTGTGGGCTGGCCTTGTGACTCAGCTTTGACTTTGAATGGAGTGATGTCTGAGTTCTGGGATATGGGCTTCCAGAGACCATGCAGTTTCTGTCTTTGCCCTCTTGGGGTGCGGCCCTGACTCCCCCCCTGAAAGGAAGCTGATGGAGCTTACAGAAGGATGCAGGGCCCCACACGGGAGAAATAATCTGCCTGAGCCCACAGGCTGCCAAGCTGCCAAGCTGCCAGGAACGTGAGGGAGGCCATCTCGGGTCTTCCCGTCCAGGGGAGACCCCGGCTGAAGGCAGCCACACCTGAAGACCCAGAGGATAAATTCATGCCTGCCACACGGTCATGCTCACCCTTGGGAGGGCACACACCCGCTGTGTGGCCCTGCATTGGCATGCAGATGTTTGTGAGGTTATGCCCCCGCCCCACCTAGGGTTTTCCCTGAGGCTGTTTCTTTTGCCCCCCTGTTGCATTCAGAGGTCCCATATCTCTCCTGTCCCGTCCATACAACTGGGGACACCAGATACGAGATCCATTACTGATTGTGACCTGGTGGGTTATGCGTGAGGCTTTCGCTTCACTTAGGATTTCAGCCAAAGCTGCTGGCCACTGATGGTTATACAGGTGGTGTGATCACATACAGAAGGAAAAAAAGATGTCACGTGAGCTTGGGGTTCTCTTTTCTCAGTCCCATTAAAACATCGTATCAGTTGCCTTTGAAGGACAGCCCTGTCACCAAATAAATTTTCAGAAAATGTGAACTATGCTGTCGATAATTATTAGCTAATAATTATCCACATAGCATTTTACAGTTTATAAAGCAGGCCCAATAGCTTTATCTTAATTAAATCTTAAAATAACCCCTTGGGCAAATTATGTTTTCCACCGTATAGAATATGGAATAATGTTACCGGAAGTTAGTATCTTGTTTAAAATCTTTGGAATCTGACGTTACACCCAGGGTTCATAACCTGCTCTTTGGATGCCATTTTAAATTTCTGTATTCTGCTTCTGTGTAAGTGACCTATAAATACATGATATCACAGGTATCACTAGTGAAAGGGTATTAAAGCTTGGCTGTAAATAGTGAATTAATAATCTGATTTCAACTTGCCCTCTTGGCTTAGCCTCTGAGATGCTCCCTCAGTGTATTGTTAATTAGCATGGTGTCTAATAATTCGCTAATGTCCTTGGTTTGAGTTACTCCTAATGTACCTCTCATGTCCTTTGTGGTACAAATTGTCACAAAGGTCTAGCACTTTCTGGGGCGTCTGGGTGGCTCAGTCGGTTAAGCGGCCGACTTCGGCTCAGGTCATGATCTCGCGGTCCGTGAGTTCGAGCCCCGCGTCGGGCTCTGTGCTGACAGCTCAGAGCCTGGAGCTTGTTTCAGATTCTGTGTCTCCCTCTCTCTGACCCTCCCCCGTTCATGCTCTGTCTCTCTCTGTCTCAAAAATAAATAAACGTTAAAAAAAATTTAAAAAAAAAAAAAAAAGGTCTAGCACCTTCTTAGGCAGCTGTCTTCCCGTGGCGAAGCATATTGGCTGGTAGTCCTCTAGGAAGTACAGAAGAATCGGGGCAGAATATTCCCAAGAGGCAGTGGCTTATAGTGGGTGTCGCTGAAATGTTTTCTGCAAGAGAGACCGAAGCCATCAAAGGAGTATGAATCAAAACCATAAAGGTTAAAAACAAAAAACAAAAAACCACAACCTCAAGGAGCTACCACTTCGCACCCGTTATGGTGGCTCTAATCAAAAGGACAAACAATAAACATTTTGATGAGACGTGTTAAAACAAGAACTCTTGTACACTGCTGGTGGGAATTTAAAACGGTGTAGCCACCTCAGAAAAGCTGGGAGTTGCTCAAAAATCTAAAAATAGTTACCATGTGACCCAACAATGTGACTTCTGGAATTGATATTACCTGTTTATGTCAAATGTTACACATTAAGCTTCGTGGCAGCATTCGTCACAATAGGGGGAAAATGGAAAGAGTCTGATTGTCCATCCACTGATGCATGGATGAATAAAATGTGGTAATCCGTATAATGGGATATTATTTGGCAGTAAAAAAAAATATTTGAAATACTAATATGCTACCACGTGGGTGAACCTTAGTGACATTGTGCTTAGTGAAAGATGACAGTTATAAAGGCCCTTTATTGTATGATTCCATTTGTCTGAAAAGGCCAGGATTGATAAATTCATAGCGCTGCGAAGTAGATTAATTATTTCCTTGGACTGTGGCGAGGGGCAGAGTGGTTGGGAGGTGATGACTAGGGAGGAGTAGGATTTCTTTGGGGGCCGGTAAACGTGTTCTGTAATTCACTGAGGTGCTGGACGCACAAGTCTGTGAGTGTAGCCAAAGCCCTTGAATTGTATTATTTTGAAGGACTAAATTGTATGATATGTGAATTATATTTCAGTGGAGCTCTTAGAAGAAGAAGAGAGAGCAGGGCATACTAAATGCTCAAGTGGTACAAGTATTAAGATGCTCAAGGAGAGAAATAGCTCTAAAGGCTTATCTCTGAGGTGCAAACGTCAAATGCTGGGGAGCCTGATGTGGGTTTCACACCCTTTCCTCCTCGGTGAGAAGCTCGGGGTTTGGAGTTTCCTCCTAAGTGTGGGCCTCTGCACCGTGGATGGGCTTTCCGGCGAGACCCTGTGCCAGCCTCTCCTCCCCACTCTCTCATTTGCCTGATAGGTTCAAGTCACCCACTCAGGTTTTGATATTCTTTCCTGAGCAAACTGTTCCATAAATAGCTATAGGTTCAGAGTGTTCAGGGGAGGAGGTGACTTTCAGATCTTTCTATGTCACCGTCGTAAACAGGAACCACGGTCAGGGTCTTGACAGTGGGTTTCTCGTCAGTAGGAAGTGAACATTTGGGCTTCTGCATGGCCAGGGGGAGGAGGGGAGTTAGACAAAGCGAGGGGAGCTAAGGTTTATTCTAGTAAGGAGAGTGGCTGCTGTATTCAATGCACTACATGAGGCCCTCTGCCCACCTCTTAATTCTCGCACTCATGTGGCAAGATAGGTATAATTATTTTCGATCGGGAGTTGAGTCAACTGAGGCTGCAAGAGAATAAGCGGTTGGTCACCTGGCCCACAAGGAGCAGCCCCGGAATATAAAACCAGGTCTGTTTCCTGCTGAAGCTTGTGACTTCGAAATCCTCGATTCAGACAAACGTGGGGAACTGACCCTCTGGAGTCTGGGGCCTGCAGAAGTGACCACAGACAGAGGTGCCGTACAAAATACACGCAGGGACTGCGGCCCCACGTTAGTCAGGTTTGACTCGTCGTATTTACCTTTGATTTAGGGGAGGCGGTCATGCGCTGCTGCCGGGGGATGGGCACCCACGGGGATCCTGCTGACCACTACCCCACCTTTACTTGGTGAACGCGTCTGACTGTCCCCCTTTGCAGATGGTTAAAGTGCTTGCCCTTACGGCTAATTGCCTCCTTGCTTCTGAGCGTCCCCTCCGCACCCGGGGACTGCTTTGTGTAACGGGGCCCTAGGCAGCTGCTGTAAGCCCGGAGGTCAGGCGAATGTGGGTTGAGGACAGGAAGACACCTGCCTCTTGCATGCAAAGATGGGACAAATGACAACATTTGTTGCCTTGGATCTGAGCAGCCCAGGCAGCATGTGTGAGGGCCTCACAAGCTCTGTTTTCTTCATGAGCGTGGGTCCCTCTTTTCATATCTGGAGCAGGGAACAGATGTTTCATCAAAAGACACATTTAAAATAAAGATAATTATGCAGTAAGAGGCTTAATTACATCAGCTTATTCAGGTCCACTTAATTGCCTGACGGCCTGAGTGCCGCCCCCTTATTTGCAACAGAACCTCTCATGTTTTGCTGGTTTGTCAAATCCTTTGATGGCTCGAGGAAGACGTTATTGACTTAGCAATTCAGAAAATATCAATTCCTTATATACGGCTGGGAGAGGAAAATGTAAATATTTTTAACAAGCAATAAAGAACCGTTATTTTCCTAGAGGTGGTTTACGGTGTCCCATAAAGGATTAATGATGGCAAGGACTCAGAGAGGTAAGCCTGAACTAGGTATTTCCTTTCCAGTTGTCTCTTTGGTCATATCTGAAAGCTGGCTGGCAAATTAAAATCCCAGAGAGAAGGTGATTTGCTAATTTAAGGAGGCCATTTGAATCATGTGACGGTGAAGCAAGTGACCAAAAAAAAAAAAAAAAAAAAAAAAGAAAAGAAAGAAAAGAAAAAGCAGTTTCCTGGTGCTATTTCCATCTCGCCGTAACTTCAAAGGCATAGATTAGTTCTGTTTCAGACAGGTGTCCTGTTCCCTGTCTCCTCCCTAGCCCACCAGCTTTTTTGAAGCACTATTTTCTATTTCGAATGCCTCTATTTTCTCTCACCTTTCATTTCTTTCACCAAAGCTTGCATCCTGACTCCTGCCCGCACCGTTTCAGTCTTCTGAGCACAGATGTCCAACTCTGCTGCTTTTTAGTCCTTATCTCATGAGGTGGTCTGGAGCGTTTACGTAAACTCTTCTACCGTGGCTTCCAGGGTATTGCACCCTCCTGGACTGACCCCTTAAATCAGCCTGGATACCATCAGGAAACAGATGGCACGTTCATACTGAGAAATTGAAGGGAGTGTGATCGAGGGGCTCTTGACAAAGGTCGGGGAAGCCTGCAAGGTTGGGGCAATTTGCTGGGGATATAGACAGAGGAGCTGTGAGCGCCCGTAGGGCTCAGAGGCAGGAGCAGTTAGCTCAACTGCCACATGGAGAGAAACCCCAACAGAAGCTGTGCACTTGTGAGAGAGAGAGAGCTCATCTAGGGCAATCTAGTAGGGAGAGGGCTAGGGGAATAAATACTTCAACTTCACTCTCTCCCTAACTCTGATTTCTGCCAGTGCTTACCAGTGGCCCAGTGAGCCTGACTGTCAATGGACAAGGGAGACCATGGAGGCAGCTCGCATAGATCAGCCTCCTGGCATGGAGCAGGGTGGAAAGTGGATTTGGAAGGGCAAACAGAAAGTACCCACTACATCCCCATCTATCGTTTGTTCTCTTCTTAGGATCGCTTATCAGCCCTTCTTCCATCACCGTGTCTATTAAGTATAATGTTCCTGAAGGCTCTGTACGCCCCTCTTCTCCTTGTCCTAGACAACCTCACCTACTTCTTGGTAGGTGACGATGCTGGAAGTATTATATTGTGGCTGTATTGATAGTTTCCATGTCCCCCTGTCTCCTTTTCTCCCAAGCTCCGTTGGCTTGATGTGTCCATATTAAATGACCTGCCCCTCCCTTAGTTTTAATACATTCACATAGAACTCCTCTTTCTCCCAGTTGGATTCTCCTTGAACTCTGTCCTGGGTTCATGTTCTCCTCGAAGACCCTAGGCTAAAATCATCATACTTCTCTTTATTTTCATCACTTTTACCCAGCCATTTGCCTACCAAATTCTGTAAATTACATCTCTGAATTATCTCTAGTATTTCTTTGCTCCTCTCCATTGCTCTGGGCAAGGCCATGGGTCATGCTTCCATTTTTGAAAAAATTTTTTAATTTATATGTACTCGTCTGGGATCACTTCCTTGCTTCTTGTCGTTAAATTTTACATGGTATTCTCCACACTCCTTCTCAAGTTATCTTTCTAAAGTAGTTTACATTTTGTTAAAAGCCTTCAGTGTCTTAACATGACCTGTAAAATAAGGTCAATAGTTTAGGATGGTTTTATAGCCCATTGCATCATAATCCCAACCTATATTTCTATCCACACAGCTTAGTATATATATCCTTTTAAGTAATTCATCCTTCATATCTCCATTCCTTTTATCATGCTGCCTTCAAATTAGTATATGCAAATGTCAATGTCAATGAGGGAAGCAGTCTATATGACAAACAGGGAATGAAGAAGATCGGGGCGATTAGAGAGAACATCCCAATGTCAAGTTAATTCAGGTTCTGTGGATTGTCATGTGGGACTTTGAATCCTTTGTTTTTAGATGTCTATTTCCTGAAACCCACCAACAACCATGTGAGTTGATCATGTGTCCACGATCCACTTGTGTTAGAATCTCTCTGACAGTTTTAGTCCAACGGGATCCCTGATGGGCATATCAGGGATCTCCTGAAGAGAACAATTTGTGCTAACATAAGGTTCCAGATCCAGTCACTCATTATTCAGTGGGGATCAGTGGCCACATTCCATGTGGTACATGTAGGAAATACAGCACTCTGGTAAACAGCATGGCCATCTGATGATTTGCAAATGTTGGAAGCTGACCTTACCCACACTCCTGTTTCCTGAGAGATTTGGGGGAGTCCATCAATTTTCCTACCATATGATGGCAAAAATAGCTACCTGTGGAGACCCATGGTTTAGTGACCAAGGGAGAATACAACAAAATGCTGTTTTTCTGAAGTGGAGTGATGGGTGATTTGCAGCTTCTAACAGGGTGACCCTGGATGCAGGGCTGACCCCAGATTCCTGAACACAGGATATTCCTATTTGACAGCTTTATCAGCTGGGATGTGAATTAACTCTTGAAGGAGTAGGTTATGAGGAGTTTTCTGCCCTGAATTCTGCATTCTTTTTTTTTAAATTTTTTTTAACGTTTTATTTATTTTTGAGACAGAGAGAGACAGAGCATGAATGGGGGAGGGGCAGAGAGAGAGGGAGACACAGAATCGGAAGGAGGCTCCAGGCTCTGAGCCATCAGCCCAGAGCCCGACGCGGGGCTCTAACTCACGGACCGTGAGATTGTGACCTGAGCTGAAGTCGGATGCTTAACCGACTGAGCCACCCAGGTGCCCCCTGAATTCTGCATTCTTATGGGGTCACCTGAGTAGAATGGGTCAGCACCTTGACTAGAGAACTGGAAAATGTGTTAGAAAATTGCATGGTGAGTATTAGAATCTTCCAATTTCTTGGAATTCATAGGCTTCCAAAAGGGCTAGAGCTTGGCCAAAACTCACACCAAACCACCTAATCTTCCCCTTGAAGTGGGGACAAGTGATGTGCCCATACAAAGAGCTGCTTGCTGGGTCTCCTGTGAGTACTTGAAAACAGCATGGATCATGAGGCATGGGCAAAAGTGCCAGGGAGTGGTAAGACCAGGTACCTAGTGCTTGGATCAGCATTCTCCAAGAGCTTGTAGGTCATGGGAAAAAGGACCAAGACCGCTGGTGGGGGAACTTCATCCTCCTAACCCCTGTACTCCTTTGAGAGCTCTCACAGTGGACTTTATATTGGATCTCACATCTTCTCTCCCCCTGTAGTCATGATGATGCATGCACTTTCTTAAATCGCATGCTTCATACTCTGAACTTGGCCATTCCTCCCTTCTCCCCATGTTCGTGATAACTTTCGCAGCCCTTGTTACGAAGGAGAATTTTAATCTTGAAGCACCAGCCTTCTTGATCTCGGATACTTGTTCCGCCTTTCTATCTTGGGTGTTGAAAACAGTGTTCACATACCTTCATGTCCACAAACATGTTTAACATTGCCTGCTCCAGACTGATAGCCTGATGCAACAGTGGACTAGATAGAAATGGCCTAGTCCTACTTAACCTGCATAAGTCATGATTTCTTCGGATACTACACAGTCTGCAGAGAAAAAGCTCCCTACTCATCCACCCACAATATAATCACAATGAACTCTTCTCTCACCTCGCGTAATTAGCTGTAGAAGTCCTCCTCGGGAGGACTTAGGTGACATATTCTAGTCATCCTAAGAACCATGTAAAATACAATGCACCTGTCCCTGAGCCCTAGGAGAAGTTATTTGAATAAGAGGGGGCATCTGAGTTTGTTCTCAAGAAGTATCCATGCACACTCAGGTTCTAGGGACCAATCCTGTAGTCCTAAGGTTTCCTTTCATGACTGTCATGAGTGGTCTTATAAGCTCTCACACTCCAGATCTCAGCTCCAGGAACCTGGGAATTACTTTCTGTTCCATTCCAGACAGGGCTGTAAAAATATAGCCAGCATTGCGTTGTACCATATGATAGGAACATGTGATTGTAAGTGATGGGCAGCGCCTTGTACTCCAGAGTTCTCTTCTTACCCTATGTAGATGATCCCCTTTCCATCCTTCATGGCCCCGTTCAAGTGACCATTTGGTTTCGTGAAGCGTGTCCGGGCGCCCAGCCAGAATTGATGGAAATACCACGGGGGGGAGTGGGGGAGGGGAAGAATGGGTCCCAAATTATGCAGAGACTTTGCAACCTGGCCAATCTTGTGTCAATAAGAAATAATACTTGTTTAATCCTCACGACCACGTTGTGAGATGGCACTTGTAGCTCCCTTTGCGGGAAAGAAAACTAAGGATCAAGGAGGTATTACAGTTGGCTTAAGATCACATAGATACTGAGTAGGAGAACCAGCAGTCACACATGAATCTGTTGCAGATGAAAAGTCTGTTTCTCTCCACAACGCATTTTTTTCCCCAGTTAACTTCATTTCCTATATAGTATACTGAGTTTTTACATCATAGCTGCAAAGCCAAGTTCTTCGGGGGGGGTAGATGGGTAATAAATACAATTGTGTGGAGAAGCCAAATGTTAATCAGCAGAGAGTGAGCTGGCCAGTGGATGCTGGGCTTGAAACATTCAAATTAGAACTCAACATAACAAGCAGACCCAGCAGGGCTATAGACCAAATTTGCCTTCAGGACGTGAGTTTGCTACGGTATCTTTTTTTAAATCTATATGTGTGTGTGTGTGTGTGTGTGTGTGTATGTGTGTATATACACATATATATATACATGTATATATATGTGTATATACATATACACGTATATATACATATATGTGTGTATATATGTGTGTGTGTGTATATATACATAAATATAAATATATATATATATATATATATATATATATATATATATAATTTATTGTCAAATTGGTTTCCATACAACACCCAGCGCTCATCCCAACAGGTGCCCTCCTCAATGCCTATCACCCACTTTCCCCTCTCCCCCATCCCCCCTTTTGTCCAGGTCTCTTCACAAAGTAGAAACACTATAGATGTCCTGTCAGTTAAACAAAAGAAATTAAATACTTGCTTTTAATCTTCAAATGGGTTTTTGTCAAATTGTATTTCTATAGACATATATCCATATGAAGGTAATTTAAAACTATTAAAATGGTTTGGTTAAAATTACTGCCCACTCCTCAACTGCCCATCTAGAAATTTGAAGTGACCAATGAGACATGAAGGCCAGAAATTATAGATTGGTCTGATTCCTTTTTGTTGGCCTCAAAAATCACAAAAGAGATGTTTGGTTTCCCAGTAGCTCTGAAGATGGGGTCTGTTCAACAGGACACAGTGGTTTTGCCCCTAAAATGCATTTTGTTTATTATCCGCAAGCTCTCTTTAAGAGTATTCCACAGCAAAACTGCGTATTGAACTCAGGTATGGCTCATGAGTAAGCCTCTGGGAACAGTGGCTCTGGCCAGTTCCTTGTTCTGGGGCCTACCCATCACCACCAGCCGATACATCAATCTAACTGGCCTTGGTATGTGGTTTTCAGAAAATGAAAGAGAATTGCTTCAAGGAAGCCAAGATCCAAAAAGCTCTGTCAATTACTGTTGGTTTTCTGACAGGGAAGATTTATGGGTGATCTTATTTTATAAAAATTATGAAGCCTTTGAACTAAAAATAAGTACTGGACCGAAACTAGAGGAGGAAGAGATTATTTCATCATCCAGGAATTTGTTTCCCTTCATGTTCTACTGCTTTAGACTTTGTATGGATTTATACACACTAATTTTCTCAGTATGAAGTCCAAGGTTGTCCTTAAATTAGAAGGCCCTGCTTAATATGAAGTTACCAAATTTATCTTAAAGGAGGAGAAGGATAATCATCCTGTAATGATTTTAAACTAATGCTTATGGGTACGGTCATTTCAAGCAAACACTGATGAGTTGGGAAAGACTTTCCAGCCACCTTTGGCATTTCAACAGCATTTATTATCGTTCTGTGGCCTACATTAACTACTATTTTTAAGGGTAGCCACAAAGATTGACCATGTATAATTGAAAATCTGAAAACCGCTTTCCCTATGTTTATTTAAATGTAATTAGCACCTGTTTTGAATTAAACTTTGTACTACTTTGCCCAGAATTCTTCAAAGAAACTTATTCTTAGACCTATATAGTATGCCAATATATAAGACAATCTAAGTTTCTTACATGTGCTGCTTAGTTTTACATAGCTCCTTTTCAGCTTGCCTCAGAGGACTTTCTCAGCGATTCAGAGACATGTCTCTGTTTCTTCCAGCAGTAGTTGAGATGTTCTGCATTTTCTATGGATCCGTGGGTTTTGATTCCCCAACGTTCACCTCATTTCCCGACCCCAAAACCTACGCCTCTCTGCACCTGTTCTCTCATTTTACTTTCATTACATTTTTTGGTGGTTAGATTAATATCCAGTGTTTGGATTATTATAACCACGTAAATCTGAAAGTAGGTAAATATGTAAATATGACCATACATACAATGCCTTCTCTATTACATTGAATACTTTTGAAGTCCTTTTTATTTTTCCTAAAAGGATCATTTCAACGTACTCTACAGCCCATTCTTTGCTTCCTTATCTTTGGCCACCCTGCACAATTGTATTACCTGTCTAATTAATCCTTGAAGAAATTGATTTTTTGTGGTCCTATAATCCCTACTAGGACTTTCTGAAAGAATTCTAAAACTCCTTTCAATCTAGTCGAACACATGAAATTGTCTCTCAATTTCTTTATTTTTCCTCTTAGAAATTCCCTCTTGGAACCCTCGGTTATCCTTCTATGATGTGTACTGGTTGTTTTCTAGACCCATTGCACAGCTGTTGTCCTGGAACTTGCGCTCTAGGAAATGATAAATTACAAAACCACCCAGTATCGTTTACCCTTTCCTACCTTACCCTGTGTCTTTGCACCTTCTCCCATCCAGCAGGGAGAGTTACGTCCCTTCCCTTGAATCTCGGCTGTCGTCCCTCCCTCTTGGAACTCTGCTGCCTCCATGACAAAATCCCAGCCTACCTGGAAAATGCGCCACCCTGTGGACAAAGATGATCTACCTTGTTGAGGCAGTTCTAGAGTAGGTAGTCTTATAGGTGACCCAGAAATTGAGCACAGGTGCATGAAACCATCCAGGACCGGAAGAACTCAGCTAAGCCTAGTTCATTTTGCCAACGTGCAGAATCTTGAGCTAAACAAATAGTCGCCATTTCAAGTATCTAGTTTGAGAGTTGTTATAAAAACTCTCAGAGTTCACATATAATTGGTTTCAGGAGAAAGTACCAGGTGAATTTATGGGAGGTGGAAAGATAGCATCCCGAGCATGTGGTTATGGTGTTGGTGCTCAGTAGGCTCTAGACGCCGAGGACTCTGAGGTATGAGAAGCAGCTTTGGTTCAAGAACATGTTGAAAGTTGTTTTTTTTTGTTTTTTTTTTTTTGTTTTTTTTTTAATAAGATATAATTCACATAACATAAAATTTACCAGTTTAAAGTGTAAAATGCAGTGGATTTTAGTACATTCACAGGGTTGTGCAACCATCACCACTATCTAATTTGAGAGCATTTTAATCGCCCCTAAAAGAAACCCTACACCTATTGGCAATCACTCTCTGTTCCTCTCTCACCTCAATCTCTAGGAACCACTCATCTACTACTGGTCACTATGAATTTGCCTCTTCTGGACATTTCATATAATAAGACTTCTTTGGCTTCTTTCATTTGGCACAGACTTTTAGCTCTTACATTTAGATCTTTGATCCATTTTGCCTTAACATATGTATAGGGTAGGAGGTAAGCTGGCCGACTTGATTATTTTACAACCAGATATCCAGTCGAGAGTGTTTTTCTGGCTGAATATATTCCATGGGGAGGGGAATTCTTCCCTAAGAAATTCTACTACGAGAGGTGAAGGGAGAAGCCTAAGCTTAGAAGTGCTTTCTAATAAGGAAATGGGGGTCTGTATGACTGGACAGACCTCACCCTCAGGCAGACAACAAAGGGGCAAGTGAAACTAAGGAGTTAGATACTATGGGTGGAAAAGACTGACACCTAAATCAACACCTGGTGATTGGGTTCCCATCACTTCAAATTCCTAAACTTTTTAAGTAAAGCCACAGTATCTCAATTGTACTCTGAGAAACGAGACAGTAAGTTGAGAAAGATCACCACAGAAATGGTGAATGGACAGTGCCAAATGAACATTTTACTGGGAGATTTTACCCTATTGGGTTTAAGTTCGCACTTTTTGGGTTTGGGATAGCAGGCATAGCCTGAGAGCATGTGGTGATGCTGAACCAAGGCTCGTCTCTCCACTCTCCTCTCAGACATCATTGAATGTTTGCTTTCTGCCGTTCAGTAACTCTTACGATGGACTGTCAGACTATACTTTTGCCTGCAGTAACAGTTCTAGAAGGCCAGAGGTTATCTTGTTTTCTCACTCTGATGGTTGTGGAGCCAGGGCTATAATTATCTTGTGTACCACATTACATGTTCAGGATCTTAGGGAAGGGATTGCGGTCCTTCAATTTATAATAGGAAATATATATCTGACCTTCATCCCCAGTTTTGGCACAGAGCTCATAAAACTCTTGGCATTTTCTAAGTAATGAGAGCAATAAACTTGCCCTTTGTTATATTAATGAGATGACTTTTTGAAAGCACCTAAGTCTGAGGGCTGTTTGCCAGTGGATCCGACCATGTGATTAGAGGGTTGGAACTTTGAGTCCCATCCCCTGACTTCTGGGGAGGGAAGGGTGGCTAGAGGTTGAATTGATTGCCAATAGGCAGTGATTTAATCAATCTTGCCTTTGTTAGGAAGCCTCTATAAAAAACCCAAAAGGTCGGGGCTGGGAGAGCTTCCAGGTTGGTGAACATGTAGAGATGTGGGGAGAGTGTCATGCTTACCAAAGCCATGGAAATGCTGTGCCCTCGCGCATACTTTGCTCTATCCGTCTCTTCTATCTGGCTGTTCCTGAGTTAAACCCTCTAATATCTTTTTGCAATCAATTGGTATTCTAGTGGGTAAATGAATTTCCTGAGTTCTGTGAGCTGCTCTAGTAAATGCCTTGAACCCAAGGAGAGGCCTTTGGAAACTGTGATTTATAGCTGGTCAATCAGGGGATACTTGGGTGGTTCATTCGGGCTCTTGATTTCGGCTCAGGTCATGGTCTCACAGTAGTGAGATCGGGCCCCATGCGGGGCTCCACACTGGGTATGGAGCCTGCTTTGGATTCTATACCCCCCTCCCCCCCGCTGCCCTTCCACTCATGCTTCCTTTCTCTCTCACTCTCTCTCTCTCTCAAAAAAAATAAATAAACACTTATAGCGGGTCAGAAGTACATGTCACAGCCTGGACTTGCTGTTGGCTTCTGAAGTGGAGAGTGGTCTTGTGAGCTCCGTGGAATCTGATGCTGTCTCTTGATAGATGGTATCAGAGTTGAGTTGAATTGCAGGACACCCAGCTGGTGCCCTCTGTATAATAGAATTGGGTTCAGAAGCTGTGGGATGGAGTCAGAAAGTTGAACTAATACCACTTTTGATGTATGGAAGAAACTGTATTCAATACAAAGAGAAACATCCCAAGATGCAGCCGGTGAAGGAACGACTTTCCTCAGGCATCAAGAACTCCAATACCTGAAAGATGAAAGAATCCTGAATTAGGGAGGATGAAATTGGAACTTGAAGAATTTCAGACGTGGGACCGTTATTAACTCACTAGGTCTAGAAAAATGGATTTTTAACCTTAATGCCTTTGGACTTCACTCTGCCCCAAATTTTTACTCACAAAGGTAAAATAACTTGATTTGGACTTTCATATATTTGCATTGTAATGCTTTTGAATTGTAATGTGATAATGGGAGGGTATATATATATATTAAAATCTGAGTTATCTCTACATTGTTGACATTTTATTATTGGAGTATCTTTATACATTTTTTATTGGATATTTTCATGTTATCGCTTAATCTTATTACTAATTCTCATATGTTATGTCAGACAGTGTGTCTGGACATTATTTAGAGTGAGAAATAGAACTGTGAATAGGTTTTCAGCCTTGAATGCAGAAGAGCTTTGAAAATAATTTAATTACTACATTATTGAAACTTATTTTAAAGTGTTCTTGGGTGGGTGTGTGTCAGGGATGGGGGTTCGGGGGGTGAGGTCAGTGTTGGTCCCAGTGATCCAAGGAGGTTACCCATATGTGAATGGTACTGGGAAAGTGACCTCATGAGGGTCATTCTGGTGCTATGATATACACCTGTTTTCACCCCAGCATGATAGTCCCTCATCTGTCTCCCCTACCTTCACCTATCATACATGTCATAGTTAAGCACAACGTATTAAGGAAAAATTCCACTGGTGAGGGACTTTTGGAGAAATCTTTCTTTCCCATTCCAGATGTTGCTGTCCATGTAGGGGAGATCTCCAGTAGCATAATCCCTGCCCCCCTCGCACCCCTTTGGCTCATTCCACAGAAGAGGACCCAGGTTTCTTACTGTGTGGCGCTTTGTTTCTCAAAGGGAACATTCAAAAAGTAAGCATTCCAAGAACCTCAGGCAGGAGCTGCAAGGTTTATGATAAAGTAGCCTCAGAGGTCCCAGAATGTCATGTCTGTTATATTATATTCATTAAACAAGTCACTAAAGCCAGCCTAGATTCCATGGGGAGGGAAATTAGATTGCGTCTTATGATGTGAGGAACAGCATGCTTGTCTAGGCAAGGTAGGATTGATGGCAGCCATCTCTGGAGACTTTCTCCCCTACATGTTAAACCTTTTTCCACCATTTTACTTCCAACCTGTCTGTGCTTTGTGATGATGTAGTTTATAAGAAACATTTTAAAGTTGGGTCTTGATTTTTTTTTTTTTACCTAATAATTTCTGCCTTTTAATAAGTGTGTTTAGTTCGTTTACATTTAATATAATTATTGGTACAGTTGGATTCAAATCTCCCATGTGAATGTTTGTTTTATATTTAATCCATTTGTTCTTTGTTCTGCTCTTCCTCCTCTGTCTCCCCTTGAGTGAATCGCATTCATCATATTCATTTTGCGTTAGGTGTTGTCTATATAATCTCTTATGTTAAATTTGCTTTTAGTAATTGCTTTAGAGGGTATAATATGAATTATTAAATTGCCATCTACTTCAATGAGCAGCATAAGAACTTTAAAATAAAGTCATTCCCTTGATTCCATCCCACGCTGTGTCCTTTCATTGTGTGTACCTTAGCCATTGTTAGAATTTTTGCTAATAAACATAACAAAATTTTAAAGGCATCATGTATTTGTATTTGCGTATGTGTACATATATTATATAATTTAATATATAATCATATATATGTGCACAGTATATATTATATAAAACAAATACATTTGTGTGTGTATACACACATGTCTCTAGTGGACAGATAGATCTCTCTTTCTGATCTACTCTACCCTTACTCTTTAGGTCCACTACTCCCAAGCACTCAGTGAAGACACATGGAAAAGACATGGTGAGTGGTCGGACACCTGCTTTGTGACTTGTTGAAGCTCCTTTGGGTTGTCACCTGTCCTGCTTGTCACGTGAGGCTCTTAAAAGGTCTTTAGAATTTTGGCTACAGAGTCTCTAAGTGGATTCCTCCTCAGGCTGTGATTCTGCCAGGTAGGGGAGCAATGCTAAGCCTTTCTTCTACAAAAGGTTCATTACTCTGAATGTGAGTCCATTCGGGTTTCACCGTGTCCTCCTCTCACGTTGGTCCGTTTGTTTTTTCTCGGATTCTGTAGCTTTTCCAAACTTTTGTTGTCGTTAGGGTGGCAGTTGCTGCCTGTTGTTCCTTTCTGTGTATGAATCAGAGCAGTCTTTTCCAAATTCTTTAGAAATAAGAGACTTCACAAGCAGGGTTCCTTCCCCCTCAAAGACCTTTACTCTTGAAATTGTTTTCTACCTGTTTACCTTTCAGGTTTCAGCTTAAAAATCATTTCCTCATGAGAGACCTCTCTCATCATCTTTGTCTTTCTCTTCTGATTGTAAATCTTTTTCTCTGTGAAGTTCTCAGTAGTTGTCATAGTGATGGGATTAATACTCTGTAGTTAATGTGGCTATTGTTCCCCGTGGAAAATAGGGATGGAGTGGAGGAAGAAAGATTTTCAGGATAATAGTTACCTGTGTGTTGTCTGCCTTGGATTTTTTTCTGTTACGTTCTATCAGTTACTCCCATTTCTTTGGAGAAATGATCCCCCCAGGTTCTGCGTAGTCTTAGGAGGCTGTTATTCTGCAGCGACTCTGAGCTGTACCTCTCTCCTCTTCTCAGTGGGGGGGTGAGCTAGGCTGAACCAACCGTAGTACCCTACTCCTAGTTAGATACCGATATTACTCAGTACTCCTCAGTTGCAAGCAACAGTATCTCAAGTTCAAGAAGCTTAATCAATACGGGAATTCATTTGTTTATGTAACTGGGAAGTATAAAGAGCTTGCTTCAAAAATCGACTCACAAGCCTTTTTTTTTTTTCCACGCGCTTCATTTCATAGAGTAATGGCAATGAAGAATGTTGGCTTTCTGTCCTTACACTAGTTTAGACATTATATCATCTCATAGGTTCCTTATAGCTGTGATAGGTCAATGGATCTGGTTTCATTACTAATTCCTTAGCAATTGGCCAATATCCTACAGTTGAACTGCTGTATACCTTCATACTGGAGATAATATATGCTAAATGAGAAATACTGGAACCATTGAACCTCATTAGTAAAAACCAGATTATTATGAAGAAAGCATACTGGTGGCAATAATCATTTCTTTCATTAGTTTCAAATGGTGTAGTTTTACAGAGCCAGTGTCAATGCAGACTGCAGTGGGATCTGTTCACCTGCCTTTCTCTTTTTCTCACTTCTCCCCTCTTGATCTCTTCTCTCTTTTCTCTCTCTTATTCCTTTGTCTCCTTTGCTTTCTTCTTAGCCACTTCTTTTCTTATTTCCTTCCCTCTTTATTACATAAAGTAAACTCACTTTCATTCGAATTCCTAGCAAGGAGACAGTAAAGCCAAATAAAATGACAATTTGCTAGGACAGGATAGGCCAGTGAAGAATCCCTCAAATGTTATAGCCTCTTGTGGGGCTGGGCCGGTTTCTGTTAAACTCGTTTAGTGGGAAAGAATTCCCCAGGACGAGGATCTGGCTAAGCCTGATAGGCTGTGGGGCAGGGTTACTACCTCTCCAGGGCTTTCCATTTGGTGGGTTGTGATGATAAAACCAGCTCTGAGTACAGGAGATTTTCATTTGATGAGTGGTCTGAATATCCACTTAGTGGTTATAAAATATTTGCTGCTGAAAGCCACAGAGCATTGATAAACAGATCCTGGACAGTTGAGTTATTGCAATGTACTTAACACGAGGAGAACAAATTATGAGTCAAATGTGCCAGTTTAATAACCTGACTCAGGGCAAAGGGCTGCTCGAGGCGGGTATTAACCCTGCATATGCTTTGTCTGGCCGAGACCCCCGGGTGGGGGGGGGGGCCATGAGGTACCAAGGCCATTCAGGTGGGTTTGCTATGAGAACTAAGGTATGCAGAGAGGAAATTTAAAAAGGCCCATCTGGTAAAGGAAATAAACAATTTGTAAAAGTGCCATATGGTATTGAATATACTACCTAGGCTCCCTCTGGTTTATATCTCATCTTCCTTAGATGACGTGTGCTTAGCCTGATTAAATCTTGTCTTCCGCACAATACTGTATTCCTTCATGTAATCGGGGGAAGGGAAGGAATATTTGTCTGTTCTCTCTTAGTCATTTGAACCTAGGTCAGTCTTCTCAGCCCAGGTATTACCAACAGTCCCGTTGAAATCTGACTCCTTTTCTGCACTTCCCCAGATGATGCTGTTCTTTGACATGTGCAGAAAGGGATGGCTCCCTGTCCCTCAAGGGAACCACACTAGGAATGCATCTCATGGGTGCGTGATTTACCAAAGCAAACGAAGTAGAAAGGGTGGTCGTTGCTGAAGAGGCACCCACACATGCATTTGGGGGTGTGCGTGGAAAGGTCAGATTGGAGGGCCGGGGAAAGCGACGTCCGTGGACGGTGTGTGGGCGTTGTTTCTCACAGCCTGACTGTTGTTCTGAGAATTTTGCTTTTTCAAAGCTATGGGGTGGCATTGGAGTCTCAGCCCAGGTGGGGTAGCACATTCCTTCCTGCATTTCCATTTCATCCACTCGCGCTCTGCACACTCACCTCTGCCTCCCGGCGCTGTGAGCCCGCGCGTCCATGCACGCGCACACACACACACAGACACACACACACGCACACGCACGCGCTTCAGACTTGAGGTCTGGCTGCTCGGAACCTTTGCCCCACAAGCCAGTTTCCCTTCCTTCTCTGCCCCCAAGACTGGAATTGCTGCTGGAAATCTACTTGCAGAATCCAGAGACTCTGCAGACGTGGAATTAAAATAAAGGTGTGCGAAATAAAGAAAAAAAAAATGCACAGAATCGCATTAAGCCCCACGGTATTCTTCTTGCTGTTGGCCTACTCCCAATAGTTTGAAATTGATTTTCCTGAGCCAAGAATTTCCGTGCATGAAATGTGCTGCGCTAGGAAGGCTTTTAAGACCTCTTCACCTTAAAGGGCAAACCTCCGAGTGGGGCTCTAGAAAGCAGTCTAGATTTGGCATGCCACTTAAACCACGATTAGTAGGGCATGTCGGCAGGCTAGAAATAGCTGCGTTTGTGAACCTCCTGGTCCTCAGCTCTTGACTGCCAGCCAAGCCCCAAATCAGTCCCAAAGAATGAAAACTCAGATAATAATGAGACAATGGAGCTCGCATGCCGAAACTCAGGAAAGCATCGTGCTCTCCATAGGGTGACTTCGGGCCGGGTCAAACAAGGAACATTGACCTTGGCCTACCGGCCCTGTGTCTCCAGGACAGCGTGCCGGGTCCCTGTACCCATAGCCTCCGTTCTCCTGAGGTCGGTTTCCTGGCTAGTAACCTGGGGGCCGATTTTGTTGGCTTTCTCCCGGGGAATGTAATGGGCTTCTTCCACCTGAATGTCTGGTGCTTTCCATCGGCTGGGATATTTTGCAAGGAAAGGCTTTTTAGGAGAACAAGATACTCAGCTCGACTCCTCTTCTGAGCTGGTGTGAGGCCGACTTGATAGATTTTTTCCTTCCCGTTGAAATATGTCCTGGGTGCCTTGCTTGACAAGCTGTTGTAAAACGTTTAGAGATCTCTCTTACTTTGAGGCTGTCCTTTTCTCGGGTCTGAATCCGAGCCGGGTGGCGAATGGACACCCTTTTCCACTTTGCCTCCCTTCTTAGCCGGGTGGGCGTTTTTTTGCTGCCATTTGTTAAGGAGAATCAGCCATAAATCAGGGCTCATTTTCCATTTTCTTCTTATTGATGGAAGGGCTGTAGGAACGCAGCTTGTCTCGCAAGCTCCTGGAGCCCTGCAGGACTGCAAGCTGCATACAATAAAAGTTGTTTTGACAGAAAACTGACCAGACATGACAATGGACAGAGGGAGATGACGGAAGGGAGGGGGAAGAGAGTATACACGCTTGTCTGTTTTGAACTGAGGTGCACTCTCTCTTTATTCTTTGTTAAATTACTTTTTCATATGAAGGACACAAAGGGAACGGCCCGTACTGGCAGCCAGAAGGCAGAAAACAAACCCTTTGAAATTTCTAATTTGTTTATAGATGGTCCTCCAGGAGCCGGCTGGAAAATAATTTTGTCTGCCAGAGACAGTGAACAGCCACCCGAGGGTGTTGTGAAAAAAATGACTCTCTCGTTTTGGTCCTTGAATGTCTCATTGTTGAACACTCAGCAGTTGTTCTGAAATTACTCATCTGGCAGGGAAAGAAAATGAAAGAAAAATCCTTCTTCTGCTCTTTGGCCTGAGCTTTTAGGAAACTTATTTTTTAAAAAGTTGTTTTTTTTTAAAATGTGATTTTAAACTGTGTGTCGATTTTGGGGTGACCCAAAGGTTGTTCATTGTGTCCCCTCCTCTTTCCCTGTCCGACCAAGATTGTTGTTGTGGGTCTGGGAAGTGACATTCCCGGATGAGTGACTTCACACTGTGTGGGAGATACTGGGTGATTCTCTGAGAATCTCAGAGATTCTGTCTAGGATATGCTAACAAATCGAACTGTTTTCTGGATAATTCCACAGATTCTGTAGACCTTTCATTCTGTTTTTGGTTACGGATGAAATAGGGGTTTGGAGATAGTCAGGGAATCTCTCTTGTCTTCTATAGGAGAGTTTCTAGAAGTTTCTCAGTTTGGCTGTTTGTGAAATGGGCATTTTATGGTGATATTGTGGAGATACCCTTCCACCCGATGTAGGTGAGCCCCATTGTTTTCCCAGAAACCTAGATGACTTACTTGTAGGATAACATCTCATACAATCCTTTCATTTTTTTTTCCACTTTAGAGAGAGCATGCACACACAAGGGAGGGAGGGAGGGAGGGAGGGAGGGAGGGAGGGAGGGAGAGAGAGAGAGAGAGAGAGAGAGAGAGAGAGAGAGAGAGAGAGAGAGAATGCTAAGCAGGCTCCACGCTCAGTGCAGAGCCCTACGCAGGGCTCGACCCCAATGACCCTGGGATCGTGACCTGAGGCAGAATCAAGAGGCAGATGTCCAACTGAATGAGCCACCCAGGTGCCCCTAATGCTTTCATTTTATAGATTAGGAAACTGAGACCCAGTGGACCCGATGAAGGCAGCACAGCTGTTTGGGCAGAGTTACTGTTAGAACTCAGGTCTCAACTGTTAACCCAAGTGTTATTGCTTCCCCTTTTCCTTATCTCATGGCGTTGGGGCCACAGTAATGGTAAGCACTATGTCTATTTTGCATGAATCTCTCTAAATTCCTAGATTCGACTCCTTCCTGTAAGCCCAGAAGAGGGCTAGCTATTTGACTCTTGAAGCTGGCAGAGTAATCCAAGGAGTTCCATCCTAAGCTCCCGTCTGTGCCTGTCCTTTTAGTATGGGTAGGGAAAAGTGCCGGATGGTAGGAAGACTGTTACGATACATCCTCCTGGGCTTTTAGTGTCCTCTTGTTATCCTTCTCTGTGTTCCTTTGGGCTCTTTTTCCTTACACTTCCGTTCTTCAACTTCCTGTCCCTCTCCCTTCCTGGTAACACTCGTTGGAGGACCTTCCTGGATCTTGTACAGAGAAAATTGGAAGCCACCAACCAGGTTTCCTACAAACTCCCATCTCTGTGCCCACACTTGGATCTCTGCCCATTTTGTTCTCCTTATATTTCTGTGAAATGCGTGTCCCTTCTTCCAAATAGATGTCCCCTCCCTACTGGACTCCTCTTCATCTATCCGTTGTGCTTCTTCTCTCCTTATATCTTTAACTTTGTTCCATTTGGTGATTTCTTTCCAATCTATGCTTGAGCCTCCCCCCCACTGATCTCATATCTTCCTCTGACTACTGACTTTCCTTTTTCTTAACAGCCAATCTTCTTGCAATAAGAAGCCTACACTGCTGTTTCCTTTTTTTCTTCTTTACCTGCCCTTATCTTTCAACCCAAAGTAATCTGGGTTTTCCTCCCACTACTCTTCTGAATCTACTCTTGTGGGTCACAAGAGATGGGCTTTTTGCAAAACTCATTGGATATACACTTTCTAGGAATCCTCATATTTAACTCATGGGCAGCATTTGAAACTGATAATTGCATTTATCTGAAAACACTTTTCTCATTGACATACATGGCATCAGAGACTCCTGGTTTCCCTATTATTCTCTGACCACTTCCTCTTGGATTTTTTTTTTTGTTTTGCATTTTCATCGTTTATCTGCTTAGGTCTTTAGTATTGGCCCCCGTTAGACTCTCCCCAGACCATATGACCCCTTCCGTTTCACTATGTTTAATTTTTCATCCTTATTCTCACAACTCCCCAATCTTTATTTCCAACACATGTGTCTTTACTGGACTTCAGACCCACTCATTCAGTCACCTACTAGACATCTGTGCTTGGATGTTCTACAGGCATCTCCAACTCAGTGCAGAACAAATTATCTTTTGTCTCAAACCCGCTCTTTCTCCCATGTATTTGCGTAAGCAAATAACGCTGCAGCTCAGGCTACTAACTTGAGATTTCTCCTCAATCTTTTTTCCCTAACTGATGCTTCTCATTCAATGCCTTGAAGACATCTTCACACAACCCTAATTATTTTTCAAATCCATCCAATTTTCTACATACCTTAGTCCCAGCCCCTGTCCTCTCTTGCTTGGGTTACTCCATGTACTTCTAACTTGTCTAGCTCCTGTACTGTTCCCAGTCTCCTTTCTATACTGCAGCCAAAATGATATTCCTAAAACAAAAATCTATCCAAGTCATTCTCTTGTTTTACGTTTCTCCGTGGCTCGGTATTGTGTAAAAAAAACACACGCACACATAATACTTTGACACTTTTTAAGTGAATTACATCATGTCGCCTCTACTTATCCATTCTACTTCATCTTGCCTCTTTTTGTTGCTTTTACTCTTTGGTGTAGTAAACTTACTTCCTTTCCACTGATATGTCATCCTTTTCCTGTCTCTTTCAGTGAACAAGAGTTTACTGAGCATTTACTAGGTGCTAAACACCATGTAGGAGAACCACTTGTAGGTCTGCCTTTACTCTGTCTTCACTCTTTGTCTTGTCCATCTTCCTTTTAATATAGCTAAATCTCACCCATTACCCTGGACTTTCCCTGGGAGGTTTCCTCTGATATCTTTCCCGTTAAAGGTTCCTGCTGTTTGCTTCTGAAGGGTCACCTTGAGAGTCTTTCCTGGCAGTGCTTTCTACTTTCTTTTATAATTGTTTATGTAATTACTGGTCTTCCACACTAGATTGTACGGGCATAAGAGTACAGACCATAATCTGCATTGCTCACTACTAGGTCTCTATGGTTTAGGACAGTTGAACTAAGGAGAGGTTTGGTCAGTGCTGGTTGAGTAGAGAAGCGAGTATTTTTTAAAGTTTGGAAGAAGAACGTGCATGATATTTTCAATGCTAGCAATCTTCAACTAACGATAATAATAAAACATGCAGTCGACAGCCAAAGAGGTAAGAGAAGTTATGTTTCAACTTCATCCTTTCATCAGAGAGTTTTAGAACATTCCCGGACAGACCTGGCCTAATAGAAAGAGGAGATTAAATAATATGTGGTCCCGGCATGCTTACAAATGTCTACAGAGGGCCCCATATTAGTCGCACGTTGACATAACTCAGGGAGGGTCACGGCAGGTGTCAGCCTTCTGGTTCTCTACTACCAGGATCGAGAGACTCAGCGAACCAACCCTGTGTGGCCATGAAGTCCAGGTTCTCCCTCAGGTATGTGAGGAACAGAGAGAATGGGAAAGGAAAAGAGAAAAATAGAAGGGGAGTGAAGATAAATGTAGTGATTGTGGGGTCTCTGCAAACTGTATGTTTTCAATCTTGAGCTTGATCTCCAAGGTTAATGAGCAGTAGCCTGTCCAACCTGTGATAAAAGGTACAGTGATATTTGTGGCAAGGTTGCTACATGCAAGGAGTTCTTATTAGTATAAAATCACCTAGAGGAACAAATATAAAGAGTGACAGAGAATGACTTTATAATGGTACAAAGTTAATGAGCACAGGAATAAAGGGCCTAGGGCTAAAAGGCAAAACTTAATATTTGTGTAAGGGATAGCACGATGATCATTAATAAGACTGATAACGCATTATTAATGGGATCAGAGCTAGCAACGTGGCAAAGATTCCAACATGATTATTCTGTTAGGTAATTTATAACCTGTGTTTATTGTAAAAAAAAAATCCCCTGGAAATATTCACCTATCAAATATAATGGCAGGTCGGATTTAATAAAAGCTATACTATTTATTGGGTTTTACCATATGTGGTAAATGGTGCTAAGACTTATTAGCACTATTGGATTTAGTCTTCGTGGCAAACATGAAGTCAATGATATTATCCCCATTTCACCTACTGACTCTAGTCCATAGGTAGGCCTGGGTTTTAGGATTCCACAGCCCGTCTTCTGAATGGCTAGGCTCTCCAGCTATTCTGCTGTAGATTGTGGAAAAGTCCTTTTCTCACTGTGACACGTGCAGGGTGGGCTGGGCTGGATGTGAAGATGAGGAGAGGGCCTGGAAGCTCAATTCTGAATGTGCCTCCCCCCCCAACAGAGTTACCAGTCGGAATGATTTGTGCTTAGATGAACCACTTACCCGAAAGTGGTACCTGACATTTATGTCATCTCTTACAAGCGGTGGGGAGGGGGGCACACTGTTCCTAAAAGATCCCTGTTAGTATATCTTACATGAATAATACTTGAAGCCAGCGGTTAGCAAACGCATATGGAGAAAACTCTACGTGTCTAGTTTTCAAAGAGATACGGGGGTGCTGTTGAAAACAGCACCAAGTCCTGTAAGAGTGATGGATACATACACAACAGAATAAAAGGCCGAGAAGTAAGTACGATGCTTGGTACTATAGGGGAGGTTTATAAAGCTGGCCTTCCCATCACCCTTTACCTTTTCTCTGGCATTACAAATTCTCTTTGTGGTAGGAAACTGATTCTGACTGTGACCTTGAGTTTTATCAACCTCACATATGGGCCCAACAATAAGACTGAGCCAATCAGAGAGAAAGTATCCCATCTCTTCATCTCTTGCCTCCTCCTGGATTCCTTCAGGAATGAGCATATGACTCCCGTGACTCACGTTCTTTGCCAGAGGTTTGAGTCGTGAGCATAATGGCCCAGGAGAGAAAACAGGACTTGTGTCCCCCTGAGGGTACCGCTCTGGAGAGATGGCCCATTATTCCCCACCGCCAAGATTCCTAGAACTACCCTCTTTCTCTGCTTCCTGGGGCCTGATGGTCCTCTTGTAAGTCTTTGAGAGACTTAGAGCTCATTAATGGATTTCTCTTGTATAATTGTATCTTGTGTTGTTGTTGCTGTTGTCTTTTCTTGTTATTAGCAAGAGACTGCTTTTGTTGTCATTGTAAGACCGTGGATAATCCACAAATTGGTGGCAGGAATGGCTTGTAGTGGACAACCAAAGCTAAAAGATGGAATTGGTTGAGTCATGGCAGAGTGTGGGACAGTGAAGATCCTCCCACCTCTGACAGAGAAGTCAACAATGCTTGTTAAGTGACAGCGGAGCACCTCCTGATGGTGTCATTTCTTGTTGTTTTTTTGATACAGATCTATGCCTACAGCACAATGTAACTTTGGAAGGTTTTGTGAACACATGCCGGCATCTTGGAATTTTCGACTTTAAAAAAAATTAATAAGCATGGGGCATCTGGGTGGTTCAGTCAGTTAGGCATTTGACGCTTGGTTTCAGCTCAGGTCGTGATCCCAGGGTTCGTGAGTTCGAGCCCTGCATCGGGCTCCATGCTGCTGGTGCAGACCCTGCTTAGGATGTTCTTTCTACCTCTTTCTCTGCCTCTTTTCTGCTCTCTCTCTAAAAATAAATAAAGTTTAAAAGAAAGAAAATAATAGGCTTAATTAATTTAATTTTTAAAGAAGTTTTAGGCTCGAAGCAAAATTGAACGGAAGGTACAGAGAGTTCCCATATACTCCTTACCCCTACACACCTACAACCTCCCCCTCTTGATCACTTTGCGAAGTTCTCAGAAAGATGTTGTAAGAATGGTCCTCACTCGGATATAAGCTAGATCGTCTCAGCACAGAGGAGAGGGCTCTGCCATGAGAACAATTTAAAAGTTGAGGGCTGTGAGGGGACCTCTCATGAAGAGACAGATACACAAAGGGTAACCCTAACCCTAACCCAGATCCAGAGACCATGCCTTGACAAATTCTCTGACTTCAATTATTCATCTCTGGATTTTCTAGAAAGTTAACTGTGCAATAGCCAAGTGAATTTTTAAGGTACTCATTTTGCAAGGTCTGGGTCTGAAATTTCTTAGCCCCTAAAACTTCAGGGACAAACAAATTGGGGTACTCTGGCAGTCAAGTCGCCAGGGAAAGACTATTCTTCAGTTTTCTCCCATACGTGATTTTGAAGAACAGCGGACATGGATGGTCTTTCCAGAGGAAGAACCAGGAAGGTCGTATTAACTAATTTAGAAAAGCCACTTTACTGATGGGTAGGGAACGTCTGCAATCCCCGTCTGGCAGAATACGATATGTGTTTGAGAGCAGTACCCATTGCTGGTGGTTTTTCAGTGGCTGTTCTTGGCCTCTTTAACTTAATTTACTCCACCACTGTATGTGGAGTGTGTTGGGTGGTTAATTTTACAGGCTCCTAGCAGTACAAGCCTCACTTGCTTGGACTGAGAGAGGAGGTCCTGAACCAGGAGGTAGACTGGCCATCGGGTAAACTTTTTGATTGTCAGTTTTGAATCATGTGCTTTCGATCGTTAGTGGAAGAGCTGGTAGCGACAGTGTTCTGGAAATACTATGTGCGAAAAAAAAAAAAAAAAAGAGTAGTATGAATGTTAGCCAGGCTCTGGGTAGAATATAACGGAAATCTTTGGTCTTCCCATCATCTTTTAATGCCTTTTTCAAGAAAGAACCCAGTTTTCTGTAGTTTAAACTTTTCCTTCATTTAGTATCAGTGGACCATTGTATCCTGTCCTGCTACCCTTTCTACAAATAGGATGGTCATAGAAAAGGCAGTTAAAAACTAAATTCTCCCCTCCCTAGTTACAGTGACTGGTTTAGGATTGGACAGGTGGTCTAAGCTAGGCTCATTAGAGACCTCTCTGTGACACTTCTGTTAATGGTCTTGGAGAAGAAGCCTTGTCTTTACTAGCATCACTAAACCAAGAGGCTGTGAGTCCCGGGCCGCTCTTAGCCACTGACCTGTCACACACAGAGTCTTTCATGGGGAATGAAGAGACAGAGAGGGAACCAAGGACCCGGCTTATATATTTGGAGCCCCAGGATATGTAAAGCCGTCTTCCCCCACCCTACCCCCACCAAGCTGGTTTGCACACTGTCGCCTACATTGCAAAGCAGTTGGGAGCAAAAAAGTATCAATTCTTAATTACCTGCCTGGAGGTCGGCTTCAAAGGGGACCAGGCTTTTGAGATGGGTTTAGAAGCAGGAGCCAGGGGTTTCCAGTCAGGAAGCATGGGAAAAGGCATTCACACAGAGGCTCATGCCTCAAGGCAGACTTACAAGAGTGTGCAGTCTATGAAGGGGATAGACATTCCAAGCATCAGCAAGGGGGGGCAGAGAAATAGAGATTAATTTCTGGAAGGTAGTGTGAGGGTGAGACCAAGCGGGGCTTGTTTGCTTTCTAGTGGGTTCCAGCTTCATCATATAACCTTGAAGGGCGTTTTGAGGGGAAATAGCAGAGCAAGGGGGGGGGGGCGGGGTAGGCTGGCCAGGAAGCGTGGGCGTTGGAAAGAGCAGGCACTCAAGGACCCAAATGCCTGGAAGCAAATGCTGGCTCTGTCATTTCTTCTCTGGGTGACTTTGGATGAGTTAGTTACCCTCCTTTTGCCTCACTTTCTTGGTCTGTAAAATGGGGCTGCTACCCCCAGCACCCACAGCTCTTACAGATTTGTTACAAATATCAAATAAGCCAAATGGAAAACCCCTCAATACGTGCTTAACCCAGGCTAATTTCTCCATAGCGGATTATTATCTGTGATTCCGAAGTAAAATTTGGGGGAGAGAATTGAGGATTTTTGGAGGGATGGGAGGCAAACTCTCGATCGTTTGCAGGTATTATCCCTTGAACACAGATGAGTTTCTCAGCCTAGATAATGGGTCTCCAACAGGCTCCAGGAGAAGAGGTCGTAGGCCTAGCCCGTTTGGGCAGGAGAAGGGGAGCAGAGTAAAAGACGGGTTCAGGGCACGTGATGTCATTCAGAAGACAGGCTTGGGTGCACCTCTCGAGTTCGGGGCTTGGGCGGCCCGGGGAATCGCGTGAGTTCACTGGGGCAATGCAGGAAATAGCTGTGGTTGGGGAGACAGACTCCAGAGGCCAACAGCCAATGGGAAATTTGTGCCTAGAGATGGCCTTGACTGTGGCAAATCAGTGGAGGAGTCTTTGAAGATGTGAGAGATAACTCTTCAATTGAAACTTCAGACAGGGGTCTGCAGGAGGCCAAAGCAATAGCTCAGAGGGCACGGGGCCAGATCGTTCAGTTAACGCCACGGTGAGAAGTTCCACGGGATCCTTAATAGTTCTCACGAGTCAGGAATTCCATTTGATGCCCTATCACCCAGAACACAGGTTTAGCAAACACGCTGCCCTAGATGTCAGCAGCAGGACAGGCAGAGCCCTCAAGGGCCACTACCAGGTTTAAGGCAAGGGCAGAGCACAATTGTAAAGGTACAGAAAGGTAAGGAGAAAGCAGAGGGAGGAGGGCGATGTGGAAGAGCACAGAAAAAGAGAAAGCGAGCGAGAGAAAAAGCATGACAGGAGGCATGTAAGGCGGGAGTAGATGCATAGCTCAAACACTTGATACATTCTCTAAAGACCGTTTTCCTCCTGTGCCCGAGAGCCTCTTGGGGAGATGCGATAAACCCAGAGAATTCCACTATTATGTCTGTTTCACTTTCTCTGCGGCCCTCATTTAAATTATTGCCTCTCTTGCCATTGTCCTTGGAGTATATACCTAGAATCTCACTACGTGTTAAAAATCAACATTCACTTACATTTGGCACGCAGGCTAAGCCTCCCCTTAGATGCTGCGGCGTGATAGCAGCCATGAGATACTTTCTTTACCATTGAAAACTCACGTCCGGCTGTCTTCTTCATCGTGACTAGGTTTCAGGAAGACTCCATATGTATATTGCATGCACCAGACCAGCAGGGGACTGCTCTGAAGGTAGGAATCGTGCAGCTTTCTCTCACCCATAGTATTTAAGATAGTTTCTGGGAAATAGTAGTTAACTCAAAACATGCTAGTGAATGAAGCATCTACTATTTGCTGCCGCTTTGGCTGCCATAGTGAGCAGGAGGAGAAAATTAAATAGTTGGGCTTACTTGGATTTGAATTGTTGGCCCATTAGCCACTGCTCTGTAACTTTGGGCAGATGCCTTCTAGGAGCCTCCTTTCTCCACCGAGAATGGGAGGAAAAATATTTTCATGGACTCTACAGGCTTGTACTGAAAACGGAATGAGATGATACACAGTATGTGATGCCTAGTGAGTGCTCAATAAGTGTTAGGGGAAAACAAAATCAAACTCTCCTTTTCCGGTGTAGTCTTTTACTGTCTCTCACAGTCGTAACAAGTCACAGAGTTCACAAATGCATGCGATAGCGTGTGAAATTTGGAGGGAAAAAAACGCCACCTCACGCATGATCGTTTTTGGAACATCCTGCCTGGTTTCATTATATATTCTGGCCCTCTCTACTTAAACAGCAGCAGGTCCTTGAAGGGGAAAGTGAGACTGTAAGAAACCTGACCTCAAGTCCAAGCTCTGACAATTACTATTTAATCCTAAACAAGCTGTGTTTGTAACCGCCCCTCAGAAAGAGCTGGTCTGTCTGGATCATTACTGTATTCTCACTGTGCAGAAAAGAGCGTGCCGTGCGTATAGGAAGCACCCAGTAATGACCTTTTGAATCCGTGTATCCGTAAAACAGGATTTTGTAAAAATTAAGTGAGATAATAATAATCATAGTTAATGGTTTTTGAATGCTCTTGGTGCTCTAGGCCCTCTTCTGAGCGCTTCAAATGTGCTGATTCATTGATTTCTCCCAATCATTCTGCGTGGGAGGTGAGCTTATCTTTCATCTCATAGCTGTGCACATGTGGGCAAAAATAGAATCAAGAAATTGCCCGAAATCATAGAGCTAGAAATGAACAAAACCAAGGTTTTTCCTAAATAGTCTGGCTGCACAACCCAGGCTCTTAGTGACAAGGGTATATTGACCATCGGTATGGGTATTGTAATTGTCTACCCATTCTCAGCTTTGCATAACCACCCAGATTTTCATTCAGTTATTTAAACCTTCTTCATGTGGATTTCGTGTGCACGGCAACTTTATACTTTAGAACTTATTTTTTTTTTTGCAAATGAGGATATATTTGTGTGTGTGTGAGGGTATTGTCCTGAAAAAGCAAAATGGAGCTCTGAAAATTAGGATATTGACATTTATTCATTGCTTTCATCTTTTTCTCAAATCACATTCAAGTTTTGTCAATTGTCCAATGAGTGACTTCTAAGCATAATAGTCCAATCCAGATGTGGCCATGCTTTTCGTTTTCACGTCTTTCTGCCTCTTTCGATCTAGAATAGTCCTTCAGTCCTTCCTTCCACGGCAGTTATTTTGTGAAATATCCCTCCATTTGAGTTTGTTCCCTGTTTGCTCATGGTTAGTTTGAGGTTATGCATCGTTGGCAAGAATATCACAGAAGTTGATGCAGCCCGTGAGTGGTGCACGATGTCTTCATGGATGTCCCCCTCACCTCCATCAGGTTCCACACATGACATCCAGTCACTCGATCCCCTACCGTCAACACCCTCATGACCCTGCTCAGGCTTTGACACTCTGCTCTGGGCAGCCACAGCTCCCATCTTCCCCTCCCTACACCAATGCCTACTTTGCTCAGGCCCCACCTGTTGACTTTTAGACTGAATTGTTTAAGAGCATAAAGGAAAGGAAATGAAGGAAAGGAATAAGAAAGAAAAGGGAAGATGATAAGGAAGAAGAGGAGGAGGGAGAGTCAAACCTATACCCCCTATACCCATTGATTTTCACTTTTAATAGCCAATTGATCTTTGTAGTTTAAGCCAATATGAGGGTTAGTTGGTTGGTTTCTGTTGTTATTCGCAAACCAAAACCTATTAACCTATATATAAAGCTCATAATAAAGAGCAGGTGAACAATAATGGAAAGCTCTTGTGGGATGGTGATGTATTTGCAAAAAGACATTACACACGGAATCCTAAGACCTGAGGTTAACCCAAGAAATAGCTGTGTCACCGAGTACAAGACACATTAGTAAAGCCCTTGGTTCTTTATATATAAAGTGAGAATAATGGTTGTTACTTTATGAATGCTATTAAAGCTGCTCTTAGGGGTTGAATTGTGTCTCCCCCAAAAAGACAGGTTGAAGTCTGAGCCCCCAGTAGCTTAGAACGTGACTTTATTTGGATACAGGGTCCCTGCAGATATAATAAGTTCAGATGACATCATAGTGGAGTAGGCTGGTCCCCTCATCTGATGAGAGTGGCCTTCTTATAAGGGGATGGGCATGTAAAGGGATGAAAATACAGAGAAAACAATTGTGAACATGAGGCAGAGATTGGAGGGATTTATTCACCAGCTGAGGAATGCCAACGATCATCTGTCATCGCTAGAAGGAGGAAAGAGGTATGGACAGATTCTCCCTCGCGGCTCTCAGATGGAACCAACCTCACCAATACCCTGATCTTGGATGTCTGTCTTCCTGAACTGTGAAAGAAAAAAGTTCTATTGTTCTAAGCTGCCCAGTTGGTGGTGCTTTGTTTCAGCACCCCTAGGAACAAGTGGGCATGCTTTATAAAATTGAAAGCTGTAAATGAATGTAAGCAATTACTATTACGGTATCTTTCTAACTTCACTATTGAGGATGACGTAAGTCATTGAAAAATTCCCATCTCTGGTGCAGCCACTCTGGAAAACAGTGTGGAGGTTCCTCAGAAAATTAAAAATAGACCTACCCTATGACCCAGCAATAGCACTGCTAGGAATTTACCCAAGGGATACAGCAGTACTGATGCATAGGGGCACTTGTACCCCAATGTTTATAGCAGCACTCTCAACAATAGCCAAATTATGGAAAGAGCCTAAATGTCCATCAACTGACGAATGGATAAAGAAATTGTGGTTTATATACACAATGGAGTACTACAGGGCAATGAGAAAGAACGAAATATGGCCCTTTGTAGCAACGTGGATGGAACTGGAGAGTGTGATGCTAAGTGAAATAAGCCATACAGAGAAAGACAGATACCATATGTTTTCACTCTTAGGTGGATCCTGAGAAACTTAACAGAAACCCATGGGGGAGGGGAAGGAAAAAAAAAAAAAAAAAGAGGTTAGAGTGGGAGAGAGCCAAAGCATAAGAGACTCTTAAAAACTGAGAACAAACTGAGGGCTGATGGGGGGGTGGGAGGGAGGGGAGGGTGGGTGATGGGTATTGAGGAGGGCGCCTTTTGGGATGAGCACTGGGTGTTGTATGGAAACCAATTTGACAATAAATTTCATATATTGAAAAATAAAATAAAAGAAAAAAAAAAGAAAAATTCCCATCCCTTCTAAAACTACTTTTCTTGTTGCTGTGCTGGAAAAGACCTAGAAGTTCATGAACACCAAGATGACCTCATTTTGGCTTATACCTTGTGACACAGACTCATCACTTGTGAACCTATCGGAAGAGGTGATTGGTTTGCCATGAACACATCCCCTGCAGTTCTGACCTCAAGTGATGTTATCCAGACAAGGATGTGCACTTTCCCTGAGTCACAGTGTGTCTTTTGTGCTTCCAAAATAATACTAACAGTAAACTTTGGTTATGGTTACTTTACATCAGACACTGCTCCAAACACTTCATGTGCGTTATCCCTTTTAATCTACACGACTCCCTTACAATGTGCCTGATCCTAGGTGAGATTCACCAGTAGAAGACAATCCACCTTAAGTAGTTGACTTCCCTTTTCTCCACCAAGAAAGGAAAGCTTAAGGGCCATCAACCTACAGAAGTCTTGGGGGCTAGATCCTCTGCATCTGCCGCCATCATCTTGTAACTTTCCTGTTCTCTTGCCTCTGAGCACTTGGCCTTTCAACAATCCCTCCACTCATGTTATGTATTCCAATATACACAGCCTTTTATGAATAGAGGCTACCATTTCTTAATGTCTCTGGGGTTGGTGTAAACCCCAGTGGCACTCTTCCATCATTATTCTTTCTCATGGGTCGTGAGTTTTAAAGGTATTTATTTTTGGTTACACAATTTTTCACGGTGAAGAGTACCCATGAGCTTGCACAGGTCAAAGAATACCTATGACCTAGGCACTCTACAATTTACCCCGAATTATTATTAGAGGCAAATTACTCTCAGAAGTATCTTTTCAGCATCTTCCTTAGTGCCTTTTCTGGTAAAAGAAAGGCCTTCTATTATTGCATGCGTTTATTTACAATAATTGTGTTTCTTTGCTTTGGGGCTGAATGACCCCGGTCACCAGATTTTTCTTAGTTGCTCCTGATAATTTCCTTGGTCATACTCCCTTTTGACTGCCCCACAAGATTTTCCTTTTGGGGTACACAAATCTCAGTCTACCAGCAAATTAGTATTAGTAGCCAGAAATAAAAGCTTGTATCTATTGTCTGCCAATCAGAGGGAGATACTAGTCTACTGTTGAAAATTTAAGTTACGGATTTAGTACCACCTGTACCTTTGGCTTCTCATAGTAGTATCTTAAGACTCACCTGCTTTGGAAGAGGCTTCACTAACAGAGGTCAAAAGGACTGTGTCTCTTAACAACAGAAAAATACATCCAATAAAAATCACTTGGTTCTCCCATTTTGTTAAGCGGAGAGCAACACTTGCTACAAATCAAAATAGTCATATGAGTTATTTTTTTCCACTAACATCAAAACCAATTACCTGCTGTAGTCATGGAATTTTATCCAGTCTGGAATAGTTGATGATATTTATGAGGTACTTACCACATATTCGGTCATTGTCTAGGTACTTTACCTGTGTTAATTTAATCTGTATCGCCCTAGGAGGTCAGAGAGATGATTGGTCCCATTCTCCCAATGATGCCCTGAGGCTAAGAGAGATTAAATCAGTTATCCGGATTCTTGGAGCAGGAGACAGAGACAGTGTCTGAACCCAAGCAGTGAGCTCCAGAACGCTGCTTTAAACTCTGCAGTAAACACTAAACTGGGTGACTGTTCTCAAGAGCTATGCATTGATTCTTAGGCATTTCATCAGATTTTCTCCTTTTGCAAGCTTTAGTTACTTTCTAAAGGCCCATTTTGCTTAGCATCGATTTCACATGCCTTACATCTAGCTCCGTGAAACTTTTCAATTGAATTGATTTAGAATTAAGTAGTGCATCTTTCAGAACAGTTTAGATAATGCATTTGGTCTAAGTTTTGCAGTAGAATTGAATTCCAACTCCACCTCCTATAAATTTTTTTTTTTCTTAATCCAAAAGTTGGCTCTGTTGTTGGGCAGATAGTGGATGGGCTGGTCGACGGTCCACATATCTTATCCTTCTTCATTACCAGCCTTAAGTCTAGTAGCAACCATAAGTACGCCAGTCTTCTTGGTGACGAATTGGGATGGGACAGGATTACAAGAAACCTGCTCGTGGCCAAAACCAGGTTCAACACTTGCATGCTACTAAATTTCAACAAGGATATCATGCTTGCTGTGTCTATAGAAAAGTTGTTGTCCAAAACGGTGAGCTGTTTTCTAGCGTTTTTCAATGCTAGGAGTCCTGTGTTACCAAGGCAGAAAAGATGACGACATGATTTTTTTATGTTTCCCCAATAATTTTAATTCAGAGAGGACCCCGCTTTAAGTTAGAAGGTTAAGATGAGGAATGAAGAACAAGCAATCACAGAAACAAGAGGAATAAATCTGTATGTTCTTACGACTTTGTTTGGCCCGTGACTGCTTATGCAAAATACACGATTAAGTCAAGAAAACAACTCAGGAAAAGCTGCTTGGATTTGAAGTGGTAGTCTAGAAGAAAAGAAGGCAATTAACTGAAGAGTAGTGGTCTGGTGTCCTGTGAAATTCTGTGTCATTCGTTTCCGGAGCTGGGTGTGAAGAGAGCTTTGTGCCAGTAGATCCAAGAGAAAGTCCTATAAAGGGCAGCATATCCTTGAGCTTGAGTACAGTCCCATCTTTCCAAGACCCGTCTGGAGGTCATGACTGGATCTCTGGGAAATGAAGGTAAATGGGCTGAAAACATAGTGTGCTTTCCCTGCCTGTAGGTGCCCAATGGCAACAAAAACTGAAGGTGAGATTCTGTGGTTTTACCTTAAACGCGGAAGGCATATATCTGATTCCTGCAAAGGAATTCACTGCGTCAGGTAGCCCCATGTGTACAACAAAAAGTAGAAAGCAACGAATACGGTTCGTACGTTTCAGCGTTCTTTTGAAAAATTATTTTTCCATCTTTTGTCTTCATCTTCGATACCTGCGTGCACGTGCGCACACACACACACACACGCTATTGAGCCAAATAAAAATATATCCAAAACTTTGTTAAGCAAGTCCTACAAAATCAAAGGATAATTAAGATTTTCATCTTAAGCCAGCGTGACCCTGTACACAGTGGTGTAGGTTGGTCTCATGGTGGAGCTGGTCGTATATAAACTGAATTTTCTACCAGATCGGTGAGAAATCTGGTGTTGGAAAAGGTGCGCTCTCAACAGGAATGCAGCTTCTCAGAAATTCTTGCTGCCGTCCCGAACCACAACAGCAAGTCACTTCAGAGTGCGCTGGGGCAAATCACATACTGTCATCACGTCGTGGATCATAAGGAAGCCTAAAGGCTGATGGAACCCACAGCCCTCAACGCTAATCTCCATGCCAGGCTGGAGGCTTGAGAAGTTTTCTGATGGGGATAGAGAGGAAGGGATTGAAAGCTGAAGTGAATGATTAAAGCCACATGAACCCCATAGGTGAAATTATTTCAACAGCAACATGTCTTATAGCCGAAGTGTTGATGATTAATAAAATGAACAGAACAGGTCAGAAATTCCCTAGCTGCCTCAGGTCACAGGGTAGGAGGGTCAGTCAGGACCCGGCGGGATTGCCTGCTGCCTGGGGGCCAGGCCAGAGCCCCTTCCAGAGATGCATGGCGGAGAGCGAAATATGGGCCATTGCAAGGGAAAGTCGTTTTTTGGCCCTTAAAACTGGCACAAGTAGGCATGCGTGCATCTTTTGCACATGTCCTATTTATTTTTATAAATTAAAGAAATGCCTCAAAGAGCACGTTACCTTTTTAAAATTCACGGAAGGGTGTTTCTGAAAAGGGTAAATAACAACGCGCAAGTTTATATGCAAGGTCCTCCCAGCCAATCACCACAATAGGTCAGTGTCAAGGGCTTTATTTTAATTCCGCTCCTTCCCTCCCACCCCCACCCCCTGAATATAGAAGTAATACATTTCCGGGGTGCCTGGGTGTCTCAGTGGGTTGCACATCCGACTTTGGCTCAGCTCATGATCTCATTGATCTCATGGTTTGGGAGTTCAAGCATAGGGCTCTGTGCTGAGAGCTCAGAATGTAGAGCCTGCTTCGCATCGTGTGTCCCATTCACTGTCTGCCCCTCCCCCACTCATGATCTGTCTCTCTCAAAAGTAAATAAAACGTTTGAAAAAAAGAGGTGCCAATGCATGCTACACCATGGATGAAACCTGGAAATGTGTGGCTAAGTGAGAGAAGCCAGGCGCGCCTGGGTGGCTCAGTGAGCTGAGTGTCTGACATCGGCTCAGGTCATAATCTTACAGTTCGTGGGTTCGAGCCCCGCGTCAGGCTCTGTGCTGACAACTCAGAGCCTGGAGCCTGCTTCTGATTCTGTGTCTCCCTCTCTCTCTGCCCCACCCCTGATCACGCTCTGTCTCTCTCTCTCTCTCAAAAATCAATAAATGTTAAAAGAAAAAAAAATTTAAAAAGAAGTAATGCATTTCCACTGGAGAAAAAAATTGAAAAATGAAAAAAAATCATGGAGGGAAAGAAAGAAGCACTGATATTTCTGTTACCAGTAATAACTCTAAAACATATTTAGTTGTATTTTGTGACCATTTTTGGTCCACACATACACATTTCTCCCATAGTTAAAGCTGTAATGTACATATAGCTTTATACCCTGACTTATTTAATTTAGTGATAGGCATTTTTCATCCAAATTATAATCCTTTTAATGGCACCATTATATTTCACCATACTTGTAGACCAGGATGCATTTATTCATTCCTATGTTGTCGGACATTTACTTGTTCTTTTTTTGTTGTAATTGATCTGTGATGGAGACCTTTGAACTAAGAACACTGTTCACATTTCTGATTGTATTTTAATGATTATCCTGAAGATCTTTTTTTTTTTTTCTTAACTTATGCCTCTCTTTGGGGGAAGATAGTGCTATCAGATGAGTATACGCGGTATGTTCCATGGATGGAGTCCCTCATGGACAAATTCTTCTCACTTCATATAATTCACCAGTGAATGTATCAAACGCACATTACGTAATTTACAAAACTCATTCTTTCAACTTGATCAACCACACATGTGAGGCACAGAGCCGATCTGTTGGTCCATGTGAAGCCTTGTAGAGTTGTGGTTACCGTGATTAGAGATTCATTGCTTTAGGCGTTGTAGAAATGCAACTCTTTAAGGCTGAGTAACTCTTTCCATGGATAACCCCACAGCTAGATAAATGATACCTTGGGAAAGTTATAAATTTCTATCACTTGATTTCAACTGGAGAATGTAATACCACAATGCTGACTCCTCCGTCCTCATCAGATCACAAACAAGGATAGACTTTCCATCTGATTCGACATGGCAGCTGAATCTACTGTATCCATTTCTGACTCCGCAAGACTGTCAATCTCGCCACTGAATAATATAAAACCTGTGCTTGCCAAGTCTCTTGCTTACATGCCAGATGGAGGAAAACTGCCACCATATCCAATTTGTAAGCTTGAGTATCTGATCAGAGAGAAAAAAAAAAATCATTATTCTTGTGACCAAGAATGGAAAGAACCATGTGATGATCCATGGATGATGAACTTACGGAGGACGAAAAAAAGCAGGGTGCGTAAGCTCACAACACAATCCGCCTCTTGCCAGACATGGTTAATGTGTATTCATGTAAACATATAAAAGCTATGTTTTCACAAAACTGGGCGTGCTGTAGAAAGTACATCTCAGCTTTGCAGCATTGCTATGCCCCTAAACTGTTTGATAAATGAGTTTTCAAGGCTATGCTGAAATAGTGGGTCAAGGAAAGGTAAAATACATTATGGGTGAGAGAATTAATCTGGTCAAAGGATAAATATTTTAGAATGTAAATCTGCACAGGGTGAGATCATCTCTGCTCATCTCTGTCTGTTTAGATCTGGCATCGAATCATCCATATTTAGGCCCTGTGTTTACTGTGTGATGATAATATGATTGGGGTAGCAATAATAACATTTTGAATTTTTCTAGTACCTTATAGCCAATGGAGTTGAAGTGTAGCACAATATGCCAACCCAAAATATGTCAGTTTAGCCTGACTATTTTGAGCTGAAGGCAATTGAGAAGAAGCAGATGAAAGAAAACCTCTCTGCCCTCCCTCTATTTGGCCAAAAGCAGAATATGCGTTTGTAAAGGGTTCTCCTCTACCAGGAAGGACAGAACTTAACCATCAGAGACAACTCTAGACCCTCATCAGCCTGGAACAGAGTCACAGGAAGCTACACAACAGACCTTGCTTAAACTAGCCTATAACTACCATTGGTTTCCCCAATATATTGCCTTCCTAGAATTTGTTCACTGTGAGAGCTCAAAGCCCTTTTCCCTTTACTTGTTAATCCACTAAAAATTTATCGTTCTTTTGTCATGATGCTGTATGAACCCAAGTGTTAGCAACCCCTTTGATCGCTTCATCATGAGGTATTCTCGTGTGTGCGCGATGCCCATGTCAATAAACTTCTGTTTCCTTCTCCCGTGTTAATCTGTCTTTTATCACTCTCACTTATGGGGGCCTCTGCCAGAGAACCTAACATGGGTAGAGGGAAAGATGTTTTCCCTTCCCTACAAAGTGATCATGTCTATTATTTTATCAGGAGAATAAATGTGTCTAAAATGGTTCCAAGATGCATTTGTAGCATTCCTTTCCCAGTCCCTCAACTTGCATCTCCTACCTAATCTGCTTTTTGGTACAGGTCATGGTGAGCGAGTGTCACCCAACTGTAGAGCAGACATTGGAGTTAGAAAGCCTACGTGGGCTTTGGGGATGTAGGCACCATATTTGGGTTATCACTAACATGGAGGACATCAACCAAGAGGGAAGTTGGTAAAGATCCATGGCAACAATGTTTGTGAAACTGTATTGAAATTCGAGTAGCTAGTGCGTATTTTTTTGTTACGTTATACCCATCGTGCTGTTTTTAAATGATATTCTGTGTAGATATATTTGGGTTTGCATCTCTCCGTGTTGCCATGCATATAATACCCATGTGTATAGGTCTGTATGTTTGATGTGCACACATAGGCATGTGTATGTAGTGCATGTATGTGTATGCGGGGAGAGTTTATGTTATATGACAGAATGTTTGGTTAGCCCTGTGAACTGATGGCCTGAGCTGTTCTGATATTTTTATTTTTGCATGTGCAACATCTCTATGATATTTGACTCTGTGAGTAGAATTACCATTTTCGCATGACTAAAAGTAAATTATTAATAACTTCCCGAGGCGTACAGTCCCTTTGAAGTCTTTGCCAAAAAGAAGAGGTAGGATCTTAGGTAATTTACTCGTGTCTGAGGATATGCCAGTTCTGGCCTAATCACCGATGTGAGGATTGTAGATTGATAGGTATAGCCCTGTGTCCTCCATTCTCATGAGCTGGTATGTGACTGTCCCTGTGGTCTCTGGGTTTTCTTGTTTGTGTGCTTTTATTTGTTTGTTTGGTCTTCACCACTTTTAAAATAATGCCTATTTGTTTTGAGAAAGAGAGAGAGAGCATGCATGAGCATGAGCTGGGGAGGGGCAGAGAGAGAGGGAGAATGAGAATCCTAAGCAGGTTCCATGCTATCAGCACGGAGCGCTGAGCCCGACGTGGGACTTGATCCCACAACCTGTGAGGTCATGCCCTGGGTCAAAATCAGGAGCCAGACGCTTAACAAACTGAGCCACCGAGGCACCCCTTCCCCTTTTTAATAAGCCATCGGGGAAGTAGGATTGGAGATGGTCTGGAATTTTCCCCCTCCCCTGATTTTCCCAGTGCCCATAGTGGAAAGACTATAGACATCCCTCCAGTAGCGTGCATCCTGTATGACATTCCCGTGGTACTTGCCAAGTACCTCTTTTCGACTGCCACAGTGAGTGTCATTCTATGTTGTCGTGTTTTACTACTAGACTCTGGGTACCAAGACAGCACAAATGAGGCTGTCTTATTTGTGCTTGGTGCCCGGTACATGGCCACCCACTAAATACTGGCCTGAAGGCACAAATGAATCAATAGCAGGTAACTGGGGAAAGCTCCCAGGATCTAATGCAAATGCTGAGTATAAAGAATTAGTCCTGGAAATGGACTCCTTCTCCCCTGCTGACGAGGCAAACAAAGCCAATTTTTTGAATAACAACCTTGTAAATAACATTAGTGGCAGAATTTAGTGGAGAAGTGAGACAGCCCATGTGAAAAAGAACCTCTTTTTCTATCTGAAGTTTCAGCTTATTTTGCTGAGTGTAAAATTCTTTTATATACTTCTACGAGAAGGAAGGAGGCTGGCTTTATTATATAGGCATAAATGCAGGATGAGGAACTTTGAAAAAGCAAAGCAATTGAAATTCTGTATAGAAAATGTTTTAAAAGGCTAATGCATGCATACTGTTGTACATCTGGGAGTAAAGTGACCATGAAAAGGAAAGAAAAGAGACAGAAAAACTCCTTCGTATTTGTACCAATAAAATGTAAATGCATGTTATTTCTCTATGAACATCATCATATTGGATTTGTAGAGCACTGTTTCCCAGAGTTTAAAATGCAACAATCCATAGAGAGAAATTGTTCCTCTGGCAGCCAAGCCTTGAAAAAAAAAATCGGGATTAAAAGCAAATACATACGAACAAAAAAATTCTTTCTCAGCTCGCCTACTAGAAATCAAACCCATTTTATATACATATGAACAAAAAAATTCTCTCTCAGCTCACATGCTAGAAATCAAACCAATTTGATTTCAAACTATTAGCAAGAAATGCCCGGCCTATTTACCACCTGCATTTTCCCAATAATTTATAATTAGAACTCAGCAGTAAGTATTGATTTCCAATTGATGGATATCATCTGTGCCCTAATAAACTGACAGACCTTCAGAAATCTATCCAGGGAGACCTTTAGAATCCATGACATGAGTTAAACATATTTTATTTAACACCAGAGGAAATTTGCATTTCATCTCTCAGGCTTTGACGAAGCCACTGTAAATGATTTAGCTTAGCTTTTAGATTTCAGAGTCATTGGGCACACTCTTGTATAATTCTTAGCCTTTGTTCAACCAAATGGAGACGACCGACGGTTAGCGTGTGGAATAACATGTCAAAAATACGGGATGCTTAAATTCACGGTTTGTGGATTTAGTAAAGATGTGGAATAAAGCCTTTGATGCGTGTAAAAATCACAGTCAAATGTAAGTGAAACCTAATTGTAACATGTAAATGAGGTCTAATTGTTTACCGTGCTCTTGTAACTGGAATCCTGCTGGGTGATATGCCCAGGCGTCCCCTAGGAAGTGGTAATGGTAATTCATTGAGATCTGGGGGAGGGTTAGCTCCCACAAATGCTGTCATTGTTTATGGGCTGATGGGTGGGGCATTTCTTTCAGGAGCGAGATCTTGTGTTTTGCGTGGCCGGCGGCTTATCGGAGGCATGGCCACTGGGGACAGGTGACAGATTCACACGGAAAAGGCTAGGTTTTAAGAAAAGGCAAGGCAGAGAATCCGTGTCCTTAAAAGGTAGCTCTGCACAAACTGAGGACCCTCCAGGAATGCATTATTTTACCAGCATTATTGTACTATTCTTCTAATGGGAGAAAAAAACCAGGTAGACGGGTCCTCATCAGTAAGTACTCTGCATTACTAATGTGTTGAGTTACCGTAACTTCCATTTAGATTTTTCTAGCAGAACTAAGGTTTGGTGTTTTTTCTTGTTTGTTTTGGTCTTGTTTTTGGGTTTTTTTTTTTTTTGGGAGGGGGAGGGTTTGTTTTTTAAGGAAGGCAGCAACAAACAGGTTTAATATAAAGTGGGTGCCCTTGAGCCTTTCCGTGTAGATTTTGTTTGTTTTCTGGGGAAAAAAAAAAAGGATCCTATTAGCAGGTTCATTTGTATAATAATCATTCATTAAAATAGGCTCGGTGGCAGTGAAATCCTGCACTTGAATTCCAGCAGAAAGCCTTTAAAAAGCTAAAATGTCAAAACAATAAAACTAATTAAGGCAACAAAATAGCTTTTTCCAGCTTAATGACAAGCTGGTCCAAAAACACACTTCAATGATTTTCTTTCCTCCAGAGACACTTTAAGTAAAGCAAGGATAGAATTTTCCACAATCATTATCCAGCCCAGTGTCATCTAGGAACCTAGCCCAACTGAACTGTCTGGCAGAGGGGGTAACATGTCTACTTTTGGCTTCCCTCTCTCTCCCCTCCCTCTCCCTGCCCTCCCTCTCCCTCTCCCTCTCCGCCTGTCTTCCGCAAACAATTCTGAAGGTTTACAAGGCTCCAGGCACTGAGGAGACTGAACCAGTTGTGGATCCTAAAGTCAAACAGCAGATGAACTAGACAGGAAGACAACATGTAAATAAACTCGAATTCAGGGGAGAAAAGGAACACGTTTCAAAACGACAGAGAAGTCGCAAGTAACTTCTCTACACCCTTTGCCCAGGGACTGGATTCAAGCTCTGCCATTTATTCTGGCAACATCTTCATAGCAAAGGATCCAGTCCAGAGTCGTGGCTTGGTCCCAGTTGTCGCTTCGATGTGGAACAGTTCGTCAGTATGTCTTTGATTTTCGTGATCTTAATCATTTTTGAAGGTGATAGGTCGGTCATTTTATGGGCTGCCTATGAAATACCCACAAATAGGTGGGTATTTGCGGCTGACACTTGACGTCTTGATGTGTCAATGTGCTTTCATTTTCGGGACAGTTGACGTTGGTCTGATGGCTGTTGGGCTTGCTGTATCCGCAAGCTCAGTCGGTACTGGTGTATGGAGCAGTTCGTAGACTCCCCTTGTGTGGTTCTCCCCACATATTCTAGCAGCATCAGTCCCTCATTCAAGAGCTTGTGGAATGCCTAGACCTTTCTGATTGTTCTTTGTGTTCTGGTGTAGAATACCCAAAGTACTCATTAGGTGCCAAGAAGGTTAATTTTTCTTCCTAATGTGAGTGGATACAAAGAAATTTGGTGACTATGTTGAACTGTAAACCTATCTCTGAAAAAGATCACAAAAGACCTCGAGAACTCCTTTAGTAAAGGCATTTCCTAACCAGCACCTTACTCAGCCTTGCCCATACTGGTTTAACAATAATTTTTGGTTGATATTTAACCAGCAAAAAACAAAAACAAAAGCAAAACTACACACATAAAGAAAAGGTAATTTAAGATGAAACAGAGAAAAGTGGGGGGAGGGTGAACTTGAGTGTTCCAGGTTGGCAGAAAATTCTGGTAAGTCGTAGCTTAGACAAGGTTAAAAGTCTTGAATGCAGTCTCACCATTTTGAACTTTATCGAGATTAATGTACAATTGTAGGCAATTATTATGTTTTCTGCACTGTTTACAGACTTGAGAAGAAATAACATTTGTTGAGTGCCCCCTTCATCTCAGCTATACACACACACACACATACACACACACACACACACACACACACACACACACGCACACACCCTAAAGACTTAAACTACCCAACTCCATAGAGCTTGCATTAATAGGACTTTACTTTTCTGTTGTCTTTAATGATATAGCTACCATTCCAGGAGAATCTCGCACAAGCAGATAACTTGATTGTTCATTATAGGAACTTTCCAGGAAGACTCATCACTTCTTCAGTGGAAAGTATCAACAGCTTACTAAACTCCACGATTCTTTGAATTCCTACCCTCAGAGATCCTTGCCTTGCTCTTTCCACTTGAAGGAGATCAGAACATGCCACCCTAGGGGCGCCTGGGTGGCTCGGTCGGTTGAGCGTCCGACTTTAGCTCAGGTCACGATCTCACGGTCCGTGAGTTGGAGCCCAGCGTCGGGCTCTGAGCTGATGGCTCAGAGCCTGGAGCCTGTTTCAGATTCTGTGTCTCCCTCTCTCTCTGACCCTCCCCCATTCATGCTCTGTCTCTCTCTGTCTCAAAAATAAATAAACGTTAAAAAAAAATTTTAAAAAGAACATGCCACCCTAAATATGCCATGTTTCGCATAAGGATTATTCTGTGTGAAGATAATTGAGAATCAACAGAGGCAGAGAGAAGCCATCTCGAAGCTTCCCATATGTAACTAAACTTCTGGAAAAAAGAGCAAGTTCTGGAAAAAAAGGCTGCCCCAAATTCCTTCTTTTAGGCAGATTTACTCGCAGAAAAAAAAAAGTGAATAAAATATATTGAAATCCTTTCTCTGGGGGAATTTTATGGCCCTGAAAGAGAAGTAAAGACCTCTCATAGTGTATAGATAACCATTATCACAGACTTTTGTATCTCCCAATTGTTTTCCTAAAAACCCACATGGCTTTCTTAAAGAAACCTATTTGTTTTTTCTGTCAGAAGCCTTTCTCCCCATCTCCCTTTCCCCTACTAAGTTAGGCATGTAAACCTCTAATTATTTAGTGAGTCTGTGACCTCTATTGCTGGCTGCCATGTGCAAACAAATAAACGTTTTTCTCCTGGGAATCTTTTGTCAGTTTCGTTCATGGCCCCCCATCACTAAGCTTAAGAGAGGAGAGGGAAAGATATTTCCTCCCCTTAATCACTTGTCCTAATTATTACATCGTGGTCCTCACCCAATCCTATGGAGTCTACCCATCGAAAGACCTAATTTCATGCAAACTTCCAGTTCTGAGTGGATTCTGATCTTTCTGCCTCTGAGTTACGACCAAAATTCTGTGAAGGCAGTGTTCTCCATTGTTGTGATAAGTAATAGACTGAGTTCTGTCTCATCAGCAGGGTTTGTGGGTGATAACTGGGGGCCAAAACTCAGTATTCTCTCCCTGTCGGATTAATTACCTAACCATTTTTTAAACCAAAAACTCCCAATATTTTTAAACTCTGTGGAGAGGATCCTTTGGCACTGCTACTCGACCTCTCAGTCAGTGTCTTTAGGTAGAATACTGGTCTCTGTTGGGCTAATATTATTTTGTGGCCAGGGGAAAAACGTATGGTATGAATAAATGGGACTGGGTAGCTCTGGAAGACCGAGAAAGGGTCTCTCCTCTTCAGGACAGAAATCCAAGCCCTGGAATGGACCCTGAAGCCGTGTTGATGCCAGAGCATAAGACAAAGCACAAGCTGACCTTTCCCCCACCCCCACCCCCACCCCCACCCCCAGCCCCCCAGGTGGGATGTGTGTGACTTTCCTCAGGCATTCCTGGCTGCCCAAGGGCAAATCAAAGGACAGAAAACAAATGGTTAAATGGGTAGAGTCTCCAGCAGTTTACAGATATCTTGGTGTATTACAAGAAAGGGGCAATCTTATCAATAGCCTCATCTCCAGGAGCTTCCTCCAGTCTTAAGAATAATGCTTTGCTAGAGGGAAAAACAGTGTTAGTTGGCAATAGTTAGACCTCCAGTAATCGGAGTCTTCTTTAGAAACTTCCTCTTGACTTTACGTCCCCCAACTCCAGGGTATATAAGCAGTCACTCTTCACAGCCCCACTGCGGCTCTTTCTGCCCACGGGTCCAGTCCCCGTGCTTTTAATAAAGCCACCTTTTTTGCACCAAAGACACCTTCCAGAATTCTTTCTTGGCCGCCAGCTCCGAACCCCCAGCACTCCAAAACCCCATCAGTGTGAGATCTGTGAACTTCCAGAAGGTTTGCCTGTCTTGCAGGCTGGGTAAGAAAGCCTGTTGAGTAGAAAACTCCTTGGCTGGAAAGTCTAAAACCTTTCAAGGAGAAAAAAAAAATGTAAGTAAACTGCTTACATATCCAACAGAACAAAACAACAGGTAAACAATATTAAGAAGAAACCAAAGTTATTAACTTTAACTGAAACTTAATGCAGTGGACGCATTTTTTCCCTTGCAGCTTCAATGAGCTGTTTGCAAATACGTTTCCTTTTTTTTAATGTTTAAAAAAAAATTTTTAATGTTTATTTATTTGTGTGTGTGTGTGTGTGTGAGAGAGAGAGAAAGAGAGAGAGAGAGAGAGCAGGGGAGGGGCAGAGAGAGAGGGAGACACAGAATCAGAAGCAGGCTCCACGCTCTGAGCTGTCAGCACAGAGCTGACGTGCAGCTCGAACTCATGAACTGTGAGAACATGACCTGAGCCGAAGTCAGATGCTTATCCAACTGAGCCATGCAGGCGCCCCTGTAAATACATTTTCTTTTTTGCAGGCAGTGTATACGAGAGGAAGGTTTTCCCTTCTGTGACTCATTTTTCATAAACACATTTGGTACCATTGTAATTTTGTCATTTACATTTCTTGGTTCTTGTGTTCTGGGGGCCACAAGGCACTCCTAATCCAGAAAGATTTGCAAATGGTGGAAACGTGGGTGATTGTTATGTATCTTCCCTTATACCCTGTAGGTATTTCTCAACCCCCCCCCCCCCCATCCCGTCCCCTCACTCTTCCTTCCCCTCAATCCACGGGTTTGATCTCTCTACCAGCAAATGTGTAATTCTGTGCTCTGGCTTCATTTCCATCCACTTGCTTTGTCTATTCTTGGAGTGAAGACTTCAACTTTCAATTCTTTTTTTGTTTGTTTTTTTTAAAAGTTTATTTATTTAGAGAGAGACAGAGACAGAGACAGCACGAGTGCGGGAGGGGCAGAGAGAGAGGAGACAGAATCTCAAGCAGGCTACCCAGACAATGCAGAGCCCTATGTGGGGCTTGAACTCTTGAAACCTGAGCTGAAACCAAGAGTTGGACGCTCAACCCACTGAGCCACCCAGGCGCCCCAACCTTCGATTATTTTCCTACTTACTTGAAAAATAGATGACATGGGTAATATTCGTGTGGAGAATGTTTTTGAGGTTCTTAAAGGCTTTTAAGAAGCAAACGTGCACATATTGTATATTTGCAAATGGGGGGAGTGATTATTTTAACGAGAACGTTGTCTTGATCAGAAGACAAAGATAGGAGCCCTGGCAGTTTAATATGGTGTTTGATTATTTCTTGGAAGATAAAAAGAATTTAATTTCTCATATTTGTTAGATTAAAATACTGTCTATTAATGTACATTATGTTTCTTTAATTTTTTTTTTTTAACGTCTATTTATTTTTGAGACAGAGAGAGACAGAGCATGAACGGGGAGGGTCAGAGAGAGGGAGACACAGAATCGGAAACAGGCTCCAGGCTCTGAGCTGTCAGCACAGAGCCCGACACGGGGCTCGAACTCACAGACTGCGAGATCATGACCTGAGCCGAAGTTGGCCGCCCAACCGACTGAGCCACCCAGGCGCCCCACATTATGTTTCTTTAGAAAAGGTTCTCTAACAAAATAGAATGATTGCCAGGTTTAAGCTAGCTTTTATCTGCTCTTCCCTTCTATCATGTGCGGTTTATTCACGTCCTTCTTCAATTTGTCTGTTAGGTTATTTATATTTTACTTATTAATTTGTAAAAATATTGTATGTAATAAGGACCTCAACCCTCTATATCTCATGCATGTACACGTATTTTGGCCAGCTTAGTACTGACACTTTTGATTTTCTGATACGCAAAATCATTAGATTTTTTTGTATTCAGATCTCCGAGCATATATTCTAGATTTTTCTTAGGCTTTATTTATTCATTTGCTTAGAATGACACTTTCATATCCTGTAATCAGAGAGTAATGTCCATTTTGTTTTGGTTGGGTTGGGTTTGCTTTCGGTTCCGCTGAAACTCTAAAGTTTTAGGGAAAACTGAAAAGCCATTTTAGCTACAGTAAGTTTTACGGCCACATAAAATTACTAGAAAGGATACTAAGAATGATAAAGTTTTGGAGTTAGAAACTTTGAGCTCCTTTGTTTGGTTTAATCAACATTAGAGTCGGCTACCCAGGTGGTTTTTCTGATGGATCTTTGAAGCCACTAATTCTCAGCTTTGGCCTGATGTTAGAATCTCTTGGGGAGCAGTCCATTTTTCTGTGGTCTAGGCCCTCCCTCCAACGATTTTGATTTCATCGGTCTGGGTCAAGTGGACGCATCAGCCTTAAAAAAGAAAAAGAAAGGGGCGCCTGGGTGGCTCAGTCGGTTAGGCGTCCGACTTCAGCTCAGGTCACGATCTTGCGGTCCGTGAGTTCGAGCCCCGCGTCGGGCTCTGGGCTGATGGCTCAGAGCCTGGAGCCTGCTTCCGATTCTGTGTCTCCCTCTCTCTCTGCCCCTCCCCCATTCATGCTCTGTCTCTCTCTGTCTCAAAAATAAATAAAAACATCTAAAAAAAATTTAAAAATAAAAAAAATAATAAAAGAAAAAAAAAAGAAAAAGAAATTCCTTAGGTCCTTCTCCTGTGCAACCTCGGTTGAAAACCAGTGTCATCCAACTGTTTTCATTTCTAGAAATAGAAGCTGAGGCTCGCCGAGGACTCAGGACATGGGAGTTTAAATAAATGCTCAGGAGTCCGATAGTTGGTCCAGTCTGCTTTTTCCTACACTTGGGCTTTTCTTGTTGTTGGGAGATCACGGGCAGGAAGAACCGAGGCCAGCTTCTCTAGTTTGCAAGGTCTTCTTTTCCCCTCACACCGATGGGCAGTTGGTTTCATGATTACATGGATTCTTAACCTAGTTTCTTTCCTTGTTGTAAGGATCGTGTCAAGGCTTTGCGTTAATATTCCCCTCCCTATCCTTTTCCCGACCCGCAAAGGCAAGCAGACAGACCTAAAAAGTTAAATATTTATGGTGCTTTTTCATTGATAGTTGAGGCTGTACCTTGCCTTTCTCTCTCTCAGGGATTGGCAGTGGATTGAAAGGAAATGCGGGATGGAAAACAGATGGGTGAAGGAAGACACAGAACAAGACATGGGGACAAGGTGACAGCGGGGTGGAACATATACCAGAAGGATCCGCTTCCTTCTGCCTTAGAATTTCTTGCTCGTTGCCAGTGCGATGAAGCCCTCTGAAACCCCAGAGATGTGGGAGGAGGGAAATGTTTGCCAGAAGCAGAAGGAGGCGGTGGCAATGATGTGTGAAGCTTAGGTGCCTGATAAAGTTGATGATAGCAACACTGCTCTGCATTTTCTGAGGCACCGTGACAGTTGGTATAGTGCCCTTCTTTTTTAAATGTTTATTTTTCAGAGAGAGGGAGAGGCAGAGTATGAGTGGGGGAGGTGCAGACAGAGAGGGAGGCACAGAAATCGAAGCAGGCTCCAGGCTCTGAGCTGTCAGCACAGAGTCCGACGTGGGGCTCGAACCCACGAACCTCAAGATCGTGACCTAAGCTGAAGTCGGATGCTTAACCCGCTGAGCCAGCCAGGTGCCCCTGGTACAGTGTCTTGAATCGTCTACACTCTGTATGTTAGAAATGAAGGTAGCCTTGGAAAAGTTTTATCTGACTGCTTCAACTTCCAAATAAGATGAATCGTCAGAGTCTATGATCTAACTAGATGTCGGTGCCCCGGGTATTTTGTCTGTATTATTTAGTGCCATGATCCCAGTACTTAGAATAGTGCTTCACACTGAACTAGAGCTCTGCAAAAGATCTGTTTAATGAATGAATGAACATCGGGTCCAAGTCCTAAAGTCAGATCCCCCCCTCTGCCCCCCCCCACCCCCCCCTCCCCGGCCCCGGGGTCAGACAGGAGGGAGGATGATAGGGAAGCAGGACCCTGTGGACCTCAAAAAGGTTACTTGTAGGTGTTTTTTATTTCTTGCCTTTTAGTTTTTACTAAAATGCTACGTTGGGCAAAAGTGCTGAAGACCAAGTTTGGCCCAGAGCGGCCAGGCTGTGATCTCTGTACCTGGCCGCTGTGGTATTTTTGGTAATCCGTGAGTTTAGCTGATGGTGAAACCAAGCCCCTCCAAGGGCTTTCATTTCTCGGCGTGGCAAGGATTTCAACAGGTTGCTTGGATCCTAGAGCCCAGGGTTTCTAAGCTGAATGAGCCCCCAGAGATGATAGGCACACCCATTTCATTTTCTCATGAGGAAGCCGCTGCCCAGAGAGGTGAAGTGAAGTATTGGAAATTAAACAACCTGGTAAAAGTGAAACGTTTCTGGATCCGGGGGACTGGAATCCCAATCTGGCGTTATGGCTCCCACGCCACGCTGACTATGCACTTTATGGAAAAAGCTTTATTGCATTAATTCTCTAAATGATCATTGCTTAACTGGAACCAGGCCTGCTTTTATTTTAATTGAGATTTTATTTTCGCCTGCCTCGAGCAAGGAGAGCATTATGGTATTTTAAATGAGAACCAAGGAATTACCTGCACTTCAAATATTAGCAGTTACATTCTGCTAAAGACACATGTGGACTATCTATTAGAAACATGTCGTAGGTAAACCAGAAACATTTCATACTAATTGTTATAAGCGTATTATCCATCAAAATGTAAATTTCCCAAAGAGGGCTTTATGGGGCTCATAATTTCCTTTATTACAAAATGGACTTGGAAACTCTGGCTGGCTCCTTGTCCTTATGTAAAACCTTCATTTCCTGTGGTGCCTCCAATTTATTTTTCCACAGCTCTAACAGCTTTCACACTGTGATTTTCTATATCTGTTGCAAACGTTCAACAATTTACAGAGAAAATTTTAGTCCGCGGCTTTCTGCTTTTAGCTTTTCATGTATAAAGATTAAAGAATGAATTTGCAATCAGCAGATATAGAGAAAACATCTCCTGCTAGAATAAAATAGATGGTTCAACGTCTGAAACCCCAATGGAATGTATAATATCTACCTACAGCACTTCCTCTCTTTTGTATTGCGCCTCCTGATAAATAGGCCCCCAGAAGAGACAATTTGGGAAGCTGGAAAGTACTTTATTTTTCTTTATAGCATGACATAGCATTGGCCAGACCTTGCAGGCGGGAGAAGCATCGGAAGCAGAGAGGCAGGAGGAGACCTAGGGGTGATAGTGACTGACAAATCAAAAGAAACTTTACGCTGCCTAATGCGAACCTTGAAGGCTGACGCTCTTTTGGAAAACAGCGCAGAATTGGAGATTACACCTAGAATGTTGATTATCCGCTGTTGCCACCTCAGGACTTAAAAACATGGTAATGCAGTCAGGCACATGCTGGTACATTACTTAGAGGCTGTTTGCGGGGTGTGTGTGTGTGTGTGTGTGTGTGTGTGTGTGTGTGAGACAGAGAGAGAGAGAGGGAGGGAGGGAAGAAGTGAGTGGGGGAGAGAGAGAGATTTTTGCATTTCTTTAGTAAAAATGCCAGCTTTTGTAAAAATGGTTTTCTTTGAGGTTGGGTTTATAAAAGCAGAGCTCAAACACGGGAAAGGAAGTGTTCAGCCTGTCCAGTTTGCTCTGACCTATCTAAATGGGGATCCTGCAGACTTCTCAGGCTGGGGGAGTACCTCTCCTCTTAGATCTCCAATCCAGTGTGTCTGAATCTGCTCTGCCTGACCCACGCCTCTTGCAAAAACAAGAGCTACTCTTCCAGAAAGGCACGAATACGAAAGCTTTTATTTCCGTCGTTAGTTTGTACCTTTTTTATTGGGGGGATCTAATGGAATGTAAATACTGCTCCAGGGATTCCGACCCAGCTACTCTAACCCTGCGTAGTGGGTTTGAAAGCACATTTTCCCTGCCAGGTGATCAGTGCATTGGGTGAGGAACCAGTGGAGAGTAAAACAATAGTTTTATGAGCTCAATTGTGTCCCCTCACAATTCATGCACGTACTAATCCCCAGCACGTCAGAATGTGACTATGTTTGGAGATAAGGCCTTTAAAGAAGTAATTAAGATAAAATGAGGTTGTATGGGTGGGCCTTAATCCAATATGGCTGGTGTCCTTCGAAGAAGGAGAAATCAGGGCATACGTAGACATGGAGGAAGGACCAGCAGAATAAGACAGCCATGTACAAGCCAAGGAGAGAGGCCTCAGAAGGAGCTAGTCTTCCTGACACCTTCATCATTGATTTCTGGCTTCCAGAACTGTGAGAAAATACTTGTCTTTTGTTTAGTCCACCGCGTCTATGGTACGTTGTTATGGCGGCCCTGGCAAACTATTACAATGAGTTTCAAGAATATATTAGTGGAATTAAAATTATTTTATATGGTGTTTGACCTTCTCCTGTGACTCTCCTATCCAAGCCCTCCTTTATGTCTCTACTGCCATTACAGTTTTAAAGACTTTTTTTTTTTTAATCTGCGATACAGTTGGGCAATAGCGAGAACACACTGGTTGAGGAACAGGACGAGCCTTACCAGCAGTGAGATCGAAGTGATTGCTGGGGAAGGTGCTAGGGAAGAGAAGGAGAAATTATTCACTGCCTTATGAGCCATATCTGCTTCCGCCGGTCCCATCTCCTGCATGGTGGTTATGAGTATGGATTGCGTGAGAGAATAAAATCGAGGACTGTTGGCGTTATAAACGGATCACCATGCACGGTAACTACGTGTTTCACAGGAGAATGTATGTACACTCTTGTAAACCCATTCAGAGGCTGGAGAGATCACTTGGCTAAAAGCGTCGTGAGACTGAGATTGAAGCTGGACACTGACGCAGCACCCAGGGGGTGGTGATGTGCAGATACCCCGGCCACGCGTGTTTGGTCACAGATCAGCGGCAGCGGCAGCCCTTTGAAGTTCATTAGCAATGCAGTATCTTGGACCCTACTTCAGATCTACTGAACCAGAATTTGCATTTTAGCAGCATCTCCAAGTAATACAGATTACAATTTGATCCTTACTAATGTATAGTATCGACAAGATACCTCTGCCAAGAGAAGGATCCAACATGGGGAGACGATGAGTAGAGTGGTCTCACAGGGCAGTTGGTGAAGCTCAATCCCACCTAAGGTACAGGGTTCCAGAGCTGGGGAAGATCTTTTAAGCTTCTTTTTGTCACTAACGGGTTTCTCCAAGATGGAGTAGGTCAACAGAAGCTTCCTTCCAGGAGCTTTTTGAGTGTTCTAGTGGTCCACCCATCCTCCTACCAGCTCAGAGCCCCAGAAACTGAAATTTACCAGCCCCCAGCTATCCATTCTATACTCAGTTGATCCTTGAACGACATAGATATATATGAACTGGATGAATCCACTTGTAAGTGATTTTTTTTTTCAATAACTATAGTCCAGTACTGTAAATGTATTTTCCTTATAATTTTCTTAACACTTCTTTTCTCTAGCTTGCTTTATTGTACAAATACAGTATAGAATACACATAACACACGAAATAGGTGTTCATCGACGATGTTATCGGTAACGTTTCTGGGCAACAGTAGGCTATTACTAGTTAGGTTTTTGGAGTGAGTCAAAAGTTGCATGCAGGTTTTTGACCACGTGGGAGGGTAGCACTCTAGCCCCTGCATTGTTCAAGGTCATCCGCGTGCATCTCCTCATCCACCTTTGCTCTCTGGATCGAGTAGTGGGATATGAGAGGGCAGTGAGTGATGGAGGAGAAGCTTGGAGCCACAGATGATGCTTTTCTTACGTTATTTTATTCCTGACAGACCTCAGAGGAAAAACAAACTCTGCAGAAGAACATTTGATTAATGATTATGAACATTTGATTAATGATTAATGATTAATGATTAATGATTAATGAAGCTCTTTTCAAAACTCGAAAAGTTTGAGGTGCCTGGGTGGCTCAGTTGGTTAAGCATCTGACACTTGGTTTCAGTTCAGGTCTTGAGCTCACAGTTTCATGGGTTCGAACCCCACGTTGGACTCTGTGCTGACAGTGTGAAGCCTTGTTGGGATTCTCTCTCTCCCTTTCTGTTTGCCGTTCCCCCAGTCGTACTGTCTCTCTCTTGAAATAACCAAACTTAAAACAAACAAACAAACCTCAAAACACTGAGGCCTGGAAAACATGGTGGCAGGGGGTACACTTTGTTGTCACCATTATTATTTTCACTGTCTTTAAACGAGAATCTCTTTCGTGTCCATTGCTTCACCTGTATGACTTCAGATGCTTACAGCAACCCTATAGTTATCATTTCTGCATGTCCAGTGGGGACCCTGAAGTTCAAGGGCTAGCCTGGACAGTGCCAGGGTTGGGATGGTAATAGCCCGCTCCAAAGACTTTAGTGCCTACTTTGGGCTGTATTTCTGCCCATTTGCCGTGCTTCTTCCCTCTTCTGCCCTCTGTCCTTTCATAATGCCCTGCTGAACACTCACAGTAAGAACCACATTTTTCAGAAACCCAGTTTTCTCATCCATACCTGTTGGAATGGATTCTCTTTGAGATACTATCAAACTCCATGTTTCTATAATTTACGAAAAAGGCAGCCCCACACAAGCCACATACAGGTGCTTAAGTCTTTTTTTTTTTTAAGTTTATTTATTTATTTAGAGATAGAGTGAGAGAAAGAGAGGGAGAGAGAGAATCCCAAGCAGGCTCTGCTCTATCAGTACAGAGCTCAATGTGGGGCTTGATCTCAAAACCCAGAGATTATGACCTGAGCTGAAATCAAGAGTTGGATGCTTAACCTACTGAGCCACCTAGGCATCCCACAACCACTTAAGTCTTACAGTTGTTTCAAAAAAACACATCTTTAGATTCTATATTATTTATTTCTGCTCTGATCTTTATTATTTCTCTTCTTCTTCTGGGTTTGGGGTGTCTTTGTTGTTCAGCTTCTATTTCCTTTAAGTGTGCTATTAGATTTTGTATTTGGTATTTTTCTTCTTTCTTGAGATAGGCCTGGATTGCATTGTATTTTCTTCTCAGGGCTGCCTTTGCTGCATCCCAAAGCGTTTGGATTGTTGTATTTTCATTTTCATTTGTTTCCATATATTTTTAAATTTCTTCTCTAATTACCTGGTCGGCCCATTCATTCTTTAGTAGGGTGTTCTTTGACCTCCATACTTTTGGAGGTTTTCCAGACTTTTTCCGGTGGTTGATATCAAGTTTCATAGCATTGTGCTCTGAAAGTGTGCATGGTCTGATCTCAGTTCTTTTATAATTATGAAGGGCTGTTTTGCGACCCAGTATGTGATCTATCTTGGAGAATGTTCCATGTGCACTCGAGAAGAAAGTATATTCCATTGTTTTGGGATGCAGAGTTCTAACTATATCTGTCAAGTCCATCTGATCCAATGTATCATTCAGGCCCCTTGTTTCTTTATTGATCCTGTGTCTAGATGATCTATCCATTGTTGTAAGTGGGGTATTAAAGTCTCCTGCAATTACCACATTCTTATCAATAAGTTTGCTTATGTTTGTGAGTAATTGTTTTATATATTTGGAGGCTTCTGTATTCGGCGCATAGACATTTATAATCGTTAGCTCTTCCTGATGGATAGATCCTGTAATTATTATATAATGCCCTTCTTCATCTCTTGTTACAGCCTTTAATTTAAAGTCTAGTTTGTCTGATATAAGTATGGCTACTTACATGATATAAGCATGTTAGATAGTTCGCCATCCCCTCACTTTCAATTTGAAAGGTGTCTTCGGGTCTAAAATGAGTCTCTTGTAGACAGCAGATAGATGGGTCTCATTTTTTATCCATTCTGATACCCTATGTCTTTTGGTTGGAGCATTTAGTCCATTTACATTCAGTGTTATTATGATACCACCTCACGCCAGAGTGGCTAAAATGAACACATCAGGAGACTATAGATGCTGGAAAGGATATGGAGAAACGGGAACCCTCTTGCACTGTTGGTGGGAATGCAAACTGGTGCAGACGCTCTGGAAAACAGTGTGGAGGTTCCTCAAACAATTAAACATAGATCTACCCTAGGACCCAGCAATAGCACTGCTAGGAATTTGCCCAAGGGATACAGGAGTGCTGATGCCTAGGGGCACTTGTACCCCAATGTTGATAGCAGCACTTTCAACAATAGCCAAATTATGGAAAGAGCCTAAATGTCCATCAACTGATGAATGGATAAAGAAATTGTAGTTTATATACACAATGGAATACTACTTAGCAATGAGGAAGAATGAAATATGGCCCTTTCTAGCAACGTGGATGGAACTGGAGAGCATTATGCTAAGTGAAATAAGTGAGGCAGAGAAAGACAGATACCATATGTTTTCACTCCTATGCAGATCCTGAGAAACTCAACAGAAGACCAGCGGGGAGGAGAAGGGGAAAAAAATGTTACAGAGAGGGAAGGAGGCAAATCATAAGAGACTCTTTAAAACTGAGAATAAACTGAGGGTTGATGGGGAGTGGGGGGGGGGTGATGGGTATTAGGAGGGCATCTGTTGGGATGAGCACTGGGTGTTGTATGGAAACAAATTTGACAATAAATTTCTTATAAAAAAAACCCCACATCTTTAAATGTAAAGAAAGAAAAATAACTGTGATGGGCATCCAAGTACACACTACACACATAACAAAGCCTGCCATGATCCGTGATCCCCACGGATCCCTTTTCTTTTCATCCTTTGTCCCTACTGGATGGGCTAAGCCTTGAAAGATGACAGGGAAAGGATTTTGGGGGCACAGTGCTGACGTGGGCAGGGTAGAGGTGGGAAAGGAAAAGGAGCTTTGGAGAGGAAGGTTCAGAACAAAAACAGAGGAGACAGCCTCGTAAGATGGGCACCTTTCTTATTCCTCTAGTGACTTACAAGTTGAAAACTAGGGGCGCCTGGGTGGATCGGTAGGTTAAGGGTCCGACTTTGTCTCAGGTCACGATCTCACGGTTCGCGAGTTCGAGCCCCGCGTAGGGCTCTGTGCTGACAGTTCCGAGCCTGGAGCCTGCTTCGGATTCTGTGTCTCCCTCTGTCTCTCTCAAAAATAAAAAAAAAATTAAAAATGTTTTTTAAAAGAGTTGAAAACTAGATTATATATTTAAGAAGTTATTAATCTAGTATTTTTTGGAAATGGAAGAGAAAGGAACAGTTGGTGAGAGCAGGGTGGACATTTCCCGTTTCACAGTTTTGCTTCCCAGTCAGGAACCAGGGCAGTCCTCCTCCTGTGACATCGCATCAAAGCATCAAGTGCAGTTCTTACAGAAGATCATCAGCAAATACTTCTGTTTGAATCTTTTTCCAGAGCAAAGACTGTGAGTCACATTAATCACAAGAGTACATGAAAAAATAGAAAAAAAAAAGAGCGACATTTGAAGTTGCTGATTTACTGTGTCTTAAAATTGAAAGGGTTGAATGCAGAGAGTAGACATCACTGTCTTCAAAGCATAGATAAGGCTGATATTGAACATTGTCAAAAAAGCAAGAAACAGATACTGCAAATAATATATAAGAGTGTCTTTCAAGGCTTTCTAATAAGATATTGTCCTATGGTGACTTTGACCCTCCACACCAAACGCTAAGGAATACTTAAGCCCAATATGTCATGTTAGTAGAAATGCAAAAATAAAGCCTAGATTGGATCAGTTAAGAGTTGTTGCCTCCCTTTCTAATGGGAAGCCAGAGTACAATTAATGAAAGCTATGTAAATGTGCTCCAGGCTGTTAAGATTACAAAGAGAGTTCGGGGCTGGGGATAAAAAATTGGGAGAATGGGATCCACAATCAATTACAGAGAAGGTCCTCCTATCTCGGACAGGCACACACACTTTGATATCTCATCAGGGAACCAATTGCATCCCGGCGCCTTTTGGAAGCAAGTTGTAGGAACATGCTCCCTCCTATTTGGGGAGTGATACAAGGCGGCTATTTTTGAATGATTAATTAAAGGGAATCAATCTTCATTGCTTTGCTGCTGACGTGAAAAGCGCCATGCCTGTGCAATAATGGCATGCAATTATTCAACTACCCCTTTGGCAAGGACAACGTAATTAGTCCTGGTGGTGTCGAGAGATTCTTTTTATTCCCAACAAATTGGCAGTTTTAATCAAGTGTTGCTGGAAATTTATCATAACACAGGGAAAACAATAGGTGAAGGTACAGGGCCCCAAGCTGTGTGACTCCTATCTACAATGGTACAAATTTACAATGCTAACAGCATGATAAATACTACCAATCCGTGAATGCGTTGATTATAATTTCATATCAGCACCAAGCCTTGGCAATTCCTATTTGTTTAGAAACACGGCAGTAACCCTTTGGGTGCTGCCTTGCGTTTGTTCGCTGAGAAAGTGAAGGTGTTCACCCTGTCCTGGGTGCCGGTGGCTGGGAACTTGGAAGGTTTCAAAGCACAGGGAACGGGGGAGGCGCCCAGAAATGCTAACCTACTCCATCCACAGGAGCCTAGGAACTGCGGAGAGCAGGGCAGGTGAGATGACAGGCAAACTCACCATGTCCTATACTGTGTTTTACTCCCAAGAGCCTTCTGCTGGGCCGATTCTCCAGGGATCCAAAGACAGGCCTTCTTTCCACTCTCTCTTCTCCCTCCTTCCATGTATTTTCATGACTCCTGAGATCTTTGCTTAAAAATAATAGCTATTTATCAAGCGCTTAAGAAGCATGCCAGGTATTATGTTAAGTGATTTATAGCGTGTTGTCTCATTTATTTCTGTGCAACACTTTATATTGGGGACTACTCTAGTTTCTATCATCTCTAATTTTATAGGTGAGAATTTGAGGCTTGGAAAATGCAGGGCAGTAGAGCAAGGACCCCAAACCGGGTGGCTGCGTTCCACAGCTGCCTGCTTAACCTCCTGCACTCTTAGGATGATGTGGTCTTAGAGGTCTGGCAGTAAAAAGATAGACTTACGTTGTGTGCCTCAACTTGAGCTAGAATGCCACAGCCTACATTATGTCTGCCTTGGTATTCCAAGAAGAAATCAGTGCTGTTACCTTCAGGGTCTTGTATATTTTACGGTGTGCTTCCATAACTCACATATATTTGTGTGTATAGGGGGTGGGCAGAGAGTTGAAAGGGTAGATATACAGAAAACCACAATTGCTATAACTTACCTCATCGATTAGAATCACCTAGAGTCCTTGTTAAAAATTAGGTTCCCAGGTCCCTACTCCAGATCTGTTTACTCAGATCCCTGAGGAAGATCTTGGAAATCTGTATATCCCGTGATCATGCTCTAAGGCAGAATATCCCATCTGTGTTAGTTTCATGAGATATTAATCAGTATATGGACCCCTCTCCCCTGCTCATGCTCTCTCTCTTAAATAAAAATAATAATACAAAATTTTTTTGAAACGTAATCATTCTATGGAAAATATTTCCCCAGGTCAGATGATTGAGAGATATATGGATTATAAGATATTTAACCGGTTTCTTCTAAGAGACTCCAAATTTGATGCATAGTGAGGATTTCAAGGAGAAACTGATACTCATATGCTTGCCTAAGTCCTTGCACTATGGATCCCTCTCTTCAAGGGGCATCTCCGGGGATGAGGAACTTGCAGGGCATACCCTGGGAGATTCAGATCCAAAGGGTGCTTAATGAAATAAAAGCATCACCAAGAAAACTTCCACTGCCAGCCTGAACAGCCTGAACAGTTCTGGAATCATTTGGAGGCATAATCACCAGTGTCTCTTCCCTAAAGGTACTTTAAGGCGATTTCTGGAAAACATTTCTAAGGAAACGGTGACACATTTATCCAGAAATTAGAGAGTGGGCTGAATTTGCTTGTTTCCAGTGAACTTGAGAAATGGATTAAATATCTCTCTGATGGGAGATTTTTAAGAGCATGTCCTTAGAGTCCATGCTGGAATGGTCCTCAAGAAATAAACCATGATCATTTTTTTTTCCTCTCTTTCTGCTGTCACAGGACTAGCGTAGGCTGAGGGAATAAAAGTGGTTATTTAAAGGCTGTTTTGGCATTCGGAAGGAGCTTGGAATCCTAGGTTGAAACCGGTTTGAAACACATCTCGTAAATCAAAGGATGTTAGCCCAAATCGCATTGCTTAAAGGTGAGCCCTCTTCCAAACGTAATCTAAAAGCTCTGAGAAGTCGCGATTGGCACAGTTAACGCCAGAGTAGCTGATTTCTGGCCTTTGTAAAACGCGGTGGACCTAAAGCGGGTTTCAGGAAGGAGCACATCAAGAACTAACTCCCAAACCCAGCAGAGCTCATTTGTGGACAAGGCCTTGTCATTTGCCGCCTGATCTCACTTTTACTTCTTTGTTCTACTTGTCGCAAGAAGGGAACATCTGGCTCAGAGCCTGGAAAGCAGACTGGATCTTGTCATTGCACCTGCCCTGGGAGGAGAAGGAGGAATACTTTACTGACAAAAGGTAGGATTTTCAGAGCCACATTCCCACCCATTAAAGCAGCTTGTTTGATCCCTTCAGAAGCTTAAGATCAAAGGGAGGCTTTTTCCGAGCTGCCAACCCATGAAGCTCCAGGCACAGAGAAGGACCTCTTTGTTTGCACACAGCCAGGTGGACGAGCCATGGCACTTCCCAGCCGCAGGAGGGGCCGTGGACAGGTTGAAGGGTTGTCTTCATAGCTGGCTGGTGCCCGTTGGATCCCGGACCTTCCCAGGAAAGCAGACGTCCCTGTAAGAAGAACTTGGCAGGTCACAGCCACTATTCGACAAAGGACCTCCTAAAGCCTCTCTCTTTCTCTGCCTCTACCTGGAGAACACGTTACCGGCATTCATTTTATCCCCTAATCTCAAAGCTTTCTGTGTACAAGAAAAGCTCCCAGGTCCTTTCCTCCCCTGTAATTTACTGAACCCCATCGTGAGAAAACAACCCTGTAGTCTTAGTGTATTTACAAATCTCCATTTTACGTCGCACTTGCTGGCGTGGGTGCTAATGGAGGGTATGAACCAGGCAAATGAACTTGGACTAGATTCCCTGAGAAAGGGTGATGAGAGAATTCTGACCCCCCTCAGCCTGTCGCCACCTCCTTGCCAATAGCGGGAACCCTGTTGGCCTCAGGCCACCGCCACATGCTGATTCTGGGCACAGCTCAAGGAATGGCTGGGTAGAGGTTCCCCCCCACCCCCCGCCCCGCCCAGAAGAGAGACAGCCAGACTGTGACTTCTTCTGGCAAGGGTTATAGAGTGCTGCAGAAGATTTTTGCTTTAAAAGTAATAACAACTTCCTCCCGCACACAAACAAACATGTATAAGCCTATCCAGAAAAACCCTCCCAGTCGCTGGAAGAAATACAGGACTGTACAGAAAGTGACTGTGGCTCTTCGTCTAATAATCTACACGTTTTAAGCCCAGAACCTACAGGAAGAGATCCAGGTGTAAGTTCAAAGTAGTTATGAATCTGTAGGGGAGAGGAAAGAGGAAAAAATGTGCCTGGATGCCTGAAAATAGGGACAGCGACCACAGAAGACAAAGGCCGAAGGAATGGGATAAAAAAAAACACGGTCCAGAGGCACAGTGGATGCGTGTGCAACGGGGCTGAGTCTGCTCTTGGCCCAGGGATTTGTTGTACCCTGGGACAGATTTTTCCCATAGAAAAGAATCTTCCAGAAACCCAAGTGGGGTGGAAGTGTCATAGGATTCTGTCTAGAAATTTCCCGAAGCATCATGTTTTGTTTTTGTTTTTGTTTTCGTTTTTGGTTTTTGTTTTGTTTTGTTTTGTTTTGTTTTAAAGCTCTGACTCTCTTCTAGGTCCTGTGTCTGAGGGCTGTTCGGCGAGAGGATGAGCAGAGAAAAGCTCCATTTTCTGACAGGGTTAGCTGAGGGTTAGCTCCGATCTTGGAGAAAGGAAATACTATCCATTTTGGATTAGAAGTTTCGGTTAGAACTAGACCAAGAGCCTTCAAAGCTCTGAGCAAGTCACACAGACTTAACTTCTGCACACTCAGCCCTAAGGACTGCAGGAATCTACCTTACATCAATTGCTCCATGACCCCAGAGAGAGAAGGGAGCGGCCTGAGTGACAGGTCACAGCTTTACTAAGTAAGGCAGTGAGAGACCTCAGTGGGGCGGGGGAGCAAAGTAGGAGTGGGGGAAGCCATTCAGTTTGCACGCATGTCCTTGGGCAGAGTCCTCTGTGAGAGGAAGTCAGGGTGTCACTGTCTTCCCTTGGGCTCCACCTGGGCCATTGTTCTGTTCCTGTTTCCCCTCTTGGACCGCCGCAGTGACAAGAGGGAATGAGCGGTTGCAGTATTCACTGTGCAGCCGCTGAAGTTTGTATAGCTTTCTCCACTGGGGACCCAGAGGTAAAGCAGGTGCACTGGTAAATATTGAGACATGGAGAGTTAAACAAGGCCTTTTACCAGCTTGGAGGGATCACGCTAGGACACAGGTTGAGTTCGGGCTTGGACCATACACCTGGCTCTCCATGCCTCGGCTGGAGAACGGCAGAGCCAGGCATCCCGCTTCGGGGCTCTCCTCGGCATCAGAAAGAAGCAGGCAGGGCATTCCCCCAAGGCAGGAGACTCTTGGATCTCATTTTTCTGGATGTTGGAGGGAGCGCTTTAGTAGGTTGTTGACTGCTGTTCAGAGTCTGTGACACGTGTTGGCCATCACATGCTCTCGGGGGAGGGCGCAGATGTAGGTGAGCCTTCCTCGTATCCCCTGGTCCCAGTATTTCCAATCTGGGGAGAGGTTCGGTGTTCCCTAAGAAATGCAGTCCCTTCTCCTAGAAGGAAATGAAACATAGACCTCTCTCCCCTTTTTTTTGGATGCACCCCCTCTTAGAGTAATGAGGCTAAAAAGCACCTTCGTTTATTTTTTGTTTTATCAACCCCCTAGGAGGAAATTGAGGCCCAGTGAAAATAGCTGACCTCAGACCTGGCATGACGGGTGATGGGGACAAATGCGGTCGGCAGAAAGCCTTGAAACCAAGGAGCCCATTGTGATTGGTGTAGCCACTTAATCCTCAGCAAGGCAGAAACCGTGTCTGTCCACAGACGTGTATCGTTGTTTAGCCAAGTTCCTGGCACAGAGCGGGGACTCAATAAAAATGTTCGTCTCTCACAACCTAAGTTTAATCCTCTGTCAAGTCCTTGTGGCCCCACTTTCAAAATCTGTCTCAACCCAACCACTCCTCACCTCCACTGCTTCTGCCCTGGACTCAGCTGATTCATTTCTTGCCTGGGGTGTTACAACCAACTCTATATGAGTCTTGCTCTGTGTGTTACTACCACCTTCTCCATAAATTTTTTCTTTCCCATAGCAAGTAGAATCATCCTTTGAAAAAATAAAACAGATGGAGGCACCTGGGTGGCTCAGTCGGTTAAAGTGTCCAACTCTTGGTTTCTGCTCAAGTCATAATCTCATGGTTTGTGAGTTACAGACCTGTGTCGGGCTCTGCGTTGACCCTGTGGAGCTGGCTTGGGATTCTCTCTCTCTCTCTCTCTCTCTCTCTCTCTCTCTCTCTCTCTCTCTTTCTGTCCCTCCCTGCCTTTCTCTCTCTCTCTCTCAAAATCAATGAATAAACTTAAAAAAATGATTAAAAAATTAGAGGTAAGACAGATGATGTAACTCTTCTCCACAGCTTCCGGTGCGTTCCTCAGCCCCAACATATGCATCACTGACTCTCCCAGCACCTCCTGGTAGTTTTTCTCCCCGCTGCTCCAGCCATGTGGAACCCCTTGTGATTCTCCACGAAGCCATTCTACCACATCAGGGTTTGGTAACTCCTTCTCCGGCTCGGCTCTCCACTTGGCTCCCTGCATTACCTTCCTCAGACCTTTGCTTGAATGCCACTGTCTAAGCAATGCCAGACCATTCGATTAAGAACTACCCCCTCCCAGCCTACCCTTTCCATCTCCTTTCCCCGCTTTATTAGTCACTGCGACACTCGTCATCATCTGACATTCTGTGTAATTTACTTGATTATTGTCTTTCTCCCGCTGGAATGGAAACACAGGAGGTCAGGGATTTTTGGTTTTGTCTTATCCCTGGTGACCAGTAGTACTTAATAGGCACTGGAGTAATATTTATTCGGAAAAGGGATAAAGGAACAGAGCTAGCTCTCTTACACCAAAGATTAGCCTATAGCAAACTCCTTGCCCCTGTTCTGCCTCCGTAATAACATCGCGGTGCATTTGTCAGTTGATGGAAAGCCCCCGGTGATACAAAATATGGGCACCAAAGACCTCGGTTCTAACCCTGGCTTCATTCTGTTAGCTGTGTGACCTCTCTGGGCCTCGCTTTCCATCAAAGTTAAGTAAAAATCGTAATGTCTTCTCTTGCCTAACTCAAAGAGCTGCTAGGAGGGTAAAACGTTTTATGTATGTGTGTGTATATATATATATATATATATATATATATATATATATATATATATATATATATATATATATATATATAAAAGCATCTCGAAAACTAGAAAGCTCTGAGATGTCCGTTATTATTATTTCCTCTGAAATCTGCCTTCCAAAGGAAGTGCTTCACACTTTAGGTGAGGTAATAAAGCATTGCTCCAGCCAGACAAGTCATTGTAACAAATTGGATGCCTTGTTAATTTCATAGGCCAGAAATAAGGGAGGTGATGGGCCCCTTAGAACATTGTTTCGCTGTGAATTCTAAGCAGCAATTATCAGGGCGCATGCTTTCTTCATCTACCTGATTTGGTGAAAACCCTGGTGATACATTTGGCAGCAACGAGCAGAACCTGTCAGTGAGGTTTGCTTAATGGTCCTCAAGCCACAGGTATTTATTGGATATCTAGATGCTGAGGTGGAAAGCAAGTTGCCTAAGAATATAAGCTCTTGGCCATAAGTGTAGTCTAATAAAATACAGACTCTTAGTGCACATCATGCAGATGTGTCTTACAGATCTCGGTAGTCGTGAGTGTAATAGCAACATTTCTGGCACTTGCCAGAAATTGTCTCTGTCTCCATCGCTCCCTGTTCTCTCTCTTGTTTGAGCCTCTGGCAACCCTCACCCCCCATGGCTTCTGCAGAACGCCATGAAAATCGCCTGTCTTTATTCTTGGTGTTTCTTCCACCTCAAATGCCTTCTCTCTCTTGTCTATTTCTCTTTTCCTTTGTAGCCTTTTTTTCCCCTCCCTACTCTCCTTTCTCCTGCCCAAACTTGTTAATCCAAGGTGTAAGACCGGGCTTGCCTACACACTTTGCAGTACCTTTGAGTTACTTCGCCCCGCACCCCCCCCCCCCCCCGTCTTGTTGAGTTAGATGCTACTTTTCCAAGCTCCCCAGCAGCACATAGAATAAAATCTAAGTTGGAAGCAGAATGAAATCTAGTCTTTCCCTGGACTCTATGCTCTGACCCGTCCTCCTGTGGGCCTCATCTCCCCCCATGCTTCCCTGCGAATATTGGCTTTATTGACGTTCTTCACATTCTTCCAACGTGCCAAACTTAAGTCTTGGGGTCCTTACATTTGCTCTTTTCTCTGCCTAGACACGATATTGGTGTGTCTGTTCGATGTTCTCTCTTCAAATATTTGTGGCATGGTCGATTGCCTATTTGTGGCCCCATGCCTAACAGAGCTAAAGAAGTGTTTGTTGAGCTAATCTGAAAATGTGCTATGATCTCTGAAACCCACTGCCAAGACAAGAAATGATAGCCTTTCTTTAGGTGAGTATTAACCACACCGTGGTATCTTCTCTGCAATGTCAAGGTGTTGTATTTCTGAATTAGTAGGATTTCACTGAGGAACTAATAATAATCTTTAGAACTAATAAAAGATGTTAGAACTTTTGCCTTTGGATCTTAGAGATGAGTCCAACCTCCCTCATGTTATAAATGAGAAAACTGGGGCACCTGGGTGGCCCAGTCGGTTAAGCCTCCGACTTCCTCTCAGGCATGATCTGGCCCTTCATGAGTTTGAGCCCCACATTGGGGTCTCTGCTGTCAGCACGGAGCTTGGTTTGGATCCTCTGTCCCCCTTTCTCTCTGCCTCTCCCCCCTCATGCATGCTTATGCTCTCTCACTCTCTCTCTCAAAAATAAGCATTAAAAATGTTTAAAAAATAAATAAATGAGAAAACTATGATGTATCATTTACAGAATCATGGGCTGTAGCACCTTCATGATTTTCAAAGCAAGAGTGTGGATTCTGAGTTAACAGAAAGGTGTGGTTGTGTGCCTGTCATTGTGATGGTTGGACCTGGGAAGCCGAAATCTGTGCCTATGTGCCAACCTCCTGGTTCCCTGTGAATCTCTGTCTCTATATCCCTGCCATTCCCCCTGCATTCCTATTGACAACCCAGAGAAGGGGGCATGACCCCAAGACTTGGCAAGTGGAAGCAGGCAGTAAAACATGAACTTCATGACAACATTTTAGTGCTCTCACTACATCCCTTACAGTTTGGGACTCTGTGCCAGAAGAGAGCAGGAGATACTTCTATAATGTGGGTTGTTGGCTTTGAATGCCAAGAGCCTCAGAGCCTTCGTACCATCGGTGGGTCACTCATTGCCCATGGTGACCCCACTGGGGTGATTCACTGTGCGGCAGAATGGGGCTTCTCAACGTTGGGAGGATTCAGTAATTATTGATTGGCTTGGTTTACGGCCATACCACCTAATGTGCCCGCTCCCATCTGATTGGCTTGGGCTTCAGAGATCTAGCAGGCTGCTTAGATTCCATCTGTGGTTACCTCTGACTGTGAAAGTACTGAGGTGTGCAGGTACAGTGGGGTTGTCTTAACCAGGGATTCACAGCTTTGCGAAGGATCCCTTAAAAGTCCATTGGAAACAGTGATCTACAGGCTAACAACTACAGGGGTCTTAATAAAAATTAAATCAGATTCAATGATCAAAGAATCATAGATTTCTCACCGTCTTCTGGGTTAATACGTCCTGTTCCCAGGAACCAGTCCAAAAGTGTGACAGAGGCATGATCTCTCCTATGTGCCAAAAGCAAACTGGATTCAAACCAAAAACTAGTTTCCACATCTTTCAAATTCTAATGAGCACACTTATATAGAGGGAGGAAGCTCTGAACAGCTGGGCAGAAGATTGACATTCTCGGTTTTCTTTTGAGTCTGTCTTACTAAAGGATATCATAATTCGGTGGCTACATCCTCCTACCTATCTCGGCCCCCAATATGGCCTTAAACAGTGGACAGTGTTGCTTAAAAATACTGTGAAAATCCTAAAAATCACCAGTTGATAAGTGTCACAGATTTCGAGGCTTATTTCTATCCTACGTTTTTAGATCTCATTATAACCCTTCGAGTTCGTCCGTTGCGAAAGGTGTATTTCATAGTTAGGGTTATTGTAATTGCCATGTGCCATTGCATTCTGTGTTCTGGACTCATGATTAGGTAGGATATGAAAAAGGACGGTTACAGAGGTACAGTGGAAACAACCAGGCTCCAGGCATGACTCTGGTATTGGCTCTTGATTTCTGAACAAATCACCTTCTCTGAACCTTGGCGCTCTCTGAAAAATTAGTGCTGTGGGCTCGAGCAGAAAATCAGCTTGCAGGCTGGATTGAAACTTCACTAAAGCGATACAGTGGATCTAAAGGGGCTACAAAAACTTCGCCGCAGATGTTACTCCTACCTCCAGATATCCAAAGGGAATCAGACACAGATGTTTATATATGGAATGTCATCATTTTAAAGATTTACCATTAGGGGCGTTTGGGTGGCTCAGTCGGTTAAGCACCTGGCTCCTGATTTAAGCTCAGATCATGATCTCAAAGGTTCGTGGGTTTGAGCTCCACATAGGGCTCCGTGCTGGCAAAGCCCTCCCTCTCTCTCTCTGTCCCTCCCCTGCTCACTCTCTCTGTCTCTCAAAATAAATGAATAAACACTAAAAAAATAAAATGTACAATTATTAATACATACTAAAGAATAGTTTGATGACCTCAACCAAATACATCTGAGGTAATGTTCAGCTTGTGGACTTTTTGTGACCTTGGGATAAAGAGTATTTAGAATGCTTCCTAGGTGGAAGATGTCAGACAGGAGAAATAATAGTTATGTCATCTCTCACGTACCGTAATGCCTACTCTCCTTGTGGACAATGGCAACATGAAATCACCAGAAGGACATTTAACGATCCATTGAGGGGCACCCTGGCTCTTGGCCTTGGTTGGTCCTTTGCATCATCTTTCTGGTCGTGTTTTGCCCACTACCTGGGTCTATAACATTTGTCCTCAGCACAAGATCACCTCACAAGGGGATCTTACTGAAACAGGAGAACCGTGTCATCCAGGAAAAACTCCCTTAGTTTTCCATACCCTGAATCTTTTTTTTTTTTTTTTTTGTAAGGTGACTAAGACAGTTTTTGACACGCGAGAGTACGCAAGAGACTAAAACAATACAACGGATGAGTCCTGAACAAATGAGGTCTTTTCCCAAACCTGGATTCCTTTTCCAGTTTAATCAACAAAATTGAGAGGGCAAAGTTGTACAGTCAGCATTGTTGAATCATTAGCACCAGGTTGAATGCAAATTGCCTCTAATTATGTGTGGAGTTGAATTAATTAATTATATATGGAGAAGAAGCTCTGAACAGCTGGGCAGAAACTTTGAAGCTTTCAGATCGCTTCTGTGCTCTGCTTCCTGAATAATATCATAATTTGGCTGATACACTTGCCTCCTGACTCAGATTGCCCCTTAAACTTCATTGCCTAAAAGCCCCACGTGATCAACTATGTTGATCAACTATGTTGATGCTTCTGGGTTCAGGCCGACACTGGGTTTTGAGGTCATCAACTGGTAAACTCAAGTTTGAACATATGTCTTCTGTTAGCAGGAAAATTGTGCAGCCATGAAATATTGTCTAAATAGGCACATATGTGCTTTTAGAGAATGTCACTCATGTGTTCATCTTGGGCAAACATTCATACTGTAACCAGTCTTAACCCTTCCATTCCTGCTTTCACGCGGTGTCCAGAAAGAGGTTCTATTTAATATTCGCTGTCTTTAAGACCCCCCTCTGAACTTCGAATGAATTACTTTTTTTCGAGCTGTATTTCCAAGTTCAATATTTGATAATACTACAAGGTTTTGCACAACGCCAGAAATCTACATTACTTGTCGTAAAGTGGTGATCTGTTACACTGCTTGACATTTAGTTAAAGATAAAAAAAAAAAAAAAAAGTGAGGTAGAAAGGGAGAGAAGGAGAGGAGAAAAAGTATGGCTCACACAGGGAGGCTTTGTGTCTGATCTGAGGAACTGTCCAACCCCGCTGAGGTCTCTTATCTTAATGACTTTGCTTAAGAAGTTGTCTTGTCAGAGCTCTTGAAAAGCTTTTGCCTTACATGAATAATTTACCAACAGAGGTGATTTGGGTCTGATGAGATTAAAAATAAATCTCAGTGGTAAGGAGCAAGTTTGAAGGAGTTGAATGTAAGAATAGAAAAGTTTCATAGGATCCTGGGAGAAGTGCTCAAAAGGTCATTACATGTATTATTCTGGTTTTAAGAAGGGCTCTCCTAAAGATTTCTCTTTAGAGGAATAGCCCAATGAAAAAGATCCAAACTCAAGGAAGGAAATCTACTATTGTTCCCATAGTGATTTAGTCTGTTACCTCCCCCCCCCCCCCCCCCCCCGCCACCATCCATTAGGGAAATTAGATGTATATTTCCACAATTCCGATTTGAAGACCGCTCTTGGTAGAGTTAGAGAGTATACCGACATCATTCGAGTACATTCTAAAACTGTATTGACCACTGGGCTGTCCTCTTTGGATACAGTGCATCATGTTCACTGGGCAATGCTCTCATGTTAGGGGCCTATCCTTCTACTCAGAAAATACCTCTCAGAACTTACAGGAAATGTAGAAGGAGAAGCCCTGTCAGCCCTTCTCGGAGACTCCTCATTTTGAAACTCAGCTTACACTCACTTGAAAGCTGAATATATGTCTCATTAGGGACCACTTACCAGGAAGGACACAAAAACTGGAAATCTACTATGTGGCAGGTATTTAGAAAGCGCAGCACTTAAAAAATACTAGCCTAGAGGGAGAAGGGAGAACACTTAGCAGTCAAAAAACCACATGATGCAGTGGGCACGGTTACTGCGAGAACCTCCTCACCATCCTGTGTTTGTAGGGGTGGGAGTAGGTGGACGAGAAACCTAGGTCAACCAGGAGATTTTCCTGGGCCTGAATGCTTTAAGGGCTATGTCCTAAAAGCCTCAGCCATACTTATCTTAATGTGGGAAATCTCGAGGCAGGTAGGATCACTTTAAGTAAACAATGGGCAAGGAAAGGTTTCTGTTGGCTTTTTTGAGGTTTCAATGCAAATCTCGAATCTTGTCCAAAATAAACATTGCATCGAAGGCATTAAGCTCTAGGATTAGCATCTGACTGGAGATCTCAGAGGCTTAAGAGTAAGTTGCAAATGTGTCAAATGAAAATGTTGCAGGGCTCAGAGAAGAAGAGTCAACCCGGAGAGGGTAGAGAAAGAAACTGCGGACCCGCAGCAGAGCCCTGGCTCTTCAGCTGGAGGTGCAGGAAATCTCTTGGTGGTGCTTCGCATCAGGAGTTTCCTGTGTGCAAGGTAGACAACAGGAACAAACCTATCCCAGTGCACAGCAGGAGACCTGGACCAGAGCACAGGCAAGAACAAAATGGGACAGGAGGTTCTGCGAAGAGCTAGAGAGTCAAAGGTCCACCTTGTCCACCACAGCAAGCCACGTGTGCCAAGAGCATGCGGCAGGCACATGCAGCCTCCCACAAGGCGCATGCTGCAGAGCGCGGCCTCAATAGGCTACCGGACCTGGCTGAGAGCTTCCAGGGTTCAAGATCTCTGTGTTTCAGTGTTTGTTCCCAAACGTCCAGGCCCTTTGGGCTAAATGTGGACTGCAGGTCTGGAGTCTGCTAGAACCTGGAAAGTTGGAGTTGAGTAGTGACGCGATTCTCTTCATATCTGTTGGAACTTATTGTAATTCAGAGTCCATTGGAAATCCAATAAATGTTTATTTGATGATGTTTATCAAACGCTTTTATAGATACTGTGGGAAGAGGGCAAGATACCATTTGTACCGACAGGGACTGGAATAGACAGCCTGCAGTTTTTATTGGCATATGAAAGTGAATTCTTTTTTTTTTTTTTTTTTTGGCTTATGTCCTTTGGAAGTTTGCTTTATTATTTTTTATTACTTCCAACCCTACTGATCAGCAAATCATCCCAATGAGGGTTGTCAGATTTAGTAAATAAAAATACAGGGCCAGTTACATTTCAATTTCATATAAACAATGAACGTTTTTTAGTACAAATGTGTTCCAAATGTTGCATGTCTCAAATGTATACACGTCTTACTGCATTAGGAAATAAGCCTTTAAAATAAATATCTATATATGTGGGTTGCCAGATTTAGCAAATAAAAATATAGGATCCCCAGTTAAACTTGAATTTTATAGAAATAACAAATAACTTTTAGTTATTAGACATTGTTACACTAAAATTTATTGGTTATTTGAAATTCAAATTTAATGGAGTGCCCTGTACTTAATATGGCAACCTAAATCCCAATGCCACGAATGCATTCTTTCGTCTTGTTCGTTTTTTTGAATCCCCTACGAAGTGTTAGGTACATGGTATTATGGATTTAATGTCTATGTAACCCCCACCCCCAATTTGTATAGTAAAGCCCTAACACCCAATGTGACGGTATTTGGAGACGGAGCTTTTGAGAGATGATGAGGGGTAGGTGAAATCATGAGAATGAGACCCCACTATGGGATTAATACTCTTGTAAAAAGAGACACCAGAGAGCTTGTGCACATGCTCTCTCTCATTGCCTCTCTCTCTTCCTCCCTCACCGCACCACAAAGGAAAGGTCACACGAGCACACAAGATGTTGGCCACCTGTAAGCTAAGAGAATAGCCCCACAGGATAGAAACTAGTCATGCTGGCACCCAGATCTTGGACTTCTAGCTTCTAGAACTATGAGAATAATGAGAATATAAGTTTCTGTCACCTAAGCCCCATAGCCTGTGGCAACACGAGCCAATGAAAATAGACGGCATGGTTTAGACGTGGTGAAAGGGTTCAAAATGAGTAAGGTGTGGATTGTGCCCTCAAGGACCTCTCTCCAGAGAAGATGGAAGAATGCACAATGGTGCTTGATCTGTTCTGCTTTGTTGCCCAAATCTCTCCTGCATCTGCTCCTTCGTGTTTCAGGCACGAGTTCCACTCCAGGATGGACCCCACGTGAGTATAAATGCCCATGTCATATTGAACAGTGTCATACCCACGCATGATACTCTTCTTCCCAGGGATCCCATGGTGCCATCCATCCTTACCACCGCCAACCGAGATAATTTTTAAAACGTGGGCCTTATCAAAATGCTCCTCCGGGTAAAACCCATTAGTGTTTATTTGTTTCCTCTAAAACAAAGTGCAATCTCCACGGCGTCACAGGATTTGGTTGATGACTTCTGCCGGCTTGCTACCTATTCCTCTTTCTGTGTGAATCCTACACTCAGGCAGTACCACCTGTTATGGATTGAATTAATGGAGTCCTAATCCAACATCTGAGAGTGTGACCCTATCTGAAAATAGATTCTTTACAAATAAAATTAGGTCGGGGCGCCTGGGTGGCTCAGTGGGTTGGGCGTCCGACTTCGGCTCAGGTCACCATCTCGCGGTCCGTGAGTTCGAGCCCCGCGTCGGGCTCTGGGCTGATGGCTCAGAGCCTGGGGCCTGCTTCCAAGTCTGTGTCTCCCTCTCTCTCTGCCCCTCCCCTGTTCATGCTCTGTCTCTCTCTGTCTCAAAAATAAATAAATGTTAAAAAATAAATAAATAAATAAATAAATAAATAAATAAATAAATTAGGTCTGTTAGAATTGGTCTTCCAGATGCTCCTGTTAAAGATGCTACTGATACTCCTATAAAAAGGGGAAATTCGGACATAGAGGCAGACATGCATAGGAGGAAGGTGATGTAGAGAGACAGAGGGAGAATATCATGGGAAGATGTCCATTTGTGGCGAATCATCTAAAAGTGAAGGGATGGTGGGGGTTCCTGAGTGGCTCGGTCGGTTGAGGGTTCAACTCTTGATTTTGGCTCTGGTCGTGATCCCAGGGTCATGGGATCGAGCCCTGTGTTGGACCCCACAGTGAGTGTGGAGCCTGCTTAAGATTCTCTCTTTCTGTGTGTGTGTGTGTGTGTGTGTGTGTGTGTGTGTCCTGTCCCCACTTGTGCATGCTCTCTTCTCTCTCTCTCTCTTTCTCTAAAAAAATAGATAAAAAAAAATAAAAGTGAAGACATGGCAAAGCTTGCCACAAACCACCAGCAGATAGGAAGAGGCAGGGGAGTGGTTCCTCTACAGGTCTCGGAGGGAGCATGGCCTTCCTTGCTGACATCTTGGTTTTGGACTTGCAGCCTTCCATGTTGTACAGCAATAAATTTCAGTTGCTTTAAGTCACCCAATTTGTAGTACTTTATTCCAGCTGCCTTAGGAAATTAATGCACCACCTGACTTGTTTTTTTCTTGCATGTGTCATGCCACCTCATGTCCTCTGGTCTTGCTCATGCCGTCACCTTGATCTGCGATGTCTCGCCCCCGACCTCTCCCTGTTGACTTCGTGGCCTAGCAAAGACCGTGAGGGACACTTTCCCTGAGTGTGTGCCCTCCAGGCAGAATAAATTGGCCTTTCAGCTGCACTCACGCAGAAATTTGTTCACACCTCTACTCTCACGCTATTATATGCTATTGTTTCCAGTCATTTAACACCTAATGAACATCGCAAATATTTGTTGGCCATGCGAAGCGCGTAACACAGTGTAGGTATTTGTACACTGCCATTTAACTTTCCCATAAACTCTGTGCAAAGCACGTTTTATTAGTAGTTCTGTTTACAGACGGGGAGGAGTAATGTTAAAGAGTTGAGTACACTGTGCAAGATCGTGTATCTCTAACAAAGCCAGAATTCAAGTTCAGGCCATCTGATTCCGCCGTCAACCACTCTGGCACAGAGTCTTCCCTATATGTGTGTTTCTCTCCCTTTTCGGAAATTGGACACTGTGCTTTCAACTTTTTACCTTAGCATCCCACCTATAGTGGCACTCAGCACAGTGTGAAATTTCAGGATATTCCACTGCATTCAGTTGCAATAATTATGATACACGTAGTGTGTCTTAGGTGAAAAGGATAGCATGAACTGCAAAGGAGAGAGATCATACTTACTAGAGAATTGGCAAATATTTTAGTTAGTATGTCATTGGCATATTTATCATGTAATCATTCTTTGTGTTTTGAAGGACACTATTGAGATGTCACCAAGACAGCATATCTCTTCAACATTTGCCATACTTTTCTCAAACTTTTCCTTGGTTCTTGCTTCATTCCATATAACTTTTCCAGTTATCTGACCACTGACCTGAATGGGGATAAACATGGAAAAATTGGTTGTTGTATGTGAGATATAAAAATGGAATCTTCTGGGGTGCCTGGGTGGCTCAGTTGGTTAAGCGTCCAACTTCAGCTCAGGTCACGATCTCACGGTTCGTGAGTTCGAGCCCCGCGTCGGGCTCTGGGCTGATGGCTCAGAGCCTGGAGCCTGCTTCCGATTCTGTGTCTCCCTCTCTCTCTGCCCCTCCCCTGTTCATGCTCTGTCTCTCTATGTCCCCAAAATAAATAAACGTTAAAAAAAATTTTTTAAAAAATGGAATCTTCCTAGAATTTCAGAAGTATTTCCCACTAACTCACTTTTTATTGAAAGTTCATTACGTGCCAGGTAGTATTCTGGAAGTAGTGGTTAAGAATATGGTTGATGTAATAAACAAGCAAGATTATATCACCTTTCTATAAGGGAGTAAGATTTACAAATATTTATTTGGATCTAGTCGAGACAATAAGGATGCTCATTTTTTCTTATGCCTTCACAAGACATGTCATTTTGTTGCTAAAATTCCTGGATGTCTCATGGAAAAGAAGGATGTTCTCAATGAAGTATTTCCCAAGAGTTGAATGTTAACAAGTGTTACCAGAAAAAATTATTCAGTACAGGAAATAAAAAGAAAATCAGCCACTTTTATCTGTTTGTTATAACTGCAGGATTTCTCTGTGCTGACAGCATAGAGCCCAATGCGGGGCTCAAACTCACGAACTGTGAGATCATGACTCGAGCTGAAGTTGGACGCTTACCCAACTGATCCATCCAGGTGCTCCAGAGTAGTAATTTGTTTAATGTTTCAAGTTTTTATTTAATTTCTGTCATTTACATACAATACTCAGTGATCCTCACAATAACTACCACCCATTTAATCAAAAACCTCCCAACAAACAAAACTCCAGGGCCAGATGGCTTCCCAGGGGAATTCTACCAAACATTCAAAGAAGAGTTAATACCTTTTTTTCTCAAACTATTCCAAAAAAATAGAAATGGAAGAAAAACTTCCAAACTTATTCCACAATGCCAGCATCACCTTGCCTCCAAAGCCAGACAAAGACCCCGCTAAAAAGGAGAATTACAGGCCAGTATTCCTTATGAACGTGGAAGCAAAAATTCTCAACAGGATACTAGTAAATCAAATCCAATAGTACATTAAAAGAATTATTCACCGTGACCGAGTGGGACTTATTCCTGGACTGCAAGAGTGGTTCACTACAAATCAATGTAATCAAAGCGGTAAAAGATCTGTACGCTGAAAACTATAGAACACTTAATGAAAGAAATTGAAGAGGGCACAAATCAATGGAAAAACATTCCATGCCCATAGACTGGAAGAACACATATTGTTAAAATGTCCATCCTACCCAATCAATCTACACATTTAATGCAACCCTTATCAAAATACCACCAGAATTTTTCACAGAGCTAGAACAATCCTAAAATGTGGATGGAAGCACAAAAAACCCCAAATAGCCAAAGCCATTCTGAAAAAGCAAAGCAAAGCTGGAGGCATCACAATTCTGGACTTCAAGTTATATTACAAAGCTATAGTCATCAAGATAGTATGGTACTGGCACAAAAACAGACACATAGATCAATAGAACAGAATGGAAAACCCAGAAAGGGACCTGCAACTCTATGTTCAACTTATCTTTGACAAAGCAGGAAAAAATATCCAATGGAAAAAAAACCAGTCTCTTCAACTGGACGACAACATGCAGAAGAATGAAACTGGACCACTTTCTTGCACGACGCACAAAAATAAATTCTAAATGGATGAAAGATCTTAATGTGAGACAGGAAACCCTCAAAATCCTCAAGGAGAACATGACTACTAACCTCTTTGACCTCAACCGGAGAAACTTCTTACTAGACACATCTCCGGAGGCACAGGAAACAAAAGCAAAAGTGAATGATTGGGACTTCATCAAGATACAAAGGTTCTGCACAAGGAAAAAAATCAACAAAACTAAACGGCAATCTACAGAATGGGAGAAGATATTTGCAAATGACGTATCTGTTAGTAGTCACTTTAAATCCCCAGAATAAGAAATTGAGGCATTTTGCATATTTATTTCTCTCCTTTACCTTCTCAATAAGGCAATCCAAGAAAAGCATTTTATGAACTTCTGGTTTATTATTCATTTGCTAGAGATGAGAAGAAAGCTTTGGGGTTTTTTTGCCATTATTTTAAAATTAGCAAATGTTTTGAGTACTATTTGTCTTGGAATAACCTTCTTTGAGTTACCAAGTTTATCAATAATTTAAGACTTACACAAGACTTACACGTTCCAGTGTGTCTTTTCCTCAGTGAGAAAATTACAACTGAGCCCTGAACTTTTTGTCTGCTACTGCATTTGCTTTTTGAGTTTAGGTCAGGAAGCATATTTATCCATCATATCCTTAGGAATGGATTAATGAGTAAGTGAACTAAACAAATAGCATACTTTTTGCATCTTGGAAATTTAGGAAGGCCTTTGTGTAACTTTTTGTATATTGCTAATGTACCAATACAAAGTGACTGGATTCAGCCTTACTAAGGGAAATCACAAAAACTGAAGAGCTGAGGAAGGAATGGTGAAAATCAATAGCTGCATGTTCATTGAGGCATGTGAAAAGATGCTAAAAAATGAAGTATTAGGTAAATGGTAAGATTATCCGTTCACCTTACCAGTCAATAAAATGCAATCTGTGCTGGTAAAATTGAAAGAATTTCAAATTGGGAACTGTTACGATTTCTAAAAGTGACTCTGGAATATTCTGGAAGCACAGTGACTTGTGTGCCTGGATTTTTTTTTTAATATGTCTCTATTTATTTTTAAGAGAGAGAGAGTGGGAGGGAGGAGGGAGGAAGTGAGAGCATAAGCAGAGCAGGGGCAGAGAGAGAGAGAGGGAAACATAGAATCTGAAGCAGACTCCAGGCTCTATGCTGTCAGCACAGAGCCCATCTCTGGGTTTGAACCCATGGACTATGAGATCATGACCTGAGCTGAAGTCGGATGCTTAACCAACTGGGCCACCCAGGTGCCCCATGGAATCTTTATTGTTCATCCACGTTGGTACATTTTGTTGGGATTTCAACAATGAAAAACCTGAAGTTTGGGAAAAGAGAGAAAAAAGCAAGGGCAAGGCTACCTTTTGTATATTTTGTTGAGAAATGTCTATACAAGGATAAAATGGCGATGGATCTGCTAAACTGTAAATAATTGAACTCACACACCCTCCTCTCTCTTTTCCTCTGTTTCTCTTCTTCCCCTCTCTCTTCCATCGAGTTCATTGCAGGCAATTGCTGTTTAGAAATGTTGAAAAAATGTTTGCTGCGGGAAACTAAGCTTTGGAGAAGGACAGTACATTAGACAGCAGTTTGGCATGAGAATTAATAGACGTTCTTCTGCCGTTGTAAAGGCTCCGAATAAAGGGTTAAGAGCCTTTAGGAACTGATCGAGTAATGTCATATCTGAAACTAATTATACCTGAATGTCCTAAAACTGGTTTTTAAAAAAATCAATTTTCAGAAGAAATTGCTAAGGGAAATGATCAGACGGTTATAAAATACCCACTGTGGTCGCTTTATATGTACATTACTTTATGTACTCCTCATGATAACACTGTAAGGTAGATATCATCTCCATTCTATAGATACAGGTGTTAAAACTCAGAGAAATTATGTAACTTGATCAGCTTTATACAAGATATGGAAGACCAGATTTGAACTTGGATCTTTTAGCAGACACTTAATGTTTTTGACGCATTCTCCCCTCCTCTTGACTTTGATATCACCGGAGTCAGGTTTGTATGTGATCAAGACGTGGGAAGAGAGACTCAGACTGGGGGGAAGATCTGTGTTTTATGTCCCTGGGTAGATCATCGTCAATCAGTTGGCTCGTGGAAATGTCAGACTAGTTTTATGTTAATTGAGCTTAGAATGAGCAGAAGGGTACAATCATACAGTGTATCAGAGTCTCCCCCAGGATAGTTGAATTAATGCTTCATTCCTTGCATCCCCCACCCCCTCTGCCACCATCCCCAGTATAGACTTGCATCCTCTCTGCTATGAATAACCTGGAGACTGGGTATAAGAACAGTTTTGTTTCTATTTTCAACCCCTCCTGCCTTCCTTCTTTCCTTCTGTCTCTCCCTTGTTCTTTCATTCTTTCTCTCCCTCCTTTCTTCTTTCCCTTATTCCTTCCTTCCTTCCATCCTTACCTCTCTACTTTCTCCCTTTTGTAGAATTTTCTGGATACCTCATCAGTATCCATTCTCTACTTTCAACTTCTAGATATTATCCTATTGGTTGTTAAGTTGGGGGTGACGCCACCTCCTGATCCAGACATGGATCTTGATTAGCTTAAGCTGGTCGTAATAATCTTATCCCCCGTTTCCTGACCAATAGTTCATAAAGAGGAGGCAATCACCTAAGCTTAGGTGGGCTTTTCACACCCCCTGGGTGGTGACATTGTGCAAATAGAATGTCTGACACTGTGGAAGTTATTTTACTACCAAGAAGAAAGCCAACTCAAAGATAAAACTACTATAGAAGAAGCCAGAGCCAAGAGAATCTCAGAAAAACAGAGGTAGAACTGATGAAACCCTTTGAAGTTCTTAACTTTTGGATTTTTCATTTATGTGGTCCAATAAATTAATATGTAAGCCAATTTAATGTGGCTTTTCAGTTGCTTGCTATGGAAAGTATTCTCCATGGTACATCCTTCCTCCTTTCAGTAAGAATATATTGAATACCTACTATATTTCAAAAATCTATATGTATCAAAGAATACAAAGAAGCAAAATCTCTCATTGCAAGAAGCTATACCTTTATTTTTTTTGGTCTACAAATTCCATTTATTTATCCCACTTCCACACCTCTTTTTAGCTGGACATTTTCTTCTGTTTTGGGTCTCATTGTGGCTGTGGGTGCTGAGATCATCAAATTACTCTGACCTTCTGGGTTAGACCCCATATATTTGAGAAGAATGGCACCCCATTTGGATCAAAAGATGTCTAGGACCAAATCCAAGGCCACTCTTAAGGCCTCCTTTGATTCACTGATCCCTAGGAGAGCCAAAGCATTTTATCTTGTCAGAGTAAAGAGATTTGGTGTGGATCATCCTTCTTCTCTTAATGCCGTCTCTTTGCATCCGGTGAGGCCCAGCTGTCACAGTGGAAAGTAGGGGAGAGATGGAATAAAAGATGAAACTTGCTGTGGGAAAGTACTAAAGCCAGAGGCCAAGTTCATCCATTGGTGATAGTGGTCATAGACCCAGGAAAGCCGAGTGCATGTCATTCTACTGAGCGCAATGTTGTCACGGTGACAGTAGGAGCTAGGAGACTAAGAATTAGATCAAATACCCTATATCCAGTATTGATCATCCCTTCCTTATTTCAAGGAATTCGCCAGACCCCTAATAGCACAGCCTGGGAACCTAACCATACATAGGACCCTCATTGTGTGTAGCTCACATCTCAGGAGGGAATAGATAAACAAGTAGATATAAATGCAGAGGGAGAGATAATAAAATAGAAGGAAGGGGAAGCTATGCTTCTACCCAAGGATCAGGAAAGGTTTGACATGGGATGCAGTGCATAGACTGAGGGCCGAAAAAGTGGTATTATCCATGGTCTTGAAAGGACTGGGACCTATTCTCGTCCCGATTCCTGGTCCAACACGTGTATTCCTTTGTTCGTTCGTTTATTTATTTAGTTAGTTAATTAGTTAGTTGCTATTATTTATTTGTCAGTGCAGAGCCCAACGTGGGGCTCCTACTCACAAACTGTGAGATCGTGACCTGAGGTGAAAACAAGAGTTGGACACCTCACCAGTTGAGCCACCCAGCTGCCCCTGACATATGTCTCAAAAGACAAATCATGCCTCCCTGTTGTGAAGAGCCCACGTGAACTGATATGGAAGAAGTATCCAGAAGAATGGGGTTGGACATGAAGAATAACTCTGAGAAAAGGGAAGGCTGTATACATCAAGACCAACAAATACCAGGAAAGAGGTCATCACTGAGAAGCTTGATGAAGCAGGAAACTGAGTTAAACCTGAAAGGAAGTGCCTCTGTGGAGAAGTCAGGTGCTCAGTTGTCCTCCAAAATTAATCTGTACAAGAAAACTGCCATAGGGCCAGAGCATCAGATCGCAAGGTTGAGAGCGGACAAAATGCTGTCAACTGATGTCATGTTAGAGAATTGCTCTAAAGACATGCTATCAAATTCTTTGGGTTGCCATCTTTTCTGTATATTTAGTGGTTTGGGACTTGTGGGTGACCAGTCTATAAAGACACATAGTATCCTTTGTAGTAATTCCTGAAGGGAAAAAGGGAGTTTTTAGTGATTGTTCAACAAATTTATATCGAGGGCCTATTTTGTGGTAGGTACTCTATTAGGTAATTTGTTTCTTAATCTTTCCCAAGTTGTTTAGTTATACACCTCCTCTGTCATAAAGAAATAGGACTGCTAATAAAGATAAGTAAAATATAAGACGGCATAAGTTTAAACCGGTCTTTCCTGCTCCTGTTTTTAACTCTATCCAATTCTCTTCTTCATATCGGACGGACTCTATAACCTCTGTATCCTTTTGATTATGACCATATAGGCCAATCGGTTTGTAACTCCACTCTGTAAATTCCAACTCCTATCAGCAAGTTTAATTCTCTAGTCTCCACCTTAACTATCTCCTGGACAGTTGGGATGCCAAGTCAGAAAGAGTCAGAATGAGGAAGACAAGAGGGAAAATAGGTCTCGTACATCCATCCCTCTTCCCTTCTCTCTCATTTCTCCTCCTCTTTCCTCCTCCGGCAAGGCAAAGATGGCCTTCTGTTACTGGTCTGTTACAACATCCGTGGCCAGAGGTGCCCTGGCTTGCAGATCTCTCATTTTACCTAGTCCCAGGTGCTCTTGGTGGCCTCTGCTGAAATTGTGGTCTTGAGTGTGTGAATACAGTTGCCTTAGGGCTGTGCTCAGATCCAGCCACCCCAGTCACCAAAGGCACCTCACAGAGGCACGGCTAAGCTTCTGTGGCCTACTGCCTCAACTCCCTTGTGCCCTCCTCCCTCCCTTGGCTGGAGCCACAAGGACCACTGAGATCTTCTTCTCTGCGTGGTGAAGGTCCTTTATGGCACCCTGTCTTGAAAAGAACGGCAGGGTTCCCGTTGATATCGGTGACTGAGTGGCAGAGAGATCAGTGCCATTGAAAGAAGAATTTGTTGCTTTTATTTCTTAAGAGAGGGGGGGTACGCCATTCCTTGCCAGGCCTAATGGGTCTTGACCAGGAGGCACAAGCCCAAGTGAAGGGAAAACCTGGGAAAGAAGCTTCACTGGTGTTTCTGTGGGAAAGAAAAGGCAGAATAGGGCTAGCAGTTTCGGCCTTGGGTAGATTCTTAGTCATCGGGTCCTTGGCCTTAGGTCGACTGAGAGCAGGAGACAGACTGGCTTGGTGTGTGAGTTAGAGAAATGAGGTGGTTTGGCACTTGGGGCTTGGAACTGGGTGGTTTACACAGGAAAGCTGTGTTCCCAGCCCTAGCCCTAGCCCTTTGCTCTCTTTTGAGAATCAGCTCACTCTCAGAGGGGTAGTCTTTCCCTGGCCAGCAAGATTTTTAAGATGTGAAAACATCATACAGTACAGAAAATTGAAAAAAAAAAAATGACACAATTAATAGCCGTTCACCCTGTGGCCCCTTTATACCCTTCCAGCCAGTCCTTCCAAGTATCTAGACCAGAAAAGGCACAGTCTCTACGTCTAGGTACATTTCCTATGCTTCAGAAGACCGTCAGATTGTTTTTCAAACTCCTTCCCATCATTCCCCTCTTAGAAAGCAGCCCTGAGGAGAGCAGATAGCTTGTGGGTTCTGTGCTCCAGGTAAAGTCCACCCAGGGAGACAGAGGCTTCCAGAGACTATCTCCCCTGTTTGAAATCACCCTCATTATTTTTGCAAGATTGAGCAATACATTTCACCTCTCACCCCTCACGAGGAACAAAAGGAAAATCATCGCCTAATGCTGTAGACTGAATTGTGTCCCCTTCCCCATATTCCTATGTTGAGGCCTCAACCCCTAATGTGACTGTATTTGGCAATAGGACCTATAAGCAGGCGAATGAGGTTAAGTGAGGTCTTAAGGGCGGGGCCTGATATGATAGGGTTAGTGTCCTTGTAAGAAGAGACTCCTTCCCTCCTTACCCAATGCCCACAGAGAAATGCCATGTGAGGAGTCAACAAGACAGCAGCCACCTACAGGCCAAGAGAAAAGGCCTCAAAACGAGACGACCTTGCTGGCACCTTAATCTTGGACCTCCCAGCTCAGCACTAGGAATTTCAACAAGAAATTTGTGTTGTCGAAGTCACCCGGTCTGTGGTATTTTGCTACGGTGGCTCGAGACCCATACAGCTGGGACCATCTAATGCCCACGGGTTGGTAGTGACTATTTTAAATCCTGCTTCTCCATTCTCTCTTGTCCTTTGTTTACACGGACTCGGGTGGTGACAGCCACGGTGGTGTAGTTGTATCAGTGCCAGAGCAAGGTCTTCATGAACCCCAGGGAAATTTGCTCTGAGTGATCGTGGGTAACAGGACTACCTTGGGCCTCGACTGCCATTTTTGGATAGATCCTCCTCGGCATCCTCTTGCGTTCCCTGTCTGTCCACATAGAAACGGAAGCAACGAACCTGGTGTCCTGTGAGTCACTTCTCCCTGGGTGTGTAAGTCTTACCTCTCCGTTCCCGTTGTCAATTCCTTGAAGCCTGGGCTCCTAACAGCCTGGGACAGTGCTTGGTAGGGACAAAGAGCTTTGCTGTTTTGCCTCTCCGAGAAGTGGTATCTCCTGTTAGTTCCTCTGCCTTAGGCTGCATTCGTCACCTGCCGGTATCACTGTTGAGAATCCTGCTTCACACCCAGGAATATTTAAAACATATGAAGTCCCCCACAAAAGGGAGGGGATCGGGAGTCGCATGGCATTTGCTTACAAGTGGATTTTAACTTGGGGGGGGGCAAACCGGGTTGTTTTTTACATAGCCACTATTGAGGAAATGGCCGCTCCGTTGAACCCAGAGCTTTGCTTTTTTCTTGTTTTCGTCCCACTGTCTGATCGCCCTGTTTCTTTCACAAGCAGACCCTGCCTGGTAACCACAGTTGGTGCCCAGAGTACCCCGGGGTCCTCCATGGGCCGTAGATTCCCGAATCGAGAACAGGTGCAGCCACACCCCCTCCGCACACAAAGATATTTTGTCTGAATGGGCACAACATGGAAGAATGGGATGTATTAATAGCTAAATAGTGTCTTTATTAACAGTAGAACAGCTGGCAGTTCTATATGACAGCGCTCATTCCAATCCATTTTATCCAATTGCAGAACTCTAAGCACGCTCCACCAGGGAACTAAGGGGACCACACGCAAGCAATCAGCCATTCAACAGCTCTCTAATTGCTTCACAGTTGGAAGTGTGTTCTCCTCAGCCACTGTTATTCTTCTAGGAGGAATTGTTGGTGCACTAGCCTATCTAGAATCAAGTGCCGCTAATGCAGATAAGCTGCTTGAAGAAACTTCCTTTGTTTTGCAAGGCCTCGTGAGCCCTCGTTGTCCTCGGTGGGGGCGCTCCCCGGTCTGGCTGATCAGAAATCCCTAGTGGTGGGTGCCGGGAGGGAGGTTGATGCGGGGTCTCGGCATCTCTGTTATCTCCTAGCAAAACGATTCCCCTGAAGAGGGGAAAATAAACTCCCAGCTCATAAAGATCCTGTTAGACCCTGCTTGAGAACCTTTCTTCAGGGCGTCCTACTGAGCGGAAGAATAGATTCAGTGAGTCAGTGCAGATGTATAAATGCCTGCCGCTGTACTCCCAGTGTCTGAGCGGTGGGAGGCGGCCCTGGGAGGTATCCGTGTCAGGGTATAATCAGGTCACACAGGTAAGAGGGAGGAAAGATGGGAAGGAATTGCGGGGCGGGGCGGGGGGGGGTAGGGGGAGCGGGGTGCGGCTCACATCACAACCCACGGAGCAAATTTAAAACAAGACCCAGGACATCTAGGCAGACATAAAAAAAAAAAATCATAATAACCCTTCATTCCCTCCATGTATGTATCAAAGAAGGCTGGGGCACAACAGGACTTAAATCATCCGCAATGTCAAATAAAGGAGGCTGGGTTACTTTCTTATTCTTTTCAACTAGTGTTTAATTTTCGCTGTGTGTTTGTTTTATTTGCGGTTTACGCAGCCTGAGAAAATATTGTTTGCAGAGCATTGTATTTCTGCCTTTTTACAGGGTAATTCCTGTTTGGTGAGTTTTCAAAGTATCCTTTGGGGAGAATATTAAAAAGCTCTTGGCTGTATTTAGCCCAGACAAATACAGGCAGATATGAAATTATAAAATCTTCCTGATTTGCAGGGCTTCCTTTGTTCTCTCTGATCATCTGGGGATTAAATGCCTCAGAGGAATACGAGTTATTGTTGAGCGTTTGCCAATCAGGCCACCGATCCATCTCAGGTCCACCCAAGTTATTGTTGGGACTTCTGGTTTTGCCCTCGTTAGCATGTAGCTCCAGATAATAAAATGATAGGTTACTCCAAATGTATCTGCCCCCGTTTTTCTTTTTTTAATTGCCCCCAAATGGCTTTCAAGAGACATTTTTTTTTTTTTTTTCCATCCCTACTGATGGGACTTTCTGAATAAAGAAACACATCTTTGGCCACGACAATAGATTCAGATGAAATGGAAATCATTGTCGGAAAGAAAATAGACCCTAGAGAGCTCAGGACAGTGAAAATCACCCATTCACAAAGAAAGTCGCCAAAGCTTTCATGAAAGGCGACAAAGACGCAGGAGACCAAGCAATAGAGTCCAAAAGGAGGCAAAAGGTCATGTCTTTTATAGGCGCTCTTTTATGTCGCTTCCACGATGGGTTAAGGTTTCAGAGCGGTGTAAATTCCCCGCAAGAATTCTTTAATTCTCAGCCCTCCTGCCAAGAAAGTGAAGATGCATATGCATCTGTTTGGAAATCTCCCAAATGCATGTGCAAAATGGGCCAAGCCACAGTCACTGCCAAACACAGGGAGCCGGTCCCAGCCTCGTGCAGAGGACTTCATTTTCAGGGCGAAGGCACCTGCAGACAATGCCAGGAAGGCAGGAGGGGGGAGGCGAGGGTAGTTTGGGCGACAGGATGCCAGGGTCTGCTTAGAGTGGGATAAACAGATCAGATTCCTCTCTAGTCTGTGTGGATATTTAAAGGGACACGCCCCAACATGTCCACTTGTTAAGAACTAACATTATCTCCCTGCAAAATTGAATTTATACCGCCCGCCACCCCTCCCCCCCCTCCCCCCCCCCCCCCCACACCCTCACTCGACATGACTTTGTGGCTGTCTGGTTGAGTTCACCGTCAGGGAAAGATGATACCTCAGGCCCTTATGATTTGGGGTTTCTTGACAATTTAAATCAGCATCTCCCGTTTCTCGGGAGGTGACAGAGTTCAAAGAAATCTCCATATTTACCTCTGCTTGAATAGGTATGTTCAAGGGAGTATCTGACTTGTGGACCTTTTTTTGAAGTGTATACCTGTGTGTGATCTGGAGCAAGTTATTTCTCGTAGGTGGTGCTGGCTGTCACATTTGCCCACAGGTCTTACCTGGGCAATAGTTTCGTCTCAAAGTTTGTCATAAAGGGAGTAGGGAAAAATTTGCATTTTTATGTCTTTTTAACCCTTTCAAAAGTGAACTAACTTTCACGGTGGTCTTACGAGATAGGGTCGTTATTCTTATCTCAGTCTATGTGGGCGCTCCGGGGACACACCCATAGTCATAGTGGTTCCAGAAGCTTCCCCACTAAGCTGGTCTTTCCCTTCATCAGAGCACTCATTAATTTTTAGCGGAAGCAAGAGTTCAAAGAGAGGCATTGAGTAGAATTGTGTTGTTCTTGGTGTGTCAAAAGCCACGTGTCTCCTCAGGCTTTCCTAAGGCTGAAATGATCTCTGTCAGCTCGGCAATTTTTGTTCCTTCTTTTCTCTCACTCCACCTGTGTATCCAGTCAGACTCTCTCCAAGTTTTAGATCTTTTCCTCACGGACTTGAGGTGTTCTTATCTAGCCTTCTTCTGGGGCACATTCTGTGAGACTATGTGTCCTAGTTTCCTCAACCTGTGGTCCCAGTTTCTTTTTCCATATAAGGGATAGCGATTACGTGAAAATGATAAGTCTTCCAACTCTGAGACTGTTCTAGTTCTCGGAGCCAACCACTTGACGTTCCTGCCAATGCCCACATCACCACTTCCTGCTTTGGCCATGCGAAGGGATGGAAAGCGCCATCTGGGAAGAGGGTCTGTCCTTCCCCATGTGCCAGACCTGCCAGGGAGCTGCTGACCATGTGTGCCTGAGGGCCGGCTCCCCTCTCCTTGTGGTACTGAGCAGGGCTACCAGCCCACAGCCTGCTGGCTCAGTCAGAGGTTCTCTTCCCACCAGGGGAAGGACGAGGGGACAGGTATCTTGACTTTAGTAAGTCTAAAAGGGGAGCTTAGTCTTTGATTAATGCCTTTGTGATTTTTTTTTTTAAGTTTATTTAATCTTGAGAGAGAGAGAACAGGGAAGGGGCAGAGAGAGAGGGAGAGAGAGAGGAACCCAAGCAGGCACTGCACTGTCAGCAAAGAGCCCAATGCGGGGCTCGATCTCATGAACTGTGAGATCATGACCTGAGCTGAAATCAAGAGTCAGGGAGGTGCAACCGACTGAGCCTCCCAGGCGCTCCTGCCTTTGTGATTCTTTTCAGCTCTCTGTGCGCATTTGGTTTGGTCTTTAATATGTGGACTGTGGTGTGTGAGAGTATGGCGTGGTAACTATCTACTTCTTTTATTGAGTGACTCCAAGGCTCATGTTGACATAGTCTGGGGTGAAGCAGGGCAGGATTACCTCAGAGCCTGCCGAGGTAGCATCGCAGGTACCACTAAGTAGTAGATGAGCTTCTGAAAGGAAATTGTTTTTAATTGAGGTACCATTGACATACTAACATTATGTTAGGTTCAGGTATACAGCATGATTTGACATTTGTATCTGTTGCAAAATGGTCACCACAATAAATCTAGTTAACATCTGTCACCCTACGGAGTTATAGAAAATGTTTTCTCCCGTGATGAAGGCTTTTAAGATCTACTCTCTTTAGCACTTGTCAAATATGCAGTAGAGTATTATTAACTGTAGTCGTCATGCTGTATATTACATCCCCATGATATCTATTCTTTTTTTTTTTTTTTCTGAGAGAGAGAGAGAGAGAGAGAGAGGGAGAGAAAATGAATGTAGGGAAGGGGCAGAGGGAGAGAGAGAGAGAGAGAGAGAGAGAGAGAGAGAGAGAGAGAGAGAATCTCAAGCAGTCTCCATGCTCAGCCTGGAGCCCAACTGGGGCTCGATTCTATGACCCAGGGGTCATGACCTGAGCTGAAATCAAGAGTCAGATGCTCAACCAATTGACCCCCCCAGGCGCCTCTCTATGACATTTATTCTATAACTGGAACTTTGCATCTTTTGATCCCCTGGACCCATTTCACCTCCCTCCATCACCCCCCACCCCTAATAACCACCAGTTTGTTCCCTGTATCTATGAGCTTGGGTTTTTCTGAAAGTGTATTATGAGTAATAACAGAAGAACTGGCTAAATAAATTCTAGTACCTTTATTCAATGGAATCCCAAGAGCCTGCTAGAAAGGATGATGTAGCACTGTATTTATTGACCTGGAAAGATGCTCATGACACAATAACATGTATAAAATTATTCCACTTAGGTAAAATTATAGCTTTTTATATCCATATATATTTATATGTGTAGACACATGTCTAGAGGGTTATTTATAAATTAACTCTGGTCATCTCTGGGTGGTAGATTTTTATGTGAATAATTTTTTTTTCCCAGTCGTAACTAGGTGAGGTGATAGATACATTAAGTAAACTTACTGTGGTAATGATTTTGCAATATGCACATCTATCACAGATTACACTCTATACCTTAAATGTATACAATGGTGTATGTCAATCATATGGCAGTATAGCTGGGAACCTTTTTTTTTCGTGTGTGTGTGTGTGTGTGTGTGTGTGTGTGTGTGTGTAATTTAAAAATTTCTCAGAGTGAGAAAATCTCCTATTTCGTAGCAAGAGAAAGCAAAGCTAACTTCATTTTGATAAAAGACGTCTTTTCTTGGTTTTTCATTGAGAAGCTTTGCAATTTCATCTTCTTCAGCAGTATCAGAAAGCATTTACAAAGTGTATTATTGGTGACTGAGGCATTTTTAGACACCAGACAGTCATTTGGATGAACCTTAACCCTACCTTTCCATAGCACAATAAAGCAGGAATATAAAAGACACTGAGAAGCAACTATAAATGAAACTCATGCATTCGACAATAGGGATAGTCAGTGTTTCCCTAATCTCTCTTGCGCACGTCATTGTAAAGTCTGGGAAGGTATCAGTCAGAATCAATTTGCATGTACAGGATCTGGGTATGAAATTTTGAGTTGCTCAGATGCAATTGCCCCAAGGATCTTAGAATTCCAAAGGTAGGCAAGACCCATAAGGTCATTTCATTCAACTGCCCACCTAGTACCTGATTCCCTTCCTGCATGTAGCACTTATATTTAATGAGAAGGGAGCAGGGTTCTGATAATTTACAGTTTGCCAGAGCTCTCAAGAGGAAAGAGCAGGCTTTTTAATCTCCCTGAGAATATGTTTGGAAAGCAGTTAATGACGTTTGCTGGGGGTTCTCCGGTGAATTCTCATGGCTGTAGATTCAGGAGCGCTGGGGGGATTGTGGTTGAGAACAGGGGGAAGGGGGTCTTGAGAAGTTCTTAGACCACCATCTGAGAAGTATGATGCGACTGTTGGACAAATAATGGAGATCACTGTATTTGTTGGTGATAAAGGATCTGAACACACTTAGGGAGGATGGAAAAGCCAGACAGGAGAGAAATCCAAGGATGCATGAAATAAGGAAGGACACACAGAGGTAGACATTACCTCTGGAAGGAACAATGGCAGGGGGCAGAAGAAGATGAAATAAGAAACTGAAGTTTCTCTTCAGTAGAGAAGGGAAACTCAAGTGGCTTTTTTTTTTAAGTTTATTTATTTTGAGAGAGAATCCCAAGTAGGCTCTGCACTGTCAGCGTGGAGCCTCACGTGGGGCTCACGCTCACGAAGCTTGGGTTCGCGATCTGAGGCGAAATCAAGAGTCGGATGCTCTACCAACTGAGCCACCCAGGCGCCCCAAACTCAAACGACTTTAAAAAGGCCAACCCTGGGATGTTTAAACAGCAGTATACTGATTGTCTTTGACCAAAAAATCCCAAGATTCACGAATCCGAAAGCACATTATCTTCCATAGTCATCTAACATGTTTGCTTACCACCTAGACAGTAAGATCTCTTTCACCTTGTCCCGAGCTTTGGTTGTCCGAAAGGCAAAGCAGAACAAAAATAGGGATCTGAACCCAGGACTCATAAATGGTTTGTGGTTAGAAATCAGAGGCCCATGAACTTGGATGGGGGAAAAAAATCCTTTATTTTGACTAATCTGTAACTAAAGGGGATGTTTCTTCCAATTATGAGTATAGGCAAGACCTCAGTAGTAACTAGGATGATAGGCACCTGTGACTTTGTCACCAGTGAGACTCACGGATGCTTTTGTATCACGTTAGAGTTTCTGCAGAAAACTTGATACTGATCACTTACCTCAAAATGACGATGTGCATTTGACCCTCTGCCCAGTTCTGTTATTTGATGAGTTAGTAACTAAGCACATGGATTATTATGTCACAAATGTCTGTCACTGAATGTGTTTAGACATTTTGATAAGTATTTTTGAATATACATGATTTCCTTTGTATTCTTCTGAATTTTGTCTTATGCACGTAAGCACATTATGATGAGAAGGGGTTCCCAGACTTCTCCAGCTGATATTCCCTACCTTAGACACAGAAAGAACATTCTATCTAAAACAACCCACTTGGCGGGCGCCTGGGTGGCTCGGTCAGTCAAGCATTCAACTTCGGCTCAGGTCATGATCTCATGGCTCTTGAGTTCGAGCCCCGCATCGGGCTCTGTGCTGACAGCTCAGAGCCTGGAACCTGTTTGTATTCTGTGTCTCCCTCTCTCTCTCTGCTCCACCCCCCACTCATGCTCTGCCCCCCCCCTCAAAATATAAAAATTAAAAAATTAAAAAAAAAAGATTTATTATAAAACAATCCACTTGGTCTGAGGGGCATGGGAGTCCACCGCATCTGAGGACACTCTTCAAGCTTCCTGTATGTCTTCCTTGAGGAGACAGAGACAGGCATCCTCCAGGCATCCTGGGGCCCAAATCTTACAAGCAGCATTTGAAGGAAGGAGTCCCTTCTTCCTGTCGAATGGGGCGTCTGTCTTAGTGTTATTAATAAGCCTTGGTGGTAAGACAGATTGATGAGATTCCTCTAGAAAATTAAAACCTGTTAATATAAAATAGTATTCTGCTGATAATTGCATTCCTAGAGGAAACAAATGTATAGAAATGACACTCAGGACACCTGCTCTGAGTCAGGGATGCCTTAAGCGTTCACCAAGTTGGCACCCTCTCAGCACAGAGCCCAACAATGGGCTCAAACTCCTGTTCTGAGCATTCCCTTGTTCTCAGAAGGGATAATGCTCCCATACCCACTTGAAGTCAGGCATCCTAAGGCACGAGGGTACAAATATCCGTTTGCTTTAAGCAATTGTATTTTGCCCACATTGGCTGCACCATCTCGTACATATAACACTCTAGTGACAGCTCCTTCCAAATGGACAGACGGCAATGAAGGGGGGGGAGAAACAGGAAAGCCCCACAGCCACGGTGTTCGTGTGTTTCCAACAAAGGATGCACCTACCCAGCACTCCCTCTTTGAAGCAGCGACACTGTGGAGTGTATAGCAGATGGTTCTGCCGCGTCAGGCCCACAGCTGTGTGTTTCTGGCATGAGAACAATGTTTGAATTCCGTACAGAAATTTTGTGAGATATGTTTCTTGTTGCCTTTTCATGAATTTTATTTGGTAATTTTTTTTTTTTAGACCATAAAGAGTCTGGAGACCATATTGAGAAAATGCTGGCAAAGGAAAGCTATTTGTTAGCTAGCCAGGTTTATTTAAAGAGGATCAATCACGTAGGGTTCCTGGAAGAGAGGCGGCCCGTTGGCACCTATCATGCGTGTCCACAAAATCAGAGGCGGTACCGTTGTCCTGCTCTCTTACGATTCACTTACCCAGGCAGGAAGGAAAGAGAATTTCAGTAGGAAACAAATAGAAGACTAGGACTCTTCAGTATCTAGAAGGCTCAGTCATTCTCCGAGTATATCCAGCACGTAGCTTTTCAAACTGAGGGAGCAAGGTTTTGAACTAATAAAGTGCACCATTGCCTGATTTTCTAGAAACGGTGCTGGCTCATTTCTGGGTCCACTCTGAAGGATTTCTCCCATGTTCATTCTAGGAGTACTCACGATAAAATTATGGGACAGTTTTATGTCTTCTTTACTCCACCTCCCTACAGGGAAGCTTTAACCTTGCCCCATGACGTGTGTGTGTGTGTGTGTGTGTGTGTGTGTATGTGTGCGCGCGTGTGTGCGCGCACGCGTGTGGTCAGACCTCAATTTCATTTTGGCTTGGAATTACTGATTTCTCCAAGATAACCCAGCAAGTTGGAATAAACCCAGATGTAGGACATAGGCCTCTCTAATTCCAACCGCATGTATAATTCAGCAGGACCCACTGATGTATTTAAAGAATCACGAGCTGGCCACTTGGTTTGAAGCAGAGATGTGAAGGAAGGCAGTGCGGGTTGTAAAACGCTTTTTGTTTTTTGAAGCAAATGCGTCCTTTCCCTCTGGAAACCCTGCCATTTCCTCTGGTCCTCTAATCCTAAACTTGGTGTCTGAAATAAATTTCGGAGGGATTCCACTATGTTGTTGAGAGGCTCCAGGGACTGCTACTGTTATCAGAGAAAGGGGTCCAGCGCCATTCAGGGTGTTATTCAATAGCGTGTCTGGCCGTCTGCAGCTGGCACCAGAACTCTCTCTGGGCTGTCATAGGAGCCGGTCCTCTGATTGACGGCACCTCATAACTGGGGTCAGAGCTTCAACAGCTGCTCGCGGGAGCAGATTCCTCTGCCTCACATTTGATGGATAAACCAGAAGAATCTGGCAGTCAGATCCATATTAATGGCTGTGGCCAGCTTTCCCTTTCATGACTTTCTTGCTTTTTCATTGTGTGGGAGATTGAATTTGAAAGCGAACTTTGTTCCACACCCTAGCCCATGGCAGTGGGCAAATGAGGGGCAACTGCACGGAGGTGTCGCTTGCATGCGGCACGCCTGCCAAAGCAGATGTATGAAAAATGGAAATGACCAGGGTGGATGGGGCAGACTTGCCTTTTTTTTTTTTTTTTTTTTTTTTTTATAGGACCCGAGCTTCTGCTGAGGAGCTTTTCAGGGAGGCTGTGAGGAGGGGAATGTGCTGGAGTTTGAGCAGTGTTCCCTTAAGTAGCTTTCCTGCAGAAAACTGCAAGCAAGCTCCAAAGTAGCCAAAGCGACACGAAGAGCAAAGGAGTCGTAGCCACGCCCGCACCTGTGACTCAGATGCCCACGCTACATCCATTGACTGGATGCGCTGTGCTATTCTGTTAGGAATCGAGAGGCTCTTTGGACTCAGCGTCGGAGAAGGAAACCAGAATACCTATGACGGCAACTATGAAATGTTGCCATCCCCTTGGGGCCCCTGGGTGGCTCAGTTGGTTAAGCATCCGACTTTGGCTCAGGTTCAAGCCCTGGGTTGGGTCAGGTTGGGCTCTGTGCTCACAGCTCAGAGCCTGGAGCCTGCTTCAGATTCTGTGTCTCCCTCTCTCTCTCTGCCCCTCCCCCACTCGTGTTCTCTCTGTCTCACTCTCTCTCTCAAAAGTAAATAAAGCTTAAAAAAAATATTGCCATCTCCAAACAACAGAAGACCCCCCGCCCCCATCCATCCCCATCTCCACACCTTCCTGCCCAGATTCCACCACCATGTAGATAACCTTAGGAGTGGAGTGTATTTTATTTGTAATGAAATTCACTGCAAAATGTTCCCATCCTTCTTTCATTCCTGCTACTTAAAAAAAATGTTTTTTAATGGTTATTTATGTTTGAGAGAGAGAGAGAGACAGAGGTGCAAGTGGGGAGGGGCAGAGAGAGAGACTGAGAGAGAGAGAGAGAGAGAGAGAGAATCCAAAGCAGACTCCAGGCTCTGAGCTGTCAGCACAGAGCCCGACACTGGGCTCGAACTCGTAGACTGAGAGATCATGACCTGAGCCGAAGCTGGACACTCAAACAACCAAGTCACCCAGGCACCCCCCCTGCTAATTTTTTTGCAGTATTTTCTCCCACTGTGTGGATGATGTTCTTATTCTCTTGACAATGCCTTGCTCAGAGCAGGAATTTTTAATTCGAATCAAATTCAGCTAAGCGATTATTGTCTTTGGTGTCCTATCTAAAAAGTACCCTCTACACCCAACATCATCTTGGCTTTCTCCTATGTTATGTTCCAGGCATTTTAAAATTTTGTGTTTGACCTTTTGGTCTGTGATCCATTTTGAGTTAAATTTTGTGATGAGTGTAAGGTTTGTGTCTAGAGCCATTTTTTTTTTTTTTTGACATGTGGATGTCCAGTTGTCCCATCATCATTTGTTGAAAAGATTATCTTTCCTCCATTATATTGCCTTTGCCCCTTTATCAAAGATCAGTTAACTGTATTCACAGGGGTCTCCCTGCAGGTTCTCTGGGTTTTCCCAGGCAACTATCTTGATTATTGTAACTTTACAGTAAGTCTTAAAATCAGGTGATGTCGTTCCTCCAACTTTGATCTTTTCCTTCACTATTTTATTGCCTATTCTGGGTGTTTGCCTTTCCTTATAAACTTTAGAATCAGTTTGTTGATATCCACAAATAACTTGCTGCTGATTCTTTAACCTGGAATTTCTTGGAGTGGCTTATCTTAGAGAATTGTTGATAAATTCTAATGGCCAGCCGGCTCTCCCTCCTCCCCCACACTCTGCCCCCCCTTTAAGAATTCTGCCATAATTAGACTGGAGGTGGGGGGATGAGGGGTAGGCTCCCCAGAGAGATTCTAAGATATCACCAGAGTTGAAAACCACTGTTTATTTTCATCGTTATCTTAACAACTGTAATGCCAATACATTTCCTTGAAATTTATTTGGAAAGCCATGACTTTGGTAGAATCTTCTCAGGAATATACCTTCTGCCTCTCCCTGCGTTGCTGTGTGCTTTGTAGACGTTCCTTGTTTCCTGTGGCTTGCCTTCTGCTGGGAGAAGCTTGACCTGCCTCAGACAAAATCGTGGAACAGGAAAATTTTTTTCTTCTGGTGCAAATTATACACCCTCCCCTTTTACCTTTAATGACTTTTTTTTTTTTTTTTTTTTGTTTTGAGAGAGAGAGCGCATACAGGAGTGAGTGGGGCAGATGGAGAGAGGGAGAGAGAATCCCAAGCAGGCTCGTGTTCAGCCCAGAGCCCAATCCAGGGCTTGATCCCACAACTCTGGGATCATGACCTGAGCCGAAATGAGAACTGGGTTGCTCAGCTGACTGAGTCACCCAGGAACCCCCCCCCACCCCCGCCAACCTTCAATGAATTTTTTAAAGGAAAAAAATCTTACTATAAAGTCTTCAATCATGACCTTATTTGAGACTTGAATCAGTTACTAGGTATGGAATAGTGGGGACATCTGCTCTGGGAACGCTTGCTTGTGTATACGTTTTCTCCACTTGGACCCTGCCAGACTTCCTTTCCTTCGTTCTCCTCTCTTCTCTCTTCCCCTTGTCTTTCTCCATTACTTTGTCCTGTCTCTTTAAGGTTCACCTTCCTGCTTTCAGCATTTGCCTTGGATTTCTTCAGCTTCTCACCCTCCCTTCATCTTTGCTTCTTAGTCCAGGCTCCCTGTTCCAAGAGAGAGTTCAAGGCACTTTAACTTGTTAATTAACTCTCCTTGAGGGAGGAGGGGCAGATTTGCATGAATAAAACTGAGAGACTGATTTAATCAAAGAAAGAAAGAGCCCATGTGTGGACTATGAACCTACTTGCGATGTGACTTTGGAGATGGTATTCTGCCACGCTGTGCCTCAGTTTCCTTATCTATAAAATAGGGACCTGGTAGCCTCTGCCTCATTAAGCTTGTTGCACAAATCCAGTGAGTGGGTGTTTAGCTCTTGCTTACTTGTCAGGCAATAACTGCTCACTAACTGTTACATATGACTATTATTGTTACTTCTTGTTACTTCTAAAGTTAGAGAATAGACTTTCTGACACAGAGAAAAAAATGCATTAACAAATGGATAAGAACAATTTGTGATTGATGCACGTATTGCTTGGTGGAAATGTCATTCATTTATGGAAGCTAACATTTCCTTTACTGACACTTAATTTGCCTGTAAATTTCCATGTTCATAACCCAGGTGAAATTCCATTTGAACAAATATTTTAGAGTAAAGCTGTTCTTCTGTGTCCACCATGGAATTAAGTAGATGAAATTTGTTAATCTGGGTGTGGCTAGTCTCTGCATCATAGACTCTGAACAATAAGCACTCTGTCTGGTTCTCCTCTGCTTACATGACACTTTTGCAAGAAGTATCTGTGCTTCTGTGCTATTTTTGGTTATTGACAAGGCAGGGAAAAGGGTAGGGCTGCAGCTCAGTCTTTGGTTCTGGGGTCTACTTTTAAGTAATACATTTTTTTCATCTTTTCCAGATTTAAAGTTCTGATTAAATAAAAAAAAAATAACATCCCTTATCACAAAACAAAGCAGACAATAACTGAAGGGCAGAGGGGAAGGAAATTGATTCTGAGCATTTTCTTCCGTGTTCTGTTAATAGAGTTTGAGCTAAGTGCCACAGAACTCTCCTAGAACCCCGCTTTAGCTCCTGTGGCACCTTCTCATCTGCCAACAACCACCAACACTGTCTACCCTGCATCTCTAGAGCCCGTGACACATTCAGGGGTTGTGAGCTGAGACCAGTGATATCTTCCTTTCCCACCTATTCTTCCCCAACAGAAGGACTCAGGGATTGTTTGGAAATACGGAGAAATATGGAGGAATATGGCAAGATGGGGGCTGTTGGGGATGCATCTCCTTTACTCTAAACACACAAAAATTTCTATGGGGAACCCCTTATATGCCTATGACTAGCTCAGGTGAGATATTGGTAATCATTCAATCTAAGATACAAGTAGGGGCCAGTGACCTTGGTTGACCCAGAACTGAGAGATTTCTTGGGACATGGGAATTTTATTGCAAAAAGAGTCCCAGGCCGACTGGCCTTTGGGGCTTTTTTTTTTGGGGGGGGGGTTGGTTATCATAGAAATAAGAACTACACATTGGATAGGATTATTTACCTCTGAACAAAAGATTCCCGTGTTATAGGTACGTAAAAGCAAAGTAATATATTCTGAGATATAAAAACCAGTTGGCTAATGTACCTTGTAGGCTCTGCCTGACCTCATTTACCACACTGCTCTGCTCCCCATCTCTATAAACACTTCCTCAGCCTAACAAGTGGAACTTCCCTCGTTATATTGAAGCATGCTGTATTAGTTCTCTATCACTGGGTAACAGATGACCCCCAAACCACAATAATCATTTCTTCTGGTTTCCATTGGGTTGGGAATTCAGACAAGGCATGGCAGGGATGGCTTCTGTCTGCTCCACATGCCCGGGCCTCGTCTGGAAGACTCCAAGTCTTGAGGTTTGAAACCACCTAAGAGCTGAAGGGCATCCTTCCTCCAAGATGGCTCAGTCTCATGGGCTCCCCATTACACTGCTCTCCATGGGGTTGAATATCCTCACTGCACCTCCTCCCGGAGCTAGTAATCCGAGGGCGAACATGGCAGGAATGGAAGTGGCTTTTATGAGCTGGCTTTGGAATTCACCTGCCATCAATTCAATTACGTTCCAATCATTAGAAGTGAGTCACTGGTGCAGTCACGGGGAAGAGAAAGATGTTTTCCTGCTTAAAGGTAGGAATGTCACAGAGTTTGTGGGCATATTTAGATACCACGTCTGGTGTTGTGAGCAAATCCCTCTGTGCGTAAAACACTGGCAATGGTATGATGATGCCAAAAACTTCGTAAACGCTGGTTGCATTCTAAAAATAATACTACTACAGTCACTTACAATAACAGAGTTCTTATACTCCAGATCCTCATAGACATTCTCTTGCGTATAAGGCACACCACCCCGACGGCCTGGTTTTACTATTATCCCTGTTTAGGAGATGAAACTGAGGCCTGCTTAGCCCACTTACAGAGAGGTTGAGTAACTTCCCCTAGGTCACAAAGTAAGGCCTAGCACCGGGGTTCAAACATAGCCCAGTTCCAGAACCCTTTTGCTATTTGCGGTCGGATGACAGCAATTTTTCTCTAAAATCTCAGAAAACCATTTTTATTATTTTATTTATCAGATTATTATTATTATTATTATTATTATTTTACAACTATCTTCTATTGGCCCATGTAAAAATCCTATACTCATGGACTTGATGGTTTCTATTTAATCTTAGGTCAGACCACTTTAGTCATCGTAAGAAGTTACATCTTGGAAGGGGAAGTCAGGGGATTGCAAACTAGGGAAACCTTGCAGGCGTGGTGAGCACTGCCCTGTCCATCACAAATGGCCACTTTGAGATCAGAAGGAAATAATGAAAGCGTCACGAAACCCATAAAAGTCTTTCGAGTTAATGCATGCTTCCTCACATAAGGTGACATCTCTGTTTTTTCTTCTTTTTGTGCCTCACAACCTGAAGCAAAACAAGATGACATTAAGGTAATTTGGAGAGTCATTATTAATTTGGATCTGGCTCATGAAGACTCTTGGGGTTTTCTCCACTGCATGTTTTTCTAGAGTGATTTTGTTTTTTTTCACCTGCTCTCCAGTGCTCTCTGCACTTCCCCGCCAAATGTCTGTGAGACTGGTAAAGTCCAAAGGTGCTTATGGTTTATAAGCTGGTGAACCGCCACCAAATGGCTCATTGCCACCCTCACGAAGGCCTGCCATTGCACACAGTTGGCCTCGGCTAGAAGCTTCGACAGCTGAGGTGTGGTACGGCCATCCAAAACCTAAAGGTGAACATGGGCTTGAGGAAGTGAATTAGGTGTAAAAGAAAATGCCAGTCTGGGGGGAGGAAACAGCAGAACAAACCGACTTTGTCAACTGTCCCTCTTATCTACTTAACAAACACATAGGACTTAACTACACGCCAGCAACTATTCTAAGTGCTTTTGAAATATTAACTCATTTATCCTGCGAGGTCACAATGGGCGATGGGTCTCATTTTATAGACGACAATTTGTTCAGAAGCACAGAGCAGTGAAGTCACTTGCCCAAGGTCACAGGACTCATGGGGACCGGAGCTGGATTCCAGTCTGGGGAGTTTTACTCCTGAGAGTCCTGCCATCTGTCTGCTCTGAACTGTGGCCTTTTGTAGCTTGGCATCAGACCCAGGGCTAGTCCTGGAGGTTGGCCTCAGTGCTGATCTCGGAATAAAAGCCCAGTTCTTGCCTGAGCGTACTGGTAGCCATTTCCCATAGAGAGAAGCGGTGGGGGGAGAAATGCTCTCAGCCAAGCAAATGTCAGTAGCTAAAAACTCTAGCCTGAATTGATATATATTGCAGCCTGCTGTCTGATATGTCCCAGATGTGTGGATATAATATTAGAAGAACATTTAATGTAATAGTCCTTTTGGCATTTAAATATGGGTGACAGGAACTCTTTAAGGCTGCATAAACAGAGCACACAGGTGTTAGGAAAAAAAACGGCTGTTCATAAAGGCCAGCTCTTTTCAAACAGAGAGAGAAACGGTACAATAAAGGGGTTATAACCTTATGTTTTTAGGCTTACGACCTTTGTTTCATTAGGTGCACCTTTAACTGTGATAAACATCCACTTAAATGAATATCATTTCCTTACAATTACAGAAGGGTCATACATAATACACTAAGTTCCCCTGGCAGGCCTATGTGTTAGTCATGCATATTTCATGAGCACTTTTATTCCCCAAGTCACTTTCAAGCAATGCTCAATCCCGTGGCTTTGGTGCCTAGGAAATAAAGGTCTTGTCCGTAAAGAGATCTCAGAGCAATTATTGTGGCTGTGCACTTTATCAAGGGGAGCAGCTGAATGCGGTGCCCGCAACATCTGACCAGCACCATTACCAATTTTCTTCATATACGCGGTTCCTCTTTTTTTTTTTTAAGATGAAATTGATTGTCCAGTTGGTTTCCATACAACACCCAGTGCTTATCCCCACAGGTGCCCTCCTCGATGCCCATCGCCCACCCTCCCCTCCCTCCCACCCCCCTCGGTTCCTCTTCTTTATCTCTGGAGGTGGGAGACATGTTGCTTGGGTTTATTTGCCTGATTTAAATTATTGGAATGATTCTGAGTGATGTGAGGCAACCGGCCCTAAACAGGATACTTGTAGCAACCTAATGAAGGTAAAAAGAAAGAAAGAAAAAAAAAAATCCTGTCCTGGTGCCTCTAACATGCTCAAATACTTGTGGGGCGGCAAAAAATAGATCACGGTCCGCGGAGCATGGTCAGGCAATCTGAGTGAGTCTTACATCTGTTTGTGCAATGCGATGTTTTTCCCAGCTGCATCAGCTGATGGGACATAAAGTGTTGGAATGATAATAAGCAGAAAAGAAGTTTGCCGTAACAGTGAAATATAAGCCCCTTTATAGTCTCAATATCTTTTGTGGGCAATTTCCCTTGTTCTCTTCAAGAATATTGAGTTCATCAAGACAGTTTCATCCTTGTGAGATCTCCCGCCACGCTTGGAATACGACTGAAGGAACGTGAATCCCATCTGCCAGCTTTTGCGGGTCGACTTTCTGCGTTGGCGAAAACCAAAAACAATTCACTTCTTACAAATCATGGCTTTAGAAATATTACCCAGGCAGAAAGTCGCTTCATTGTCTCTTGCTCCTGCCGTCTGCCTGCTGTGTTTGCGTTGCTGCAAAACGCTAAGATCAGGGGGTGTGTGTGTGGGGGGGGGGGGGGTAGTGGTGGGCAGGTTAGGATCTGGGTATTTAATCTCTGTGTGTTGATTCAGCATCCTACCTCCCCAACTCCATTCTGCTCCGGACAGATGGGGGTTGAAGCCCTTTGTTCTGCATTTTCTGAGGTAGTGAAGGGGGTGGGTGGGTGGGGGGAGCCAGGGGAGCGCGAGGGAGATTTCCGTTAAACCGGCTAAATTAATATTTACGTTGTTACAATATTAGAGAAGCCACCGAAAATTATTAATCTGAAAAGGTTATAATTATCTTTAAAATGGTGGCAACCATTGAAATGTAAATCCTAATGTGCGGGGAGAGGGCTCCTGTCCCGGATGCCTGGGGCCACCTGCCCGGCTGCCACAGCTGTAATTGATCATTCCAAATCAAAGGCAGAGGGAGACATGTCTGGTGGCTCCACCAAGGGGGGTGGGGGAAGCTAGCAGAGAAAGATGCTCTGTTCTTTGGGTCTGTTATCAAAAAAAAAAAAAAAAAAAAAAAAAAAAGCCGGAGCGTGTTTCAAATCTCTCTTCTGTTGAATGTGCTTCAAAGCTTACCCACAATAAATAAAGTTTTCAAAACCCATAGACTCTGAAAGATTCATTGAAAATTCCTCTGAATTAAGCAGCCTCTCTCTTTCCTTTCTCCCCATACCCCTCCCCCGCCCCCATCGCTCTCCCTCTCTCGTTACCCAGGCCAGCTCAGTTTGCAACAAATGTGAATTAGATGATTAAATATGAGACCCAGTTCAACTCCTTTCATGCTTTCATTGATAGCATGGTGATTTGGGGCGCACACTTTTGTTGAGCGAATGTGTTGGTTACCTTGTTCAAGACCCCCCCCTCCTCTAAAGAGGAGGATACGCTCAAGCAAAGAAGAAAACCCCGGGATAAAGCAGGGACTCCAAGTGCGAATTCCATGTGTCAAGCAGAATCCCAAGGCCAAGGCTTCAGGAGCTCACCAACAAATGACAGGAGACAACTGGAATCTCCCCCAGTCCCTGAATATTACTGACTGTGTAGACATTTCTCAAGGTCCATTAAATTCTATTTGACGTACATTAAAAAAGATTTAATCACAGATGCCAGTCAGCTAACCAACCCATTAATCTAGCTGTTTTTCCTAAGAAAATTGTATTTAAAAAGGTCTTTTTTTCCCAATTTAATTTAGTCATCCTTTTAAATTTCATGTATTTATCATGTAAATGTGCCTTATTTGCAAAAGAAAAGCGCAGGATTCAATGAAATAAATAGTTATTTCATTAAAATGGATACAAAAAACCCTGTGATTAGGGTAATTAATTTGCACACTAAAAGCTATCTTCCTGGTTCAGATCATTAATATTGATGGCCTTCGATTTTGTTCTCAGTAATGTTCCTTGAAATATACTCAGAACTGGCACCAGGGCTGAAAGAGCAGCCATTGGAACAGAAGTGAAAATGAGGCATCAGTGTTCGTTTGGGACTATCGCCTCTTCCCTGTTCTTCCACCAATAACGAGCTCACGGCGTGAAGACCTGTGTCCCAAAATAAACAGGGCAGGTTCCGTCTGAATGGGCTGGTGCCGTTTATTCGATCTCAAATGTCAGTTATTGATGCCTGACACTTATTGACGCGTGTCTTCTTTTGCAGGAGGGAAAAAAAAAAAAAGAAAGAAAACATTTAAATTGCAAAATAACATTACAGGAGATTATGTCTCGGTACCACATACTGTTATGCACAGCATTGCCAGATAACAAGGCAAGGGCTGTCAATATACCTTTCTCATTAGATTTGCATCTGCATATTATGCAAATAGGTTTGAGCAAGTTTCCACTTTGATAGCTCTCCGCCACAAGTTTGAGTCAAGGCACATATTTTGTTTCAGTTCTGTTCAGCAGATGTATTCCACCAAAGACCTTGTAGAAAAGGTGTCATATCAATGTGGTGCACTATCAAATGCAGCTGTAGGCTGCATTCACATGAAAATCAAATCCTGGAACAATTTTAGATTGCCTCACCTAGCTGTGTCAGCATGCTCAACATTCCCGGTCATGGAAAACAAACTAACATTCTGCACCGGATAGGTGTGGGTGCATGCGGAACCCTACAGCTGCGCCTGCACCGGTTGGTATTTTTACTTGCGTTTTAGGGCTTGCCGACAGGGATGTTGCTAAATGCTTTTTAATTACGGACACAAGTATGATCTGTAAGATCGGTTTGCCTTTTCCCGAGTGCTTTTTTGTGCCCCGACACATTGCCTTTGAACTTCCCCTTGTAAGAGATTATAAAATAGTTGTCCAAAGTAGGGGCACAAAGTAGGTGGCTCAGTCGGTTAAGCGTCTGACTTTGGTTCAGGTCATGATCTCACAGTTCCTGTGTTTGGACCCAGCATTGGGCTCTGTGCCGACAGCTCAGAGCTTGGAGCCTGCTTGGGATTCTGTGACTCCCTCTCTCTCTGCCCCTCCCCCATTCACGTCCATCTCTCTCTGTCTCTGAAAAAAATAAATATTTTAAAAAAGTCTTTTTTTAAAAAATAAAGTTGTCCAAAGTAGCCAAATTACTTTCTTGCCGCTGGTACCGGGATGCCTACTTTAGACCACTGAGTCTTTTCCAGATCGATGTGCAGTATACGGGCCTTTATAAGCTCGGTTGTTTGGGTGCCCAAGTGCCTGTGTTAACATCTGAACACTGCTCTGCCCCACCTGTGATCTTGATAGCCTGACGCCCATCTCTGATCTTGCCCCCATTACAACTGGTTTAGTTCTATGCTTTGAATGGCAAAGACATAATTCAGAGATCAGCCAAGGAGGAGAGCGTCGTGCATTTCTGCGGTGTTTTCTATGCAGAACAAAATGAAGAATCTAGCCAGGACTCTGTTAGACGCTGGTGAGTACTTCCTCTCAACAGAAAAAAACAAAACAACACAAAACAAACCATCACCACCAACAAAAAGGACACCAAGCTGCGGAGGCCGGGAGGGAAAAAAAAAAAAAAAAAATGGAAGTTTTCTAGATCTACTCCAAGGCCTCTCACTGGGGCCTCTCTGGCCATCTTGTTTTGTGCAAGACTTCAAGTGGGGCTCTCCAGGAGCTCTGTAATAAGACAGGGTGCTGCTGCAGAAGGCAACGTGCTAATTAAAAAGAGGAACACACTACAAATCTCGTTATTATTCATGGCAAGTGTGCAGCAAATCACTTAGCTGTTTGCTTTTAAAATAAAAGCTTTTTTTTTTTACCCTATTTTTTTCTTTCTTTCCTTACCTTTTTTTTTTTTTTCTTTCTTTCTTTTCTTCTTCTTTTTTTCCCCTGGCCTGCCTTGTTTAAAAAGACACGCATGGTCTCAAAGACGTTTTCTAAAGAATGACATTGAAAAGACATTGCCCCGAGGTTTGGTAGAGCAAAAGCCTGGATCATTTGTACACTGTTTAATGTCATGCCTTTTCTTCCCCCGATTCTTTTTTTTTTTTTTTCTTTTTTTAAACAGCTATTCACCCATTACAATATGCTTTCCACAATATGCTTCCTTTAACTGACTCCAGATTAACAAGTAGGTGAGATGAGTAGGGAGTATTATTCCAGGTTTGGGATTTTGTTTTGTTTTGTTTTGTTTTTTTTGTTTTTCCCAAGCATTAAGCAGGAATGGTCATAAGAAAAGCAGTTTTCTGTAACTTCGATCCCCCAGATGCTGACATTAGAAGGGATTTGCAGCCTGATTAAGCCATGTTCACATTTATTAAGATACCAGCCAGTACGTAAAAGAGAAATATTATTATTTTAGGAACAACAATCAGTCAACATCCTCCTCCCCCAAAGCCTACATTCAAACCCCATAAACTTGGACTTCAGGATTCCAGTACCTTACAGGAAGCAGACATAACAATGGACGGTTGGTGGCTTTTGTTAACAGGAACCTTCTGCAATTGCCTTTCTAAGACATATCACCATTTAAAGGGAACTGTTACAACTATAACTTGAGATTTACAGAATCCTTTTCTTCTGAGGCATCTAAGAAGTTTCCAAAAGAGCAGTCCACCCACACATTTCATCATTATCCCTGATGTCTGACTCCCTATTTACTTAAGTGTGGTGGCTCAAGAATATAGAGATTATATGGCTTCTTCGAGAAGAGCCCAGGAATAAGGAATCCTCAAACAACTACTTGTTCTGTTACATTTGGGGAGTTTGGGAAGCAATTGCAGTATTGTTTTGTTTTGTTTCCTTCAGGCAATGCTGTTTAAATAAGATATACACCCTCTTTTGGGTCCTAAATCAGTTGGCTAGATGAAAGGTCGCCCAGTATTTCCGATGCTACCTCTTAGATTCACCACAAGCATGGCTCTTGTACTCAAAAGGAGAATTTTCATGTAAAAAGCCAAATTCTCTGGTTACGTATTGGATTTCCCTGGCTATTTACAAACAGGCTGCGTTACTCCAGGCTTTGGTTCCATGTTTGCCTGGATTATTTCACTCCAGCTATAGGATGCCCTGCTGAACCTGTCACTTGCAACGGAGTTGTGATGTTAAGTAACACTGTACTGTTTGGTAGACTGCCTGGATGTGTATGAACTTGCCCTCGGTGATCGTATCCTACTCCTTAATGCTATTTGGTAGGGTTCATGGGTTACCTGAGGAACTGGAGAAGGTCACAGTGGGTAGATCCAAAGGTCTATGAAGTTTTCCTGGCTTCAGTCTGTTCATTTTGAACCACAGTGTGCTGCTCTGTGAGGCCGTCCGGATAGCTTGAAGAATTGAGGGGATTTCTATTTTAGATGAATGGCGAGTGTCTTATTTTCTCTGTTTTGGCTGAATTGTGCTCTCTCCCACCGTTCACATATTGAAGTCTTAACCCCCCCCCCCCCCAGAACTCACAATGTGACCATATTTGGAGACAGAGACTTTGAAGAGGTGATTCCATTAAAATGAGGCTATTAGGGTGTCCTTGTAAGACTAATCCAGTATGACTGGTGTCCTTAGAAGGACAGAGAGACTAAAGATGTGCCCACACAGTGGAAAGACCATGTAAAGAGTCAGCAAGAGGATGGCCGTGTTCAAGCCCAAGAGAGGGGTCTCAGAGGAAGTCAACTTGGCTAGGACTTTGCTCTTGTACTTCTAGCCTTTTGAACTGTGCAAAAATACACTTTTCTATCGTTTAAGCTAAAAATCTGAACTAATTTTCTCCTTGACAGTCCTGTATTCAAGAGAATTTATCAAGCTATTTCATTTTGAATTTTCTAAATGAGGCATATGAGTGACTTTTATTTTTCCTTAATTGATTCTTGTTAACAACTGGTAATACACTTGTATTAAGTGTCAAAAGCACTCTTAATACAAAGATGGGATCTATTAGATTAGACTGAAAAGGCTATAGTCAATAGAGATGCGACAATAATACTCATCCTGTGTTTATAATTTTGACATTTTGTTTATCATGGAAGTTTTGCATCTATTTTCCTTCCCCCCCCCTTTTTTTTTATGAAGATAGAGAGAGACAGAGAGAATGAGCATGAGTGGGGGAAGGGCAGAGAGAGAGAATTCCAAGCAGGCTCCATGCCCAACATGGACCCCCACGTGGGCCTTTATCGTACAACAGTGAGATCACAACCTGAGCTGAAATCAAGAGTCAAATACTTAACCAACTGAGACAGCCAGGTGCCACCCCACTTTAATTTCCCTTTTAAAACTATTTAATTAATGTATCATTTTTCTTGATCATTGAGGTTTTTGTGTCCCTTGAGTTTTGTGCCTGAGTGCCTCACACGCCTTACCCTGGTCCCAGTTCTGAATGTGTGGGCAAGGTTTTTCCAGTCATACCTGGGCACTCTTTTTCTGCTCCCACAACCCGTGGGGTCATGCCCCCAGAATTTAGCCAAAGAATGGCTTAGAGGCTGATTCTGATGGTTGGGAAACCTGTGGGTGTTAGTTCACTACCTGGAAAATTCCACGAGGTCTGTAAGGCATTTCACTTCATAGTTCTGATAAAGAGGGAGATGATTGGCTGGGCTTCTAACAGGTTCACAAGTGGGGGAAAAGATCTAAGATTAGTGTCATAATAAAGTTGGCATTAGAAGGGGAAAAGGGGAATCTCCAGGTATAGGGTGTAGGTGGGGCAGGGAAGAGAGAAAATGGGGACGACAAAGCACTAACAGAACATCTGTACCTTTGTGGACAGAGCAGACACGGAAATCCTTCTTGTTCTAAATTCTGGGAGATGCTATGTCTATTATGAGAATAGCAATTATTTTCTAGGGTATGGGGTAAGAGGCACCCTCACATTCAGCTGGTGGGAGTATAAATATAGGGAAAATACCTCTTTGAAGAGAATTTTGGCAATATTATATTAAGGTTTGAATTATATCTGCCTGTGATACAGAAATTCCACTCCACGTATGTAGCCTGGAGAAACTCTCACCTCTGCAAGCAGAGAGATGCCTAGAAATGCTCAAGCTGAGGGTGATTATAATAGCAACCGAATCAGAAACAACCTAAAGGCTTCCCTTAGGGGACGGATAATGAGTTACGGTATATTCGTAGAACGAAATGGTGTACAGTAGGTAAAATGAATGAATTAGATCGAACTGGGTTGGTATAAAAAACCCAAACTGGAAACATTGGCGAAGATGCGGAGAACACGGAACCCTTGTGTGTTGTTGGCAGCGGTACAGCTGCTGGGAAAACCAAGTTTGGTGGTGCTTCAAAAAATTAAATGTGGTGGTTAATTTGATGTGTCAACTTCACTGAGCTAAGGCGAGCCCAGAGAGATGGCGAAATAATTATTTAGCGGTGTATTTGTGAGGGTGTTTCCAAAAGAGATGAGCACTGGAATTGATATACTTAGCAAAGATGGCCGTCAGCAATATGGGTGGGCATCGCCCTATGTGAGGAAGGCTGAAGAGAAGGAAAAAGCGGAGGCAGAGCTAATTTGCTTCCTCTGTCTGAGCTGTGGGTAGCTTGCTCCGTTGGAAAATTTTGTAGAGGTCTGTACAAATGCAGCCCGTTAATATGCCCTAGGTGTCTAGTGGAGTTTTCTTCCGGATCTGTGTGCTCACAGGAAACGTTGGGCCCGATTGTACCCCATTAGGAATCAGTATGAAAAAGTTTCCAATTTGTCCTGATTTTACTACCATCCCATCTTTGTGCAGAGCTGTCTTGAGGTGGGCTTTTTTACGCGGCTACGTTTTATTTCAGGGTCTCGCTTGCAAATAGTGTTGAAGGATTTCCAGCATCAAAAAGTATTGTTTAATTACTTTCCTTAGATTTTTTTTTCCTGTAACTGACATAAAGCATCAACTGTGGTGGCTGGACCACGCTCTAGTCGGCTGGCTCTCTGATTCCAGGATTCTGTTATTCAAAACAACGAAAGTAGCAGCAACAGCGATTACCATTATTTGTAGTGGTTGGGTGGTGTTTGCTGAAAGCACAGTCTTTCTGCTTCTAAGAGAAGCAGAGTCAAGGGGGTTAAAGCTCAGCTTACTTTACTGCATTGATCCTCAGTTTCCTCACCAATAAAATCAAGATAACGATGTCAGTTTCATAGGGTTGCAATGACATAGGGCATGGATATATCTAGCATGCTGCCCTTCTTCGATATATAATGGTTTTTTGAGGTGCCATTGCTTGTGTCCTTCTCAAAAAGCCTTATTACTTTCACTTTACTTATCCTGAAGTGGTTTCTCCTATTCCCAGGATGAGGGAAAATCATATCTGGAAGCCATTTTGGTAGCTTAAAAATGCCGGTAAAAATGCTAAGTTCTAGAACTTAATCATTCTTCATGAGTCTGGCTGTAGTGATAACCTCTTGAAAAGTCAAGTCAAAGTCCACTAAGTTTTCATCTTGAGTTTATGGGATTTTTTTTTTTTTACCCTTCATGGAAGAAGCTGTCTTTAAAAATTTATACTAGTACATTCTAAGGAATATGTGCGTGACCTGAAATGAGAGGTGTTAAGGAGAGAACATAGAGCATAAGAAGGCAGAAGTTCTGGATTATATTTCTGGGCTATTTCTCCAATTTCTGGTTGAACTTGGAAAGGTAGGTCTTGTCTGGATTTCAGTTTTCCTATGAGTCAAATGGAGGTGACAGTACCCATTAGCTGTTACACATTTCTACCTTATGAAAAATAAAGGGGCTGCTATCAGGATTAATGAGATGATGTTTGTCAACAGCTCTGAGCTCTTTGGGAGGCAGATGTTCTATAAATACAAATTATTAATAAAGTATTTATACTGATGATTGCAGAGAATGCTAACAGTTCTGGAATAAAGAAGTCATCAATTATTTGGCACATTCAGTGGCAGGGTGAGTATGCCTGTGGAGCAGAGATGCTCGACAGGCTCAGATAATTCGTGAGAAATGTACTAAGAGGTGGGGACGGCACCAACTGCAAGGATACTAAGAAATTGTTTTAGTTAGGATCTTACAAGGATGGGGAAATGGCTTAGGCTATCTCAATACCACTGATGCAGTCCAAATGACACCTGAAACACAGGGAACGTGAGATCCTGTTCTCCAGATGAAAAGTCAGACCCCTGAGAAGTATAACCTCACTCGTCCCGTCCAGGGGAAAGAAGAGCTCTTGTCATCTCAGAGAACATCTGTGTCCTACTTTATCTATTCTGCTGTACTCATTACTGAGTTCTCTCCCCCTCTCTTCTACCGCAACAGTATCACATTTTTCTTCCTCCTATCATTTCTGTCTCTTTTTACTCACCTCCTCACTTCCTGGTTTCTTTTGATCTATGGCCTCTCCAACCGACTGGTTTCTACTTGCTGACTTCTCTGTATGTGGCTCTTGTCTTTTGCTTTTCTCTAATGTTGATTGCCTGTCTCTCACATCTGAGTTTTAACCCCCTAAGAGAGGGGAATTGAGTTGGCTAGTCAGATCGAGTAGTCACTAATGGGTGTAAGGAGTATCTACCGGGAAAAGTTCTCACGTGAAACTACTTCACTGGCCTACTCCTGCTGTTTTTTTTTTGTGGGGTCTTTTTGCATTAGACATTGATTGTTATTACACTGAGTTGTGGAGAGAATTGCAGGAGATAGTAGACAAGGAATGGAAGCCGATGGAAAGAAATAGCCTTTCATCACCCAGCCCAGAAGTGGCTTCAGGACATGGCAGTCTCAGTGCTCTACAGACTGTCTACTCATAAACACGGGTAAAAGAGACGAAGAATGAAGTTTAGGCTGCTGATATTTATTTCTAGAAACATTTTAGGTTCTTTATATGTTATCCCTTCTGAATTTTCAAAAGACGACGAGAAAACGACAACTTGGGAATGTTGCCTTATTTGTTGCAAATGTTTGCGATCTTTAAACATTTTGGCGATGGTGTCCCTTACCCAAAAGTTGTTAAAATTCTGCATTTAACTGTGTTAATCTCTTCTTAATGGCCTTTGAACTTGGTGTCCTGATAGTGAAACATTTCCTTGATGACAATTATGGAAATATTTTCCAGTAATATTTTCTAGCACTTTAAATTTTCTCTGCTCTTGTTTTCACCTTCATCTCTTAAGTTCTTCTTAAGAAGAAGAAACGGTAATAGTATAATAATAGTATGGGGAATCTTTGATAAATTACTCTTGGTCTTTGAGACATCAAAAAGGAATAAAGATGTTGAAGCTTTAAGCGGTGTAAGTAATGTAACTCGTTTTTTAAGCAATTTTTAAAACTGGATATCCAAAAAATCAGGAATATAATTTCTTCTTCCAACCCTCATGAAGGAATTATAAAGACTGACCACAGGATAGGCCATAAGTAAACTCTTACTGTAATCCACAAGAGGTTAACCTGCCCCCTTCATTATAATTCAGTACTTTCCTAAGCAACTTTTAGGTGAAAGAGTGGCTCATAATTGAAATAGAAGATTATTTATAAATAAACACATCTGAAGCACTGCTCATAAATAAGTCTGGGATAGAGCCACATTTCCATTCAGAAGAAAATTCGTAGCATTAAGGGCCTTTATTATTAAACAAGAATGAAGGTAAATCAACAGGACACTGATTCAAGAAATAAGACAGCAACACCTGATTAAAGCCAAAAACAAGAGAAAGGCATAAGTAAAGGTAAGAAAAAGAGTAAACAGTGATGGTGAACAGTAAGTAGAAATACAGAGATGACATTTGTGGGAACTTAAATTTCTGGTAAACAGAAAACAGAAAGAGATTAAAATAGTTAATTAGGAAAGAAGGAAAAGAATAGATTTAAGAAGCAAATCGAGGAACTTTGAAAAGCCTAATATTGGAACCAAACTGTTGGCTGGATGAAATAAGGTGAAAGGAGTGAGGAACATTAAGATACACAGAATCATACACATAAAGGAAATGCCATGATTCCGCTTCAATGGGCAATAAACTTAAAATCTTTGAATTGTGTGAATGATTTCCTGAGAAAATATAAATGACCGAAAGTGACCTCAGCTAACTTGAAAACCTGCATAAATAAATCGTGAGGACATAGTAATTACAGAAGAGGGTGGCACTTTTGCAGGCAGTAGTAAGTTAGATCAATGATACAAAATTTTATTTTATTTTTAAAAATTTTTTTAATGTTTATTTATTTTTGAGACAGAGAGAGACAGAGCATGAATGGGGGAGGGGCAGAGAGAGAGGGAGAAACAGAATAGGAAGCAGGCTCCAGGCTCTGAGCCATCAGCCCAGAGCCCGACGCGGGGCTTGAACTCACGAACAGTGAGATCGTGACCTGAGCTGAAGTCGGACGCTCAACCGACTGAGCCACCCAGGCGCCCCAATGATACAAAATTTTAAAAACCCCAAAATAGGGGGCACCTGGGTGGCTCAGTTGGTTAAGTGTCCAACTTTGGCTCAGGTCATGATCTCACAGTCCGTTAGTTTGAGCCCCAGGTCAGGCTCTGTGCTATCAGTTCAGAGCCTGGAGCCTGCTTCTGATTCTGTGTCTTCTGCTCTCTCTGCCCCTCCCCCACTCATGCTCTGTCTCTGTCTCTCTCTCTCTCAAAAAATGAATAAATGTTAAAAAAAATTTTTTTTAATCCCAAAATAGACCTAATTAAACAAACAAATCATAAGAAGGGAAGGTGGTTCAAATAAGTTGAGGGAAAATGGGATTATCCAAAATGAAGAATAACAGGTGTTTCAGTCATCATTTGGAAATTTATCATTCAATATCCTTACTTCATAACTTACACCAAAATAATTTTGTTTTAGATTAAAAATTTTTATGTTAAAATATGGTATTGGCACAAAACAGACACATAGACCAATGGAATAGAATAGAGACTCCAGAATTAGACCCGCAAAAGTATGGCCAACTAATCTTTGACAAAGCAGGAAAGAACATCCAATGGAAAAAAGACAGTCTCTTTAACAAATCGTGCTGGTAGAACTGGACAGTAACATGCAGAAGAATGAAACTAGACCACTTTCTTACACCATTCACAAAAATAAACTCAAAATGGGTAAAGGACCTGAATGTGAGACAGGAAACCATCAAAACCCTAGAGGAGAAAGCAGAAAAAAACCTCTCTCACCTCAGCTGCAGCAATTTCTTACTTGACACATCCCCAAAGGCAAGGGAATTAAAAGCAAAAATGAACTATTGGGACCTCATGAAGATAAAAAGCTTCTGCACTGCAAAGGAAACAATCAACAAAACTAAAAGGCAACTGACGAAATGGGAGAAAATATTTGCAAATAACATATCAGACAAAGGGCCAGTATCCAAAATCTATAAAGAATGCTCCAAACTCCACACCCAAAAAACAAATAATCCAGTGAAGAAATGGGCAGAAGACATGAATAGACCCTTCTCTAAAGAAGACATCCAGGTGGCCAACAGGCACATGAAAAGATGCTCAACGCCTCTCCTCATCAGGGAAATACAAATCACAGCCACACTCAGATACCACCTCACACCAGTCAGAGTGGCTAAAATGAACAAATCCGGAGACTATAGATGCTCGAGAGGATGTGGAGAAACGGGAACCCTCTTGCACTGTTGGTGGGAATGCAAACTGGTGCAGCCGCTCTGGAAAACAGTGTGGAGGTTCCTCAGAAAATTAAAAATAGACCTACCCTATGACCCAGCAATAGCACTTCTAGGAATTTACCTAAGGGATACAGGAGTGCAGATGCATAGGGGCACTTGTACCCCCATGTTCATAGCAGCACTTTCAACCCTAGCCAAATAATAGAAAGAGCCCAAATGTCCATCCATGGATGGATGGATAAAAAAGATGTGGTTTGTATATCCAATGCAATACTACTTGGCAATGAGAAGAATGAAATCTGGCCATTTGTAGCAAAGTGGATGCAACTGGAAGGTATTATGCTAAGTGAAATAAGTCAGGCAGAGAAAGCAGATACCATATGTTTTCACTCATACGTGGATCCTGAGAAACTTAAGACCATGGGGGAGAGGAAAGGGAAAAAGAAAAGCTACAGAGAGGGAAGGAGGCAAACCACAAAACACTCTTAAATACTGAGAACAAACTGAGGGTTGATGGGGGGTGGGGGAGAGGGGAAAGTGGGTGATGGGCATTGAGGAGGGCACCTGTTGGGATGAGCACTGCGTGCTGTATGGAAACCAACCTGACAATAAGCTATATAAAAAGAAAAAAAATATGTTATAAAAACCTGTAAAATATTCTAGTGAATATTTATACAATCTTGGCAGGAAAGGGCTGTCCCGAGGACAGAAGTCATAAAGGCAAATGTCATTCAAATAAACCAGGTATAAATTTAAAAGTTTTGTGTCCAAAACTACTCAAAATTATCAGTTCAGTTCAGTTTAAAAAGAAATTTGGAGAATATTGGCAACATATATTCCAGACAGTGTTGATATTCTTAATATATAACAAGTTCCCACAAATTAAGAAAATGATAACCCCCTAACGGAAAACTGGACTGAAAAAATTTTTTAAAGACAAAATTCCAGAGAAGCTATTCAGTCGGCTTATGATAAAAATGATCAACCTTGCTGCAGTCAAGAAATGCAGCTGGCAAAGATGGGAAAAAATGGGAAAAATGACCTCCCATACCTTGTTGGTAATTTTACTGTACAAGTCCAGATTTTTTGAGAAGCAATAAGGCAAAATTTGCTAAGACTTTTGACCCTCGTAAAGCACAGTTTTGAAGTGCTCAAGTGGATTGTTTTCAATAAAGAGAGTAGAGTATTGTAAATATAGTTTCCTTATGTCTTTCTTAATAGCCTTTATTTCCTCTAGCTTACTTTATTATAAGAATACAATATCTAGTACATATAGGACGAAATATGCATTAGTCAAACGTCATTGGTAAAGCTGCTGGTCAACAGTAGGCTATTAGTAGTTAAGTCTTGGAGGAATCAAAGGTCATATTCAGATTTTCAACTCCAGGGAAGTCAACACTTCTGACCTCTATTGTTCAAGGGTCAGTTGTAATTAATCCCGGAGGTATTTTTAAGAAAACAGTGTTATGAATGGTAAAAATAAGCTATAGATCATTATATGTATTGCTCCCTGCAAGTTTTTTGTAGTAGCAAAAGACAGGTGACAGACTAAATGTTCTAAAATCAAGTATTGATTAAACGAATAGTAATATATCCTTATAATGGATTTCTACAGAGCTACTAAAATTATGTAGATAGGTGTTTATTTTTACGGAATAGCTTCCTAATATATTAAGTAGTGGAAAACAAAAGACTCCAAGAGTCAAATCTCACTTTTTAAAAAATGTACCTACTTAAAAAATCTGGATTGTTATAACCAAAAGACTGGCAAAGAGTCTATTTGGATTAAATTATATTTGGGATAAATGATGATTTTCTAGCTATTTATTTTCTTTGTATTTCATCATTTCATACGACAAATATGCCATGTAATTGTGGTAAAATAGTGAAATGTTAACAACAGAAAACATTCTTTGTCATTATTTTCGACTGCGTTGCCATCCACAAATATTTTTCACAATTTTGTAGCTTGAAAACATTCAAACCCTGTAGAGAACTCGAACAAAGAATACACTGACAAGTCATTCTTGGTATAACTTTAGCAATTATTTTGCTACATTTGCCTTTTCTTTCTCTGTTTCTTTACGGTATCTACACCCAACATATACATGCAACACTATATATATATATATATATATATATATATATATATATATTGCATTGAACTGTTTGTACATTGCAGACATCATGAAAGTTCACCTCTAAATACATACACATGTACTTCCTAATCAAAAGGATATTGCCCCACATAGCCACAAGGCCATGACCAAGCCCAAGGAAGTCATCAAGACTCCTTCTCACCCCAGTTCTTAAACATCAGTTGCCTACTTTTTCCGAATTAGGGCTAGTAGTCCCTGGAAGTAGGGAAACTGATCATTTAACTTTCCTTAAAGGCCTTCAAAATAAATATACTTTTCCATACTTGGTGGATGTGCTCTTAAAAATTAAGTGCACACAGAGCGATATGTTCCCTTGGAATTGCCATTTAGTTAGAAATCCAATGTGGGTGTTATTTTTCTAAGTGCTTTTCCTGGTAGTTCACCAAGTAGATTTCCCCTTCCCAGAGCTGTTTTAGATTTGGCTTTCGAGGAACATTCAGGCATACCTTGCAGAATGTGTCTGGACATATTGCCTGGTACTCTGCCTTATTGTTTTTATCCAAACTTCACAGAACTTATGTGTTTTTTAACAAGATTTCAGCCCCTGTTTGTTAAAAATACGTATATATTTATGGATCTAAAACTTAGCACAATATTTTGAACTAAATGATACGCTAGACTAGTCTCAAATTACATTCCATATTTGAGTATTAGGGCATCACAGTGTCGTGTAGGACATTTAGAAAGCATGCCGACCTTGCACCGACAACTCTCGGTTAACAGTAGTCATTGTTTGGTAATCAGGAAGTAATATTTTAAGTGCATTATAAGCTAACATGGTAATTTGTTACTTAGTATGGAGGCAATTTGCTGTATTTTAGTTACCTTTTAAGAAATCACTGGAGGGCTTTGTATTAAAGTATGATGGGTTATATTTCTTTTCCACTCAAATTAAAAGAAAGTAGGCTCCTGATCAGCATTTTTAGGGAAAATGTCCCTTTGTTTTGTAGGGATGAAGTACTTGTGTTAAGTGAGACTCTTATATTTGCTTAATTTTAGTTTTTCCACTGGCTGAATGTGGAGCCTTTAACGCTCAGGGTATGTTAATTCTCTTTGCTTCATTTGTAAAATGATGATAATGTCACCCTCTTCCCAGGATCGATCACATCAGAGTTGTAAGTAAACGCCTCAGTGGAAAGATGTGCAAACGCTTTCTGGTTTTGTTTTAATGGTTACGGATGGGGTCCATTCGTGTATATTAGAGTATTCTAGGAACAGGAACATCATACCAAAAAAATAGAATAAACAGTCATAAAAATAATCACAAAACACCACTTATTCATCAACTACCAAATGCCAAGAATATTCTTTAAAAATATATATATTTATTTTGAGAGAGAGTGCGTGAACAGGTGAGGGGCAGAGAGAGAGAGGGAGAGAGAGAGAATCTCAAGCAGGCTCTGTGCTATCAGTGCAGAGCCCAACGTGGAGCTTGATCCTGCGAATCATGAGATCATGACCTGAGCCAAAATCAACAGTCAGATGCCTAACCGACTGAGCCACCTAGGCGACACCCAAGAATATTCTTTTTTTTTTCTTTTAATGTTTATTCTCGAGAGAGAGACAGAGTGCACACTGAGGAGGGGCAGCGAGAGAGGGAGACACAGAATCTGAATCAGGCTCCAGATCCTGAAATGTGAGCACAGAGCCTGATATGGGGCTCGAACTCAGGAGCTGTGAGATCATGACCTGAGCAGAAGTCGGATGCTTAACCGACTGATCCACACGGATGTCCGAACATCTGAGAATATTCTTAAAGAGGGTTATTGTTAACCATTGTGAAGAGGTTGGGGTATGAACATCTTGAATGAGCCCATTACTACTCCAGAGAAAATCCATATAGAAAAGGGATGTCATTGGTGGAACCCAGGGTATTTTTAGAGGCCAGTGAAAACTGTTCTCTATGAGACTCTGATGGTCCGTACATGTGATTATACATTTGTGAGGTCCCATGCAACATACAATACCAAGAGTGAACCCTAGTGTAAATTATGAGCTCTGGGTGACAACAGCACATCAATGCAGGTTCTTAGACTGTAGCAAGTACAGTCTGGTGTGGGATGCTGATAGGGCGAGGCTGTGCATAGGTAAGAGGAGGGTGTATGGGAACTCTCTGTACTTTCCACTCAATTTTGCTATGAATCCCAGATTGTCCTAAAGAATAAAGTTTATCTTTGAAAAATGTGACATACTGAAGAGGTGAACCCCGTGAATCATATAATAGGAAGCACTTTTCTTCATTTGCTGTTTTCAACTACTGTGTCCAATCTCAAGGTCATATTCCATAACTGAACAGTAAGTCTGGAGCAGCTTGAAACTGTACACAGATCTCTTCTGTCTTCCCCCTAGAACAGGCACAGGCTGGGACCCGGAGAGCTTGAATAGGTAGGATGAGGGAGAGAAGGTGGGTGATCTTGTGTGGAGACACCTTCCTTCCTGCCTCTTGAGGGCCTAGCCCCTCTTGTGGGTCAGGGCAAAGAGCAGAGAGAGAAAGGAGACAGTTGTCTCTGTGCTCGGTGGCTGACGCTGCAGCTCTCTGCTCTGTTTGCTTTTCTTCTTGTTAGGCTTTCAAGTGCTGGCTCTCTCATGGGGTGCATGCATGAACCCCATGGAGGGTCCAGTGGTGCCACCATTGCATTGTCCTTGACCTTGGAGATCCAGCTTTGGACAACGCCTTCCTTCATCTCTCGGCTCCACACTGCATACTCTTGCTTTTGTGGTGTCTTGCTCAGTGGGCAGGTCTCATATGGGGTCTTGGCAGGAAGCTGAAAGGTGAGCCCCCTTCTATAGAGTCTAGTTAAGCTCCAGAAAACACATGAATTCTTGCCATTTTAGCAAAAGGCATGTGTATAGGACAATTCTTCGCCATTCTGTCATTTCTTTCTGGTAGTTGTCTTCTGTGATCCCACAGAGCAAGGGCTAGATTGCCGAGCACATAATCAAGACTAGAATGTCGCTTCTTCCTCTTGTCCCCGTAATCTCTATGAGTAACTCTTGGAGTATCCTCCTCAGTTTCTGGGCTGCAAAGCGCAGCAGAAATGGCATATCAAAGTGAACACAGTACTTCCTGTAAGACTTGTGACTTAATGGGGGGTCCTCAGTGGTGACTGATTGCTCTTCAGTCTTGTGTAGTATGGGGAGGGAGTGCAGGTGGTCAGTTGGATCACAGGGTGGTGAGCACCAGGCCTGGGGTCCACAACTTTAATAAGCATCAGGGGGAAGTGTCTAACCTCCGGTGTAAGCGTCTCCCTTTAGAATGTGTTATCTCTGGATTGTTCCTGTTTAGAAAACACATTTGCCTACTACTCTCTAAAGAGAGCTATTTCCAGGGCGGCAGCAGAGGTTGCCCTCAGTCTCCTGTTTGACCAGTCATAATTTGGTTTGGTTCAGTTCCAACCCTGCAGCAGTCCTCGCTGGCAAGGCAGACTTTGCATAGAGGATGTGTTTGTTTACCTTAAAGGGTCAGCTTTCTATCTGATCCCCTCCGGTACCAAGAATTCACAGAGAGAGAGGCAGCCTTCTACTGCTTTAGCCCTTCTAAGTGCTCCCTACCTCAAACCCTTTCTCCAAGCAGGACTTTATTTTTCTTTACCTGATTCACCTGAAAACCACCTGGGTAGCCTTATGGCATCTTATCTCATGTACACATCTAGGGGCATTCCCAGAATCTCTGAGGTCATTTATGGTACCCTTCAAGGGTTGTAGGACCCTAGTGTGGTGGCATCTTCCCCCAGGTTCTTCTTAGACACAGTAGGATGGTCTCTACACAAGCTCTGCTCAGACAGCTCTGGCACTTTCTGCCTTTGAGAACTTTTCAAATGAGAAGCAAGCGTGTATATGTCTTAGAGGTTCTCCTTCCTCCCCACCCCGCCCCCCAATTCCATAGATATGTGTCAGGTACATCCATGAACTTTGCTATTTGTTACTCAGGTTGTGGGTGAGTCTGCAAATTTTGCATTTCCTCAGGGATCCACCTGGGAATAATATGCTGGTTTCTCTTTCTCCCTGGCATTCCTGGTCTCTCTGAGTGAGTTCCTTGGAGGCCACCTCTCCCCCCCCCCCGCCCCCCCGATATATATACACACAGTTCCCTTTTGGAAGAAGAGCAAAGTAGGATATTACCACCAATCCTTCTCCCTGAAGGCTCCAGTAATTATCTTGCCACCTCATACCTCAGCTTTTGAGGAAGAGGAAGGGTAAGGTGAGGGACTGGGGTAATAGCTGTTAGAACTAATGTTAGTTTTTCTCCCTTCTTTGTAAGCCTCAGAGAACTTGTCTTGCAGCATTTTGGGGGTCCTGTCTTTAAAATGTGGAGTTCTTAATGCTCTCTTGACCTCAGCTCTTGTCTCAGCTCCCTGATAATGAGGCAATAGGAAAAATTCTTCCCAACATCCTCTTGCCTATATTGGGAATTAGAAAGGTATGATTCCTTTGATGAAGTTCCATTGTTTTCACATTTTTTTCCAGGGTTTGGTGTTTGACCCTGCGAAGAATAATTTTAAGGAGAAGAGGGAGGATGGTTAAAGGTAGTATCATGGTATCACCATTCTCCCCATCATTGCTGCAGGGTAATTCATATTTCACAAATCTTCAAAATTCCATAGGCAAGCATGTCCTGCGTAGGTGTAAAAAAGGAGAGATATCGTGAGTGATTAAGGAAGACATATTTGTCAATGCTATGAAAATAAAGCAAGGGGTATCATGAAACTTTTCATAATTTAATCTCACTTAATCCTCTCAAGTGATAGTAAATCAAGCATCAGAAAAACTCACCTAATCCTCTCGCGGATTCACCATTCACTTGCCCACCATTCACTTGTTCCCTTGGTTGACTTAGGTAATGTCCTTGTCCGAGCATGTCCCAGGAAGTTGCTTTGACAGCTCCCCAACCCTATTGGTATTATGGAAGCAGAATGGATACATTGATGGCCTCTGTGCCAGAGATTAACTAGAATGGCCCAAGGAAAGATCTCGCTGGTCAAGGGAATACAAGGCCTGACTTCCATACCACTATCTAGCTGGGCGGCTATGGGGACATCAGGTTGTATTTCTTCCTTTGTATAATTAGAAAATGGATTACCTTAAAAAGTCTCAAAAGTTCCCCCTTGCTAAACAATCCTATGGATGTGACATGTGAAAAAACTCTAATTTTTGCTAAATATTGTAAGAGAACTAACCAGAGGCTCTCCTCATAAATATGAAAATTAATTAGTTATAATATTATGTAATCATATGGTCAGCTGGAAAATATTTACTCGCAAGAACTGAAGGATATAAGTTAGTCACAGCGTGAATTACCCTGAAATAATAGGGGAATATTTAACCTCAGATCATTTAGCTTCTCAGTTGTGTTCTGTTTAACTTTGCATGAAATGAATGATTGGTTCTATGAAGGAATATCCATTGTAAATTAATTTTTATGACAATCTAAACTACTGATAACCTATATGATGATAATTGACAGACTATTGATACTTCCTTGACCCTTATTATGTATCAGATGTTGTGCTAAGCGATTTTTGTATACTATCTTACTTAATTGGAATGGTTAGGGAATTTTCACAAAGTCTAGCTCAGGTCTGCTTTCCACAACCTGATTTTCTAACCGTAGCCTCGCCTTTTCTGTCCATTCCCTCATGGGCTTGATACTGTATTACACTCTGTACTAAATCTGTGTATTCAAATCTGGGCAACCTGCATGCGAATGTTAATCTCCTGGATTAGTGCTCATCTCTGCTTCTGAATACTCAATATGTTTTATCCTCGATATAGCATCTTTATTACATTTTTATTTTCTAGTGTATGTTTTTTTTAAATCTAATAAAGAAAATGTGGTCAGTTAAAAAGTACAAAAATGGGGGTGCCTGGGTGGCTCAGTCGGTTGAGCGTCTGACTTCGGCTCAGGTCATGATCTCACAGCTCGTGAGTTCGAGCCCCACGTCAGGCTCGTTGCTGACAGCTCAGAGCGTGGAGCCTGCTTCGGATTCTGTGTCTCCCTCTCTCTCTGTCCCTAACCCACCTGCATTCTGTCTCTCTCTCTCTCTCAAAAATAAATAAACATATAAAAAAATTTTTTTTAAAAGTACAAAAATGGAACAGTTAAAAAAAAAGTAGGGTACCCAGGTGGCTCAGTCGGTTAAGCATCCAACTTTGACACAGGTCATGAATCTCATGAGTTTGTGAGTTCGAGCCCCACATCAGGCTGTCTGCTATCAGCACACAACCTGCTTCAGATCTTCTTCTCCCTCTTTCTCTCTGCCCCTCCCCTCCTTTCACTCTCTCTCTTTAAAAAAAATTAAAACATTAAAAAACGTATAACCAGCATTCTCACTACCTAGAAATATTTATGGTTATGATTTCAGTTCCTTTATCCTCCAGTCATCGCTTATGTCTATCTAACCTTTATCCTAAACTTGTTAAAAGTGGTGTTAAGAAGAATACACTATTTTAACTTATTTTTCCCTTTAACTTCATATGCAAATAATTCCACAGTCTCCTAAGTGACATATTTGTGAAAAATGTGTTTGGAACCCAGATGTTAATTTCAGTAGGTAGACTCATCATCAGAGTGGGGGTTGGAGGGTGAGGGGTAAAGGAGGTCCTTGCCAGAGAAAAAGGTATTGCAAAATGTGTAGTTATGGTTTCTGCAGGTGTGGTTTTCCTTAGGCATAAGCAAGTAAAGAGAGCCTTCCCTGGGTCCCTCAGGGATTAGGGGTAGCTGCTAGTTTGAGGATCAACTTTGGGGCACCAGCCAAAGCACAGTGACCCCAAGAACTGGCAGAGCCAATCCAGGAGTCTCCCCTTCATTGTACTCAACTTTCCATTTCCATACCTCTGTAAGGTGTTGGAGGAAGGAATATTCCAGTTGTTAATAACTTCAGGGACAGCCTATGATTTTGTGGTTAAGCCATTAGATTTTGCCAATCTTATTATTGTATTTTTTTTTTACTCTTTATTTATTTTTGAGAGATAGAGGCAGAGCGTGAGTGGGGGGAGGGGCAGAGAGAGGGAGACACAGAATCCGAAGCAGGCTCCAGGCCCTGAGCTGTCAGCACAGAACCTGATGCGGGGCTCCAACTCGGGAATGGCGAGATCATGACCTGAGCCGAAGTCAGACACAACCAACTAAGCCACCCAGGCGCCCCTGCCATCCTTATTTTTGAGGAGCTGGTGGCTTCCTCTCTTGGTTTGCAGTCACGGGACTGGGGAACAGTTTAGCCCTAAATTAGTTATTAATCGAATTAATAATGATTTAAGTGACTAAGTATTGGAAACCACCTTCTGTTAGTTTCCTAGAGCTGCCATAACAGATCGCCACGAACTGGGCGGTTCACAGCACCAGAAATATATTCTCTCGCAGGTCTGGAGGCCAGAGTTGAGACGTGAGGATGTCGACAGAGCCGCACTTTCTGAAGCCTGTAGGGGGGAATCTCTCCTTGCCTCTTCCAGCCCTGTAGCTGATGACACTCCAGTCTCTTCTTCTATCTTCGCGTGGTCTTCTCTTCCTCTGTCTCTTATAAGAACACATCGGTTGATTCAGGCCCCCCTCAGGTAATCCAGGATGATGTCATCTGGAGATTCACTTAACTGCATCTTCCAAGACCCTTTCTCCCAACAAGATCGCATGGACAGGTTCTGCGCGGACATATCTTTTTTGGGGGGTGGGGGAGGCATCATTCAATCCACTACCTTTCGACATTCCAGATACATTGGACACGAGCTGGCAGGAGAGCCATTTAAGTAAGTAACTGTACACAGTATAGTAAAAGCTAGCAAACTGGCATGGCAAACTGCTTTCAGAATACAGACGAGGAGTGGCAAATTGGACTGAGGGGATGCGGTTACCTAGGAAGCCTCATAGAGAAGGACATTTCAGGCCGAGATAGGATGATTCATTCTGGGCTGTGACAAAAGACTTAAAAAAACAAAGTGGTTTAGAAAAATCATATTTAAAAATAACTCTGGTTATTTTTAACGTGGATGGTGAGTAACATGAATTGGTGTTGGACATTGGAGAATGGTGATGTCTGTGGCACGGGTAGTATCTGGGGGTTTGATCAGGGCTAAAGGACAATGGTGATGTCTGTGGCTTGGGTAGTCTCTGGGGTCTTGATCAGGGCTAAAGGCGCCTAATGGACCACACTTTCACCCCTCCACTAGTCTGAAAGCTCCACGAGCTTTCTATTCCTGCTTTGTATTTCTACTTTCTCCCCAGTACCTCTTACTTACGGGAGCTCAGTGAATAAACGAGCTGGGAAGAAAAGGCTCAGTCTTCGGTGCCATCAGAGTCCCGTTCTATGGAAGGAAGCACGTAAAACCTAAGTCCAAGATTTATTTTCTACTGTCAGTGGTGAAATGTTTACCTAATGATCATCTACATTGCTGTTAGGTAAACAGGTGGGGGATTCTAGGAAAAACCAATTCATTTGTCAATACTTCCCTAACCTGTCTTGCTTCTGCCGCTTAGATCCTGTGCCTTATTTCCTGCACTGTCAATCTGGCAAGATGTGGGCACTAAATCACCTCCACAGAACACCACCTAAACCTCCATGTATGACAGTCCAGTTCGTGAGGCAGTAGATAGATGAACCACGCTCCAACATCGGAAAAGCATGGCTGCTTTTGTAATCGTTCTCCGTTTCTGCATCAGGGTTCACAAACTCAAAGGCAGGTAGGCGGTGTAAATGAGAAAGTGGGCGTAAATGAGAAAGTGTTGGCCGTAAGAGAATGATGCGGACTGCGGTCTATATATTGAGAAGCATGCTCCCTAGTAAGGTCACACCGTTTAATGCCACTTGACAAGGGGCCACCAGTTGTTGGCATATTGGCAGATGTTCAAGTGTTTGAAGGCAAGATAGAAATCTGGAGTTTTCTGTGCCACTTGCAGATTTTAAAAACACAGTGTGGGAGGAAAGTAAGGTAGGTGACTGTTTTGCAACTTCCCAGTAAAAATCAGTGGCCTAGGGGCTCCTGGGTGTCAGTTGAGTGTCTAACTCTCAGTTTTGGCTCAGATCATGATCTCACGGTTTGTGGATCCGAGCCTCTTATCGGGCTCTGCACTGACAGTGCTGAGCCTCTTCGGGATTGTGTCTCCCTCTCTCTCTGCACCTCCCTTGTGTGCTGTCTCTCTCTCTCTGTCTCTCTCTCTCTCTCTCAAATAAATACATAAACTTCAAAAAAAGTAATTAAAAAAATCAGTGACCTAAGCTGCCACTAACAGCTCAATTCTATTTAATATTCTTAGAACTTTGAAAAAGCATGGGAGGTTTTCCTGAAACATTTTTTTCCCCTTTTAAAACTGGAGTTTTATAAAATGGCCATTTGGGAAAGACATAAAGCTTCATGGGCATCCAGCATCTCACCAACTGAGCCTCAGTATCATATGTAGGGAATGTGAAGTATTAGTCTTGAAGGTGATTGGTTCTTTAATTCTTTTTTTTTTTTTAATTTTTTTTTTTAATGTTTATTTATTTTTGAGACAGAGACAGAGACAGAGCATGAACAGGGGAGGGTAAGAGAGAGAAGGAGGCACAGAATCTGAAACAGGCTCCAGGCTCTGAGCTGTCAGCCCAGAGCCCGACGCGGGGCTTGAACTCACAGACCTCGAGATCATGACCTGAGCCGAAGTCGGCCGCTTAACCGACTGAGCCACCCAGGCGCCCCTGGTTCTTTAATTCTTAACTGAAGTGGTCTGATTTTCAAGTGAAGAAATTGACCAATGGTTGCTCTGTGAAGGTTCTTCTTGGTGTTACCAGAGTTTTAAAGTGATCTGAGGGTCTCTTTAACTGTCATGGCCTCCTCAAAGGGTAGATGCCTTCTCTTCTCGGTGAAATCACACCCTTTGCTGGTGGGGGTGGGTTCTCATTTTCTTGGTCAGTCTCCGCCCTCTCCGCCCCCCCCCCCCCCCCGCGCCAGCCCAGCTATTTAATCTGACCCCGTACTGTAAACATGCATATTTGTACATCGACACAACTTGACCGTTTCGGCTTCATGGGTTTTTCTGCCATGCTGAAGCTCACGGATGGATCCAGGTCAGGGACTCCTGACTTGACACGAAATCACAATTGGGTAATTAAGAGGTAGGCACCACTCCACGGTGCGAGGCACCAGGCTAAATATTTTACATGCATTTTCTTATTTGATTCTCCAAATCAAAATCCCATGTAGGTGGAATTAATATTATTACCATCTTCTAGATGAATACACAGAGGTGTACACAAAAGAGAGAAGAAAAAAATGGCTCGGCTAAGGGTACACGGCTGATGGGTGTCAGTAATGGGATTGCCACGTTATAATGCAGATGTCAGGAACGGAGCCTTTGGCGTTAGCCAGACCTGGAGTTGAAACCTGGCTCTGCCATGTTACCTGACCAGCTTCTCAGGGTCTCGGTGTTTTCATCAGGGGACCCAGCAAGGGCTTGGCACCTAAAGATGTAGGTATGATAGGTATACATGAGCGATGCTCAGGTGCTGGAAAAATCCAACTACTTATTGTTTTTTCCCTAAAATCCAGCTACATTGGATTCTAGCCCCTATTTTGATGGCATGGCAGAAAATTTATTTCCTGTCATCCCTGCTATGTAGAGTCTGTAGACTTATCAGGGCTATTCTCTTTGAGCAAACCTGAGTTAATGTCAGTGTTTTTGGAAGGTGGTGATGCACACTCCCTCTGGAGTGTATCGTCCCTGAAAAGAAAAATCACTTGACTGACTTATAAATTTTTTTTTTTTAACGTTTATTTATGTGTGAGACAGAGAGAGAGCACGAACAGGGGAGGGGCAGAGAGAGACGGAGACACAGAATCTGAAACAGGCTCCAGGCTCTGCGCTGTCAGCATAGAGCCCGACGCGGGGCTCGAACTCACACACCGCGAGATCATGACCTGAGCTGAAGTCGGACGCTTAACCGACTGAGCCACCCGGGCACCCCTCACTTGAATGACTTATAAAGAAAGTCTCTTGCCAAACGCACCTTTAAAAGTAGCTGCACTTTTTAAAGGGGTTTACGGTGATGAGTTTGAGTGGGGAAGGTCCTGGTTCCATGGAAGCATGACTGTCTTAACGTTAGTTGCCACTTCTGAGTGAGCAATGGTTATGATCTAGCATTTCCATGACTGTTTATTCCTCGACAACTCAGACACTTTATATTGTCCATTTCCCAAGAAAATGCTATGATCTGTCATCAGGACATAGTCCCTCCTGGATAGTTAGATTTTCCTATGTTTCTCTCCGTGTTCAGCTCCTTATCGACTCTCATGACTTCATTTGACTTTCACGTTGCTGTTAGGTTGTTGTTTCTGGAACATCTAAAGATACTTGGCGATCTCTCTGCCTTTTCAGTTTGAAGGGTTAGTCTTACCAGCTCCCTCTCAAAATTAGTATAGCGTCAAATACTCATTTAACTTTAACTGCTTGGTATTGCTTTGCAAGACGCTTACCCCACCAGTTCTCCCACAGAACTCAGGGAACTGGTTATGCCTGCTGGTTATGTCACAGTCATTCTGTGGTTGTCCCCAGGGTCACGAACCGTCACCCACCCAGGAACCACATACCAAGAAAGTTACCCTACAAGGTGAATCACTCGTCAATGGCCACCCTGGATTTCATGTCCATGGGAAATGGCCTTGTGAAGGTTAGTTAGCCCCGGACTACAGCTACTGCTCTTGCAGACTTCATTGTGCCTCAACATAGTTAAGGCCCAGTGTGACATTAGTCAAGACATGAGATGATGTGCCATGTTGTGTTAGTCTTTTTGTAAAATACAGGTTGATAGTCCGGGTGCCTGGGTAGCTCAGTTGGTTTAGCATCTGACTCTTGATATCACCATCGTGAGCCCCTCATTGGGTTCAGTGCAGAGTTTGGAGCCTGTTTGGGATTCTCTCTCTCTCTCTCTCTCTCTCTCTCTCTCTCTCTCTCTCCCTCTGTCTCTACCCCTTCGTCACTCATGCTCTCTCTCTCAAGATAATTAAATAAACAAACTTAAAAAAATAGTTTGGTAGTCAAAATCCTGTAAGTTTGCTATACTTTGTTTTGTTTTGATAGTAAGTCAGATAATTTGGGCCATGAAGAAATTGTTCTTTTGCTGTTCATTGTCAAGCTTTAGCCCTCATAGTAATTTAGCCATCATTACGTGTATGAGAGCATGTGGGTGGGTGGGTGGTCCTCCTTTTGACAAATAATAAAATAAAAAAAAAAAAGCTGACCCCCTGATTCTCATTTCTTTTTTTTTTTAATATCATAGCTTTCAGAAAACATGATAAAGAACATCTTGTTGATAAGAAGATTCTATTTGCCGTAAGTTACCTTGATTTTAAATAAGAAAAGAGGACAAAAATAAGATTACATATTATAGTCTTTGATGGCAATGTAAACAAATCAATGCCTGTTTCATAAATATGGATATGGCCTTGTTAAATAATGAAACTGTTGAAAATAAACTGTCCTTAATTTGTAGGTATAACATATATAATAGTAGGCATAATTTCTAAAGCGTCAGCAATTTATTCTTTTTTGAATTAATTTTTTTTTTAATTTTTAGAGAGAGGGAGCGTGAGAGAACGCCCACATGTGAGCTGGCTAGGGGCAGAGGGAGAGAGAGAGAAAATCCCAAACAGTTTCAGCCAAGGTGGGGCTTGATCCCACGACCCTGGGATCATGACCTGAGCCCAAATCAAGAGTCCCACGCTCAACTGACAGAGCCACCCAGGTGCCCCCATTCTTAATGAAGAAAATTTAGTTTTGGCTTCCATATGAATGGCATAAGTGGGAAATGAGGAACAGAGATAATTTGACTCTGCCCTCTCGTGATCTTATGCAGAGACTACAAACTGAACTGGAAAAAAGATCCACATTTACACCAGTGAATTATAAAAGCATAAAAAGGATATTCAAGGAACCCCTCCCCCAAATTACTACTTTTAGTTGTACTCCAAAATACATTCTTTGGATTTAAGAAACAGTCACTACTCACAAATTTGATTGGTTTCCTGGCCACACTGTGTCCTTCCTGTTACTCCATTTGCACTAACACGTACGTGCACACACACACACACACACACACACACAAATGTACAGACACGTGTATGTGCAGAAAACTCTCACAGTGTATTGGAAAAGCAGGTCGTAGAACTTATCTCCCAGCTAGAAAATTCTCCATGACAGCAGACCGATGGTACTGGAAAAAACTGAATCCATTTTTATGCAAGCCGCCCGTTTCCAAATCCCCTCCCCTCCTCAGAGAGAAGCACTGTGGATCTTGGGACAGTTGTCAGCAAAATTTCCCCGCGGCTAAACAATTTAAGTGAAAACTCATGCCTTCTACTTTGTTCAGATTTCTTGTCTTCTGTAGTTAAACGAAATGGGGACAAGTGTTCGGTGAAATGTCTACCCAGTGATTCTGTCAATTTAGGGGCAGGATTAAACAAGCCAATGAATCATGCAATAAGCTTCATACGCTGAAAAATGGGTCATCTTTCTCTGAATAGTAAGACATCGGAAGCCAAACCAGGTTTAGGTGGTTGAAAATGTCATTTCTGTATATTCTTTTAACTTGTTCCTGAAAAAAAAAAAAAATGCCACTGACAGCTATTTGTCTTCTCAAAGACACTGCTTTCAAATATCTTATCCCGCAAGCAGAAGAATATATTTAATTCCAGAGAAAAGCCTTTCAGCGCCCTGAGAAATCCTTTTTGTTCAAAACTAATCAATTTTTGCTTTGTGCACAAAAGTAAAATACTTTGTCAAACTCTGTGCAGAAATCCTTTTAGCTATCTTAAAAAATACATTTGGTGCAGCCCTGGCTGATTTCTGTTATATGGGCAAAAATTTACTTTGTCAAATTATATTCTTCGCAGAGCCTTTCAGCTGACTTAAAAATCCATTTTGTACAAAACAATGACCATGCATCAGCTCGGAGTGATTGCACAGTAGTTACTTAGCCTGGCAAATGGCAGCGAAATGTCAGCTGAAATGAAAGACACACAACCCAGGGCTTATCAGGGAAAGTCCAGATGATTCATGTAACATCATAAATAAATAACGCCGACTTTGTGTTGAGGCAGGTTTAACAGCGGAGATTCCTTTCCCGGCCATGGTATGTTTCAAAGCAAAAGGAAGGGGAAGGCCTTACCTGGTGACAGTGACATGTGCTGAGATAAAGTACGGTGTCTTTAATGCTTATTTTTCAAGGTCACTAAATGTTACATTGGTGGTTGAGCAGGGGAAAAAGATCCTCTGCCCAATGACAGGCTGGAACATACGATATCATCAAAGTAATGATAGTCATGAAGAGAAGGAAATTTCTCAGCCCAGTGCTCAGAGCAGCCGTAAAGTTCTTCAGCACTCTCGTCTTCTCATTGGCCACCTCTGGTGGAAGGAGTCGAGTGAAGGAAGAAGAGAATTGGAAACGTGGAAAGATAAGGTAAAACATAGCGGAAGACGCTCGTCTTAGCTCAGGAAATAGTAGCTCCTAACAATATCGTAGTGCCCTTGGGCAGCTTACAAGGGCAATTGAACTCTGGCTTACATTAATGCTTTGTTGAAATCCACAGTATTTTGAACAATGGGACCTTGCCATTTAAAAAAAAAATGTTTTTATTGTTTATTTTTGAGAAAGAGGGAGAGTGTGAGTGGGGAAGGGGCAGAGAGAGAGAGAGAGAGAGAGAGAGGGAGACACAGAACCTGAAGCAGGCTCTGGTCTCTGAGCTGTCAGCACAGAGCCCAGTGTAGGACTAGAACTTGGGAAGGGCGAGTTCATGACTTAGCCAAAGTCGGATGCTCAAATGACCGACCCACCCAGGTGCCCTGCCGTTTTTCGTTTTGAATACGGACCCTGCGAATTATGTAGCTGGCCATGATCATACATAACCAGGTCTGCCTTGTGACTTTCACAGGTCCGAGGCACTTTTGCCTTTGTGAGCCCTTTCCTCTGTAAAAATGTAAAAAATTAAATTATACAACTGCATTGGCATAAAGATGAATATACTGACATCTTCTTGGACTTAATTCCTTTTTCTGATTTTGAAAGAAATTAATGCATCTCCATGGGCCCTGAAACTATTGTTGGCCCCAGAATGTGCCTACCACACCTTGATGGAGTCATGGTCCCTGGGTGACAGCCAATGGGGACCCGATGTCATTGGCCCATTGCTGACTCTGCCATCAAGTTGATGTGTGCTCGTGGGGTATAAATGCTCCCGGACATCAGTGTTGTCACTGAAAGATGGGGTCACATTCTCTGAGCATATGTGTTATTTAACACAGAACACACATGGCCCTTGTGGCGACTAACAGCCAAATAATCAGCATGGCCATTGCCAAGAAGCTTCCCGAGTCCTTAGTCGTTTCCGTAAGAACGTGAAATGTTCTAAAGGTTCGCAGCAGAATGGTATTTCCTCAGAGCTGATTCAGTTTGGGGCAACCCCATCACAGCCTTTAACCTCGCTCTGCTGTATGTTAGTGTTCTGTAAGCAACCCAGGCACTAAACAGAATGGCTGAGTGTTCAGAATTAATTGGCAGACAAGTCTTCTACGTCTAGACCCTTTTATTTTGATTTGTCTTTTAAGTCCATCCACGGCAGCTTTGACTTCCTTGTACCCCTCTGAAACCCAGGGAACTCGGCTGTCGAGTCCCATGGGGACCCCAGCTGCTTTGGGGTCAAATTCCAGGTTTTGTGTGTTTCACTTTCCTTCTTCACCGCCCTCCATCAAAGCTTTTCTGTCTAGGTGGCGGTGATTCCCGCCCACACGCAGCATGGGACTATGAATGATGAGTTTAAATGGAATTTAAGAATTCTCCGTCTGTGTTTCTCAGCCCTGGCTGTGCAGCATTGTTACCAGTGAATAGACAAAAAAAATCAGCTATCCTGGTCTCACCCCTAAACCTAGTGAGCCCAGATCTCCAGAGAAGGCATCTGGGCTTTTATGCTTTTATAGGATTGCCCAGTTAATTCTAATATTTGGGTTGATACTATACCTATTCTTCCAACTGGTCAAGGAATGCAGGAATCACTATGAAAACATTCCTGACCTTTCTTTGGTGTGCATTTGGAAGAAAGACATACTAGCCAACAGATGTCAACTCTGATGACCCTTTACGGGAGGTCTTTATATAAAAACTTATTAGCTTCTCTCTCTTTGTTGCCTGCTATAGAACACTTGGAACCATGACATGGAGTTTTCCTGAATTTGAAAGGTACATTTAGAATGGCCAATTAAAGTATAGGCTGTGTGGCACAACTTATTTCAGGAGCCTCTGGGAGGATCTCACACAGCCTGGCACGTTTTCAGAGTGGCCGAACTGAGTTGCACAGCGAAAGACCTGTGTGCCTGCCTTAGAGACGGGGTGGAATACATACTAAGATGCTGTGGATAGAGAAGACCAAAAATGAATTCAAATAGGCACCTCACATTAAGAGCCATGTGGGAGACCCTTTTGAATGTAGTCATTGATCTGCCATTGAGCTGATTCTTACAAGAACAATGTTTGCTGGGGAAGGGCAGAGAGAGAGAGAAAGAGAGAGAAAGCAGAGAATCCCAAGGGGCTCCATTCGGTCAGCGCAGAGCGCTGACTCGGGGCTCAAACTCATGAGCCGTGAGATCATGACCTGAGTGGGAATCAAGAATTGAGCACTTAACTGACTCAGCCACCCAGGTGCCCCTGAATGATGAGCTTTTTGAGAGAAGTCATTTATAATTCCATCTTCTATGTTAAATAATCACCTTTTTTGATTTGTTCCCCAAATTAAGAGATATTATGTAACTTATTTTATACATTTCCTATTCATAATTTGCAGGGGTTTTTTTTGTTTTTTTGTTTTTTTTTTTTGGATACTCCTCATTGGAATTTGAGACATTTCAAAAAGCCTCATACATTACCTAGAATTTGCTCTGCGGCTCGTTTCATTCTTGCCATATTCTGCAGAACGCTCTTTTAGGTTCAAACAGTAAAAGACTTTGAATGGTAAAAACGTTGCAAACATCCCCTAAAATGCCAACGTTAGGTGCTGTAAGCTGGCTGAGAACCACCTTTGTTTTGAGTCATGAATGCAGGCCCCGTGGTGATAGTCTACCGACTGGCGTCTGTACCCAGATGCTCAGGGCTTCAGCTGCTCTGTATGGTTGGCCACAATGAGAGAGTAGGAATTCAGAACCTCGTTTATATGGTTCATAGTCCAAGGGTAGCTCACTTCACAGACCTCTGTCGTCGGTCGAAGTCTCAAATTCCAAAGCCTGTTGTGTAAGATACTCTTGTAAGTGCAACCGTCGTTCCTGATGTGGTTATTCTTAATAATTACCAATTTCTCAAGGGTCTCCAGCGCTCTCAGGACTGCCCTGGATTTTTCTGTCCCCGTTCTTCTGCTCTTCCCTAACTGTTGTATCTCCGTCGGGGTGTCCTATTGTATTTTTCACTCCTCACTTCGGCAGTGGCTCTGATTTTGGGCGATCCTGCAAAATCATGACCAAAGTAGCTCTCGTCATCACAACACCCCAGATTCTCCCAATTGTCTGCTTATATATATAAGGTATTAAAAAACTCATTAGGCGGTGCTTATGTATGCCCTTTTCACGTTTGAGTTTAAAGATTTTTCTGCCTAATTCCATATCTCACTATACGGTATATTATATAAAATCAGGCAGTTAAGACAAGAGAGGATCATGTATTTATGACACAAGACCTTATGTGGAAATTATTTGCTTGCTCCTTGCACAGTTCAAAAGCATACCCTGGGGGAATTTTTCATAACAGTCTGTATGCTTTATGCTTCTCCATTAGCAGATAACAGAGAAAGAACATATTTTGGACGCAAGAAAAAAATTTCAGAACATGCGTGCTTTTCTCAAGGTGGTTGGGAATATGGTTTTAGGTATTTCAATTTTACTGGGCTTTGTCAGAAATAAATCACACCTTTAGTCATGGTCTGTGTCTCTACCATAGTTTTCTATATTTAAGTGTGAGTGAATTTAATTTATTTTTCCTATGTCCACTCAAATTATTCCATCCTATTAGTATTTATGTCAGTTGCATCCGGGGGTGTTTTATACCTGGGCCCTACGCTCTTTTCAGATTCCAATTTTATCGTGGGTCTGTTAAAAGGTCAGTTTAACCTCTGCAAAGTGAAGAACATAAAGACATACAGCTTTTGTGTCGCTTCACCAATACGTGTCAGTAAACATACTACACGCTGTAGTAGGTGTGTGAAAGAAAAGTTGTCTAGATACAAAGGTAGATGTGATGCATAATCGAAATAATTCCGAGCTCCAGATCCAGTCCTATAGGAAGTGGTATGATGGAGAGTCCCGGGCAAAAATCACATGATAATTTCCATGTGGAAAACAATTGAGCTGGCTTCGCCTCCTTCCCCATGATACCTTGCTGAGTAATGTCCTCTCGCTTTGGAGGCCCTCGGGTTACAGCCAAACATTGATTATTTGTCAGATAATGCTATCAGACTTACAAAGACGTCCACAGTGCTCTTGCAAGGAAATAAATGACTCCAGCGTTCTTTTTGGTGGAAAAAAAAAAAAACATGAGAAAGAAAACACAATGAGATTCACTGAAATAAATGCCCCAACAGTCTAGAGCGGGTTGAACGTAGGCTATGTTTTCATATAATTCCAAATCCACTGCCGATATTATTAAAATACATTTTCTCTGTATCACAAGACATGGTTTTTGCCTTTCAGAGCAAGGATAACAGGGACTTGAAGTTTGTTAAGTGGGTACCCTGTGACGCGTGCAGGGATTTTGGTAACTCCTTCCATTTTTTCAGCAATCATGCGAGAGTAGACCTTGTCCCACAATCCAGGGGAAGAAAGTGAGATCCAGAGAGGGTTAGTGAGCTGCTCAAGGTCACCTGTAAACAAGAAGTTTCTTGTTGTGCCTGGGTGGCTCAGGAGGTTAAGTGTCCGACTCTTGATTTTGGCTCAGGACATGATCTCACGGTTTGCGAGTTCGAGTCCCGCTGCACTGATGGTGCACAGCCTGCCTGGGATTGTCTCTCTCTCCCTGTCTCGGCCCCTCCCCTGCTTTCTTGCTCTCTCCCTCCCTCTCTCAAAACAAATAAAACTTCAAAAAAAAAAAAAAAAGAATTTCTTGTCTGCAAAACCTATGGTAAGTTATTAAGAATTGTGGTTGGGGCGCCTGGGTGGCTCAGTCGGTTAAGCGGCCGACTTCGGCTCAGGTCACGATCTCCCGGTCCGTGAGTTCGAGCCCCGCGTCAGGCTCTGTGCTGACCGCTCAGAGCCTGGAGCCTGTTTCAGATTCTGTGTCTCCCTCTCTCTGACCCTCCCCTGTTCATGCTTTGTCTCTCTCTGTCTCAAAAATAAATAAAAACGTTAAAAAAAAAATTAAAAAAAAAAAAAAAGAATTGTGGTTGTATGTCCATAGAAAATTATTATTTGTGCATCTTTAAGAATATTTGGGGCCAATGGGAATTAAGACAAAGTGAATCTTTCTTTCTTCTTTTTTCTTTTCTTTCCTGTGGGAAAATCTGGTGGCACATAGGACTTTGAGAACTGGGTTCTCTCATACCCACAGAAACTTCCATATGTCTCAGACATTTAGTCTTTGGTTTCTTGGGGTACCCACACACTTGGGACATTTTTTTTTTCTTGCCTACTGTTGATGACAAAGCCCTTGGGGGTGGTCTTTTGCCTTTTTGAGCCTCTTCCTTCGTTTTGAGGGATTTACTGTTACAGGACAAATCTGAGTTGTGAGAATTTTCTCTGTAACCGGTCACAGCTGGGGAAGATTATACCCTACATTTACATAGGATTAAAGACATCTTTTTAGAAGAAAAAAAAAAGTTCCCGTGAAAATAAATAATAATAAGTGAAACAAGCTAGAACCTCTTCTCTCTTTAAAAGGGAGAGAATTTTCATCAATGGGAAGCGAAGTAAAGGGCGCATTCTTGCTTCCCCACTGATGTTGATATCAGAGCAGGATGAGGACACTTATTTCCCTCCAAGCACTAACAGTCTGCCTTTTCGACTGTGCACTTCATGTTCCCTTGCTTTAACAAGATTTACACAGTCCTAACTCACTTATTAAAAGCTTCAAACGTGTTTTAAGGCGAAGATCTTCAAAAGCCGAACGCATGTCTCAGCCCTCGGTCTGAAGCCCACTGCATGGGGCTCCCTGATTTAAATATGTGTGCTGGTGTTGAAAGGTGGCCATGTGGTCTCTCTAATTCTTTGAGTTCTGATTTCTGCTCCGTTGCTTTAATTCCTTTTATTGAATCCCCCTTGTATTGTATTACAATAATGAGTTCTGAAAGTTTCACAGAAGAAAATTTGAGAATTAATGGATGTTAGATTTTTCAGTGCATGGTGAGCGGGGTGGGGCGGAGGGAGGAGCGGGAGAAAGAGAGCGAGCTGTGGGTGTGGACGTAGAAGAATCCGGAAAGAGATGACTAGAACACGGTGCCGGCTGGAGTGGAGGGTTAAATCTGGCTGGCCGTCTTGTAAAATGTGTTTAGAGGTGGCAGGAATTCATTCCTGCGGTCAGCAATCTGTAAATAAGCCATCTCTGAAGTGGATGGGTAATGAAGCAAGGGAAGAAAACATTTCTCTAAAGAAAAGCACTCACTAAGCTCATTTGACCACTTAGCTATTGGAGTCAGCACCTCTGAAAACCCTGCACCAAGCTCTGTTTGTTTTTCTGCCAGAGAAATAGATGAGGCAACTTACATGAGCTAAAAGATTTTTAAAATACTGATTTGAAGACATACAGGGTAATGAAAAGAATGAGCGAAAGAAAAGGGGGAATTGTCTTTTTCTTGGCAGCTCCCATTTGCGCACTCTGATTTGCATTCCTGCGATGAGGAGCGTCTCTTAGGGATGAAAGATTACGTAGGCAGTGGGAAGAGAAAGCCCTAGGACATGGGCAGTTGGCGTCCATTTACCTCTATTAATATCATTAAGCCGGACAACCAGTGACGCCACAGCTTAAAGCCAGAGACGAACTAACCAGCGCTTTATCTCCCGTTGCCAAGGACTGCATGATGAACTCTGCAGTGACCCAAATTTATTACAGAATAGTGCTCATTGCTGCCATACGAGCACTCTGTGGCAATTACAGCACATTAGGCGGCAGATCCAATCTCAAGGGGAAACGTCTAGTCTTTTAATCAAGTAGTGGAAAAGTCAGGGTGTGTAAGAATCACCCTGTGAGATATACGTATGTATGTGGCTATATATGTGTGTGTGTGTGTGTGTGTGTGTGTGTGTGTGTGTGTGAGTGAGTGAATTTGATTTATTTTTCCTATGTCCACTCAAATTATTCCATCCTATTGGTATTTATGTCAGTTGCATAAATACTCCTATCTGTGTATGTGCATCTGTATCTGATAACAGTCCTCATTTTACCCAGAAATTGCTCTTAATATACCCAGAGGTCATGCATGTCCAGTGACCTCACTTCATTTTGGCTCTACTGACATGCAGTTTTTTCTTATATTCTCAGTCTTCAAGAGCTTAGAAGCTCAGGAAGTTACATACGCACACAACATAAACACACGAGAGAATATTTTATTTTATGATATATTTGCGTCTCTTCATTTTTCCAAGAAGTACTCGTTTATTTTCCATACCTACCTACGTACCTATCCATCCATCAATCCGTCCGTCCATCCACCTATCTCCCTATCTTTCTGAATAGTAAGGCCTTTTCTGGTTTTCAGCGATTTGAGTAGCTCGGGACATACCAAGTGACATCATTCCAAAGGACGTATTTCAGCATTTAGTGGAAACAGGAAAGCTCACGCTTCAAGCATGCTGCATCTGATAAGCCATTGATTGGTTGTAATGGATGGAAGGAAAGCTTGTATAAACACAGAGTCAGAAGATACTATTAGCATGTGTTATAGGAGACACAAACAATTGTTTTACACGATTCCCTGAAATGTCTTCCAAGAAAACTTTAAGAATTATAAATTTGGGTGACAAATAAATCAAGTCTGTGCAGTTAAAGTTTATCAAGAGACTTGGTGTAAAACAGTGAGAGGAAGAAAGGACATAAAAAAGAGGCAATAAGGAGGAAAGGACAGCCTGGAAGAAAGATACAGATTAGGTCTGTACTCATAAGCCATCGTAAAATAGTTTGCTTTTGTTGGCATGGCACGGGTTATAAATAACTTAGAGCTCCCAAAGTCATTTGAAATGGTGAGACCAGTTTGTATGGGTTATCAAAGCCTAAAAAAAAAAAAAAAAAAGAAAGAACGAACGAAAGAATGAAAGAACGAAAGAACAAAAGAACGAAAGAAAGAAAATTTGGCTATTTGAAAGTTACAGCTAGGGTAATTTTCCTGATCATAACATTTCAGGATGCCTCATCGATCCGTTTTTTATGGTTAAAGCATTTGCCATCCCCAAACCCTCGTTAAGAGATGTTGCGTGCGAGGGGCGCCTGGGTGGCTCAGTCGGTTGAGCGTCCGACTTCAGCTCAGGTCACGATCTCACCGACCGTGAGTTCGAGCCCCGCGTCGGGCTCTGGGCTGATGGCTCAGAGCCTGGAGACTGCTTCCGGTTCTGTGTCTCCCTCTCTCTCTGCCCCTCCCCCGTTCATGCTCTGTCTCTCTCTGTCTCAAAAATAAATAAATGGTAAAAAAAAAAAAAAAGATGTTGCGTGCGAAAGACCCTTATTTGCCTCTTCAGAAGGATGGGGCATCAGTGAGAGACATTCAGCAAACCCATCGCAGCTGTACGGTCAGCACCTCCTGGGGAACACGCCTATGTCTTTTTGACAAATACTCCTTTTCAGTCGGAAGTGCTGTGGCACGTGAAGTGGTGATCCTTTTGGCTTATATTGTCCCTGTGAGTGTCTGTGGATCTCTCGCCCGCTCCCGTGATACTCTGTAGATACTCACGAAAACAAGCACATATGGAGGAATATTTAAAGGCTTCATTTCTCATTACGTTCACACTGCTCAGCCCTCCGAAGTGCATCTGGGGAGTTGGGACCCAACACCTTCCTGAAATGTCCGTGATAGGGTGTCAAGCCCTGAAGCGAATGCAGCTCCATCAATATTTCTCTACTTGCGTGTATGGATTTCCACTTCTTGGCCCTGCAATCAGAGGGAATTTACGTCTAGCAACGTGGTCAATTTTTACTACCAGTTGTGCATGTCTGATTTTGTGAGGTACTAAACAATCTATTGACAAATTAGATCAGTAGAACACCATTTTAGTCGTAGAGAGATTGGTTCTTTGTGTAATTTATAAGCTCGCTCTTTCCCACTTCACCCTTTCTAGAGTATTAAATAAAGGCAGGCTGAGGTACCTGGCAGAGCAGAGAAAGAAATGAGATGTCAGAGAGGTGGACAGGGCAGGGTTGAGGAGAGAACCTAAAAAACACAATCTATTTTTCAAAGTAAGATCTATGACAGAATAAGGGAAGGGCTGGAGAGAGTTTGAAATTAAATAAGATGGACTAACAGAGATGCAAAGATCTGCAGAAAGGAAGACATTTTTCTGATATCAGTGGAAGTGAGAACTGGAGACAGGCTGATTACGGTGCAAAGAGAAAGACAAATGAAGCCATAGAAAAAGACACACATTCGCAAGTCCCTGTGAACAGTCCTGCAAGAAAGATAGCAAAGTGAGAAAGCACTCACCAATATATACAAGCTGGAGAGCCCTTTGCCATTGTTTAGTCTTTACAGAGTACTTTGTATTCAGAAAGAATTTTATTTTGTTCTTCTCAGATGTAAACCCCTGAGAGAACAGTCAATATTGTTATCCAGCCAGGTACCCCGATCTTTCGGGGGTCCCCTGGAGCACAGCTCCATACCACATACCTGCGAATGGTTTCCCCCAGGCTCACGCTATGCCTGGGGTCATACTGGTCTTCCTGATCCTTCTTGACGCTGTCCCTTACTTTTCAGTGTCCAACCAGACCTTTGCTGTGGCAGGACTTGGCCTGCCCTCACCCCACTTGGGAAATTTGAACAGAGCCATTAAGTAACAATCACGTTTCCTCTCTGAGGTTTTCTTACATTCTACTCATGCCCTTTCTTCCCACATGGGCTTGATCTTTCTTCATCTATTATACAGTACAGGGGCCGTCGGAGGGCATAGGATTTCTGCGGGGAGGGGCTGAAAAGTAGCAAACTGGAAGAGAAGGCAAGGGAAGGGAATGTATTAAAACTGTATTGCATGGCAAGCGTACTGCTGTAACTTACATTGAGAATTCCAGTGCAGATTTTGGAATTAGTGAAGGTTATGTAGAGGTTAAAGGTGGCCCTATGATACCCTTTGGGAGCACCAAGTATGAACTGTAGGGTTCGCAACTTATAAAACATGTGTAAAGGGCATTTCTAGAGCTGAAATGAGTTTTATCTTTTTACCCATCGCCGAATGCAACAGAAAGTACTGCCTTTTGCTTAATGTTTGTTGAAAATAGAAAAACTGTGACCAGATTTTGAAAATATCAATGTTCAACAGCATTAACTCTTGGTGTAAAGCATTAAACTCAATCAACTTTCTAGGTAAGTGAATTTCAAATCTGTTTTCTATTTTTTTGCTATAATTTAGCCAAAAAGTAGCTTTTCTCCCTGCCCCCCATCTGTCTGTCTCTCCCTCTCTCTCTCTCTCTCTCTTTCTTTCTTTGTCTCTCTCTTTCATTTTAGGACATTGAAAAAGCTGACCCTGAAAACAGTTTCTTAGGCAGGACGCCCAAAATTTTCAGAACCACATTTTATTACATGGCCAGGCAGAGAAATACATAGACTGAATTTTTTTTTTTAATGAAATCTTTATATGTAGAAAATGTATTTTTGACCATCTGTTTTTTTTTTTTTATAGGAGATATGAAGTCCAGAGCTTATATGCAAATATTACCAGTGACTGCTAACTTAACCAGATTGAACAGTAAGGGATTTTGCATTTAAAGAGAGTGCGTGTCATGTCAAATACCTGCCCAGCCAACTGGTCATACGGGTACTCTCTGTAGCTGATGTAGAGAATCACCATTTCTTATACCGGGTGTATCAGCATTCTGCAGAGAAGCAGAACCAACAGGATACATAAGAAAATATGTAAAGAGATTTATAATGAGGGGTTGGCGTATATGGTTGCGGAGGCCAAGAAGTCTCCTAATCTGCCCTCCCCAAGCTAGAGAACCAGGAAAGCTGGTGTGGTTCCAGGTCACACTTGAGGGCCTGGGAAAGAGGGGAACCAATGGTAAGGGCCTGGGAAAAGAGGGGAATCAATGGTGAGGGCCTGGGAAAGAGGGGAACCAATGGTGAGGGCCTGGGAAAGAGGGGACTCCAGTACCTGAGTCCACACGTCTGAGAAGCAGGAACAACAGTATCTGAGAGTAGGACAAGATAGATGTCCCACCTCAAGCAGAGAGAACAAATTTGCCCTTCCTCTGCCTGTTTTATTTGGGCCTTCAGTGGGTTGCCTGATGCCAGTTCATGTTGGCAAGGGCAGATCTTCTTAGCTCAGTCTACAATTTAAGTGTTAACCTCTTCCAGAAATACCCTTGCAGACACATTCAGAAAAAAATGTCTTTACCAGCTCTCTGAGCATCCCTTAGCCCAGTTGAGTTGACACATCAAATGAACCATCACACCAGCCCAGCAAATGAATCAAATGTGTGAAGCCAGGTTTGAATTTGCAGTTAGAAAATTCAGCTGAGTTCTGGCTGCTATCACTATAAGCAAGTGAAGTACAGGTCGGTCTGTCTTTCATTTTCTTTCTTTCTTTCTTTCTTTCTTTCTTTCTTTCTTTCTCTCTCTCTCTCTCTCTCTCTCTCTGTCTCTCTCTCTCTTTTACATTTATTTATTTATTTTCAGAAAGAGAGAGAGTATGTGCGCACAAGCACAGGAGGGGCAGAGAGAGAGGGAGAGAATTCCAAGTGGGCAGTGTGAGCCCGATGCGGGACTCCATCCCGTGAACCCATGAAATCACGACCTGAGCCGAAATCAAGAGTCAGACACTCAACTGACTGAGCCACCCAGGCACCGTGGCCTACGGGTCTTTCATATATGAATCTTTAGGATAAAGTCACTTGATTTGCTCATTGTAAAAATGCCAGGATCTGGTTCCTGCTCTTCACTCATCTTCCCACGCAGTAGGGATATGTTCACCCCAGCTCCAAGATCTATGGTAATTGGAACAGAAAATCAAACAGTGACCCTTTGGAGCAAGAACTTTGGTTGGCTGACTCTTTTTAGTCTTTACAGGGCATTTGCTGTCCCACTGTTGACCTTTAAATGTTTTAATTGGAATTAGAATCATCACATGCTCAGTAATGTTCAGAGTGGCAGCCATGTTGTACCTCTACACACCCTCATTCTGTTACGTGTTCTTGGGCCTGACTTCCTGAGTCCCTCACCCACTCGTGGTCATATACCTCAGATCCTACATGTATGTCTACCTTTCTTCCAATGTCTCAGGTGCCTTCTCAGATCCTGCCTTGCATCTGTCTTTGTTATCTCTGGATATCAGAGTCCTCTCTCTGAACATTGGTCCAATAGCTCCATGACTATACTTCATGTCACTTAGTGATATTTTCTTTGTTGTATTTAAGCATCGCTTGATATTTTCTTCTTTGTTGGTTTCTTGGCTGTCTTCCCCCAACTGAACTGTAAGACGCATAATTTCTTGGGCCTTATTTGTCTCGTTCTCTATTCTGTCTCCAGTACCTAGGATCACGTGGCTCAGTGACAGTTTAGTGAAAGAATCAGCCCGGTAATGGGAAATGAGTCAAGATGCGCACTGCCTTTCTGCCTGGAGTTTTGAATGTTGACTTTCTGGACACCTTGGGGAACTGTTACTTCATGGAGTTGTGGTGCTAACAACTTGTGTGAACATGGTCTGGAGAGTGGAGAACACTTGATGCCAAGACAAATCCACCGTCAGCTGAGCCCTAGCCAGCTAGGTGGCTCTTGAGCCAGGTTCTCTAGTAGGAAACATCTAGTCCAAGGTCAGTGGTGAAACGAGGTTGAGGCCATCACCTTGCGGTGACTCTGTTATCAGATCGCTCGTGGAATTAACTGCTCAGATGCAGGGAACTTGAGAAACAAGTGCTTTGGGTTTCCAAGCTCTTGGTGGCTTGGGCTGGGTTACCGTCTGGTATGACTGTCTATGGCATACGGTCTCAAGATGCCTGTAAAGACCTCCATGAGTCTTCCAAACATTGCTCTCGCTTGCTTGCCTAAAATATCTGAGTAAGTATGATGTTCTTTCACGTCACAATTTCAGTTCTCTTGGGTGAAAATTTGTGGAAGAAAACAGGCTCTTAGAAAGCATTTTTATCTTAGTTTAAGGGGAATCAGATCATCATTTGATGGAGAAGAAGATGAAGGTGCAGCTCTTGAGTGTGAAGGAAGGCTGACTTAGGGTCAGAATGGACCAACCAACCAGCTGTCTTCACCTTGGGACCTTGAACCGTGTATGGAACTCGTACAATAGTTAATGCAGATTTGGGTTCCCCAAAGCGTATTCCACAGGAACACTCTCCCTGCAAGATTTGCCTCAGAAAAAGGGATTCTGCCGTCCAATAAATTTGGGAACCCTGGATTCTAGGAAGACGATTGGGTAAACCAGATTTAAACCCATGTTTCCTAGATGACTCACGTTGGTAGCAGAGGAGAATGGTTAGCTAATGAACATTCCGTGGGTTTTGTGTTTCCTGGAATACATTGTGGGAAACACTGCTTATTCAACTTCATAGAAATATAAATCAGCCGGAGGGCTCTTGCTAACAGTTACCACATTTCATCCATAAAGAACTCAAGAAGAAATTAGATTTCTGTGGAAGGCCCTTGTTTGTGGGATTTTTTTTATTCGCCATGGTCTGGTCCAATCCTTTTCTAATGACCTTCTATGAGCGGTACTATAAAGCACTGAAAGACACATCCCTTTATGTCGACATCTTATTTATTTTAATACATGCCACTCCACTTTTTCCTCCACTTTTTATGCATTCTGATTGTTATCCCTTTGAACTTTGGCCCTGAGGCGATTTAATCATGATTGGTTTAGTTGTGTAAATCCAATCAACAAATCTTGGCCAAGGTCCCCTGGAGGTATTATCCTGACATTTCTCTGAGTGTGTTTATAAAGCCCTTTTACCCAGTTTTAGAACCATAGATTTTGCCCCGTGTTCCTGAATTCAGAGAAACTACGGAACACATATCTTAGATCACTTAAAGGCTCTTCACTCCTAAAAAGAACACCTTTTTGATTGATCTGAAGTCTCTAATTTCCTTCGTAATTTTACCTTAAAAACAGTCTTGGCAAAAGCATAGCCACAAGGAGTCAGTTGCTATAACCACCCTCAGCCCTTACATGGAAATATGACGAGCAAACTTCACTTTTCATATCTCTTTTTCCTGAGGATAATTTCCACGTCTTTGACAACGTCTAAGTGTAGCCTAGACTAGAAGGGTAGTTTCTATGACCTTTACACAGTTACTTTTATTTAAATGTGAAGATGTTCTTTTCCCTTTTGGTTGATACAACCTCTGACCAAATGCTATATTGCTGCTCAAAATTGGTCTTCTGCGGTAAATAAGCAAACTGGGGGGCACTGGAGTTATCACATGTCACCCCAGGGTAATCTAAAAGCATAATTTGGGAGCTATATCAAAGACATGCTTCTCTCCCAGTCTTCCCTCAGAATTGTAAATATAGGTGGGAGATCTTATTATTAATTAACAAACTCGAGAAAATTATCATTTTAATAGCCCTCATCTTCCTTTTGAAAGGGAGAAAAATGGGCCACTTATGTACACATCATTTCATTTCTCCAAGCTGTTTAAGATAGTTCTTTTCATGCGGAATATTCACATCAGCTTGTAAACTGAGATATAAGAACTTAAGTAAAAATGTTTCTACTCCATATACTGATGTTTAGCTCTGGGATTCATCCAAGAATTGGGCCCGTCACAATTATAGCATCTGTTTTTGTTTGGTTAATTTTATAATCTCAGATGTTTCCATAAATCCCGAATTAAAGAGAAAACTGCTGGGACCAATTTGTGTGGGTAGGTTACATGTAATAGGATATGTCACTGTTTTGCCTTTTTTTTTTTTTTTTTTTTTTTTTTGGGTTTTTCCTTTTCCTTGTGGCTTGTTATGACAGATATCACATTTTGGCAAATGCTTCCATGCCTTTAGAAAAAGAAAAGAAACAGCAGTACGACACAGAAAACAGTCCATTTTATCTTGTTTCAGTTAGATTATGATATTTGGAATTCAGGCCATTTGTGCCATTGAGAAGATTGTAACAAATGGGCTGGTCACTTACAGCTCTATCCTGAAACATTCTGCAGAGTTCATAGATGTTTCCGGTTCCTTCAATTAGTTGAGCGTCCGCTGACAAATCCTTCTCCAGTAGTGAAAAAACAGCGTCAATAAACAGGATGACCAGGGACACAGAAATACCTTCTTGTTTTCTTCCTTCTATGTACGTCGAGAAACATGGAGGCGAGGCATATGTGGAACACCATAAAAAGGGCCACAGTTTTGTGTCTTTGCCCATCATGCGGCGGATGCTCGCGTTCTGAGTGATAAAGAATCCACACAGCTTCTTTCTAGATCTCTTGCCAACCACATAGTAATAGAGAGCTCAGCTTCCCGTTCCTTATTCCCTTTACCAGGGATCGAACAGGCAGTGACTTTTTCAAGCGGCCCTAAGATGCCCCTGAAATCTAGAGAAGCCTCAAGTACTTGGAAAATACGTTCAGTGTCTTAAGGTCCCTTCGGCATGTAGGTTACAGCTGATAAGACAGTACCTGGAGCTTGTAACAACTTAAATATTTATTCGACCATTGTTAGGGTATTTAAAAAAAATCTCATTATCACTGATGAAATAGAATCACAAATAAAAAGAAGCATCTCTGTCAGCTCCTGCTCCTTTGCTCTCTAGGTGAAATCCTCTTTTGAGTGTGTGCTCATTTGCGGATGAATAATTTGGGGGACTCTGCTGGAGGATTGATATTTTTAATTGAAGGCGAAAAGCCTCCAGTTCTATCTCTCAGATCGTAATAATTTTTCTCAATAAAATGAAGTTATTTATCCAATTTTCATTGAGGAGACAATTGAACTTTTTCAAAATGGTGCCAGTCTTTTATAAAAATTAATTGATGGCCTTCATTTACGTCTCACTTCTGAATTTTTAATTTTGGAACTAATTTTATGTGCTCTGGAGAAGATAGTTTCCTCTTTATTGAGATATGTAATATAATTTCATTTATCATTATAACTCTGAGGGATGCCCTTAAAATAATACGTTATCCTCGAGCAAGCTTTCCCCTTCAAGTTATTTGAATCTTGCTTGTTTCAGATAAGAGCTTGCCATTTTGTTTAGCGAGAACTTCGTAGTAGGTTTTAGCCGGGGGACATAGTAGAGGAAGGTGTAAAATACACCCTAGGAGAAAATAGTAATCTGTAAGGTAAGGAACACGGGTGGGACAGGGTTATGGCTCTGGAATATGACAGATATGGCACACTCAGGCATAAGACTTCACATGAGGTATCTCATATCTCTGAGCTCAGTTATAAGTGATGATAATGTTGAAGGGATGCTCGGAAGATCCAGGGAAAAACTAGAGTACGTGCCCAGCATAGTGTCTGGGAGAAATACACTATTATATAACATTGAAAAATATATACAATATTAAAAACAAATGATTTTCCAGTCTGACACGGACAGTACCAAAACCTTCCACCGATTTTCAAGACTTTCTTTGCCAAGACTTGTGTGGTTGAGATCTGACGAGCAGGAAAAAAAAAAAAAAATGCCGAAGAACATGAAATCCTTCTTCCTTTATCTTATAATATGCCCTTTCAAGTCTGTCTGGAAGTGAATATATGGTTTGTTTTTTTTTAAGTTTACTTATTTATTTTTGAGAGAGACAGAATGTATGAGCAGGGAAGGGGCAGAGAGAGAGAGAAAGAGAGAAACCCAGGCAGAGTCTGATGTGGGGCTCGAACCCACAAACTGTGAGATCACGACCTGAGTCAAAATCAAGAGTTGGATGCTCCACTGACTGAGCCACCCAGGAGCCCCATATATATATTTGCTTATTTAAGTAATTATAGGAAGGATGGTGAAAAGGATCAATAATATTGCAATTAATATTTATATTATTGGAAATCTATTTTAAATTTTTTTTAACGTTTATTTATTTTTGAGACAGAGAGAGACAGAGCATGAACGGGGGAGGGGCAGAGAGAGAGGGAGACACAGAATCTGAAACAGGCTCCAGGCTCTGAGCCATCAGCCCAGAGCCCGACGCGGGGCTCGAACTCACGGACCATGAGATCGTGACCTGAGCTGAAGTTGGACGCTCAACCAACTGAGCCACCCAGGCGCCCCTATTGGAAATCTATTTTAATGCGGGTCGACTACTGGGGTATACAGGAATATTTTTGATATGCACCTGTTTCTCAGATTCTGGACTTCTCACCTAAAACTTGTATGAGACAGTTTCCCAGAAGCACGGAAGAGCCTGAGAGCTGAAGTATTGTTAGTATTATTATTCCCAAAGGGTACTATACTGTGTCCAATTAGAAGGTTTCTTTTCTTTACCGCAGATATCCAGGAGACAGAGAGAGAGATCCCGGCAGATATCTCTTGTTGCTTTTTTCTTCTTTTGAGGCACTTCTGAAGTTAGCGATAGCACCGAGTTTCACTTCTGGGTCTGGAGGAAGCTACGTCCTCCTTACCTTTCTAGGACTAAGAAAAAGAGCACATTTAAGAGACATTAGCACACTATTGCAGTTCCTAGGTCACAAGAAATATTTCTTCACAGCTTAAGTGTGGTAGAAGACAGTTTAACTTTGCACATAACTTATCTAGATTATTCATGTATTCGTTGCATAATTACTCTGATGAGTTTATACAAGTGACTTGAACGTTGCCACATGCACAGTTGAATGTGTTCACACGAATGGGAAGGTTACACGGCCCCTGTTGAAATTTTAAGAAATCCTGGTCAGCTGTTGGCAAGCCGAATGCGTTGTCAGAGACCCAAAATAGTACACTGATTGTGCGATGGTGGCTATTTCTTTATGTGTACTGAGAACAGAGCCAAGAGCCTCCTGCACAAGCCAGGAGCCAAGAGAACAACGAGTCAGGAGAGTTATTCCCAGAGGGCAGAGCTGGTCCCTCATCAAGTAACATTCCCTGTCCCCATAGTAGGGGACCTAAAAATATGTCCCTGACCAGGTTTCAGAATTGCTATGGAGCAGTAGCTCTGTGTACCTTCCATAGTCCCCTTTCTTGAACAGGAATCCCTGTTACAGTTTTCCTGCCCCACCCCCCTCTCGCTATTGCATCTTGTATGTATGTGGGGGGCGAGGGGGGAGGCAGATGAACCAGCCATTTTCATTCACACATCAAGAGAGCTACACTTGAGCAGGTGCATCTGAGTAACTGAATCCGGGGAGACTTGTCTACATGTGGAACAGATTTAATGATAAAATCCAGGACTTGGAGCTAATGCTGTAATTGGATGAGATGTGGGGGTCTTGGGAGGGGGACTGTGTATTCTGCAGGTGCGAGGGTTGTGCGCTGTGGCCTCCAGAGGCTCAGCTCTAGTCGCTTGCTTGCCTTCAAAGATGCCACTCCAGCAATTCCTATCATCTCCCTATTTGTGTGCCTTTTCCATCAAGAAGTAGAAGCCATATCTCCTTGAACTTGGGCTGGCCTTGTGGCTTCCTTTGAGCGACAGAATGCTATGGAAATAGTGCTGTGCATCTGAGAATCTGAGCTTTAAGAGGACTGGCAGCTTCTGTCTTTATTTGGTATACACTTGGGGCATAGCCATCCCAGTGTTTTAGCTGAGCCCAGCTGCCAGTTAACTCCACTGAATTCCTCTCCATGAGCCAGCTCAGGAAGACCAGCAAAAGACCCATCCAGTCAATGTAGAGAATTGTGAACAACAAAACACCACTACTGTCTGAGGTCACTAAAGTATGTTACACAGCCACGAGTAACTTGAACACTAAGCGTGCCCAATCCGATTTCGGTCAGACATTTCTAGCCAAGTCTGGCAAACTGGTGAAATATGCCTGACAGGATGCCACTTATAAAATACTTTCTGGTTAGAAGAAAATGAGACCAGGGGTTTTCATATACAGGGAGAAAGGAAAGGAAGAGGCTGGAAGGAATGGGAAAAACCAAGACTTTGGGCTGTAAACCTGGACTCCTGACAGGGTCCTGTGGGCAGAGAGGGTGGCAGGAGGAAACAGAGGGCGCTTAGAAACACAGCTTCTTGCCAGTGTGACAAAGAGTGACTTGGATATGGTGCCAGTGTGATGGGCATTCTCTCGCTCTGGGTGCAGGACAGGAGCACAGAGGCACTCTGGGCCCTTTGATCATCGACCACTTTGGGGGCTGTGAAGGTGGCATCTGGATGCAGATGTCACTTTGGACGGGTAGGCTGGGACAACGTGGCACGGGCACCTCTGACGGCTTCATGGAAGTATTAGTGAGCAGAACCAGGAACACGAGAAGACCTTCCATAAGCTTCCATAAGCTTCCCCTTGTTTCCTAGAACAAGCTGGGTCCGATTTCGAGGTGGCTTCATTAGCATCTGGGCAATGGAATGCTGAAATTAGATTATTATTGTTAACAACCATTGGCCCTTATTTGAACTCATAGTTTGGTGACTCCTAGCCCGTATCATAATATTTGTATTTATATTCATAATTATACTTAATATATAATACATAATATAATAACATACAAGTATATACCTAATGGTGGTATCTTTTTGCGATATCAAGTTTATTTCATACATATGAGCTCTTTGCAATGCCTCCTGGCCACCTTCTGAAGCATGTAGGGCAGTATTATTGTCTTCGTTTTAACTGAGAAGTAAAATCAACTTAAATAAGAGATGAAGGGACTTTCCCAAGATTACTAAATAAACGTATAGAATCAGGCCTCGACCTTGGTTCTCCTAATTCCGGTGATCAGTAGAAGATTGGAGTTTAGGTGCCAGATTGGATGCATTTATGTAGGTATTGACTTTGGAATTTTATCTATATGCATATGTTTATCTATATAGATATATAGATGTGTACGCACGTCTGTGAGTTCACCTCCACACACACACACTTATTCTGAAGACAGAGGTTTACATCTCATCACAGGCTTAAATAAAAATATAATAACAATATTATTGGGATGTACATCACTATCTTATCATAAAAAATATATCCCCCTGCAAAACTTCCTGTAACATATATGCTAACACACTACACTAAACATACTCCTGCTTACTCTTAGGTAGTCATTTATCAACAATTATTCTCACACATTTCTAGGATCTGGTATCGTTTTTTTCAGGTATAGTCACCACTGATATAATGTTGTCTAGCAGAAAGGTTAGGCGTCAACAGTTTCCACTGAAATAAGCTGTCATCAGCACATTTCTTTATGAAATAATATTCATTAAAAATAGGATATTCTCTTAGCTAAAGTGACAGCTCATCACCCTGTCAATTTTCTATAATAATATACACTTTACAATCCGGTGTTAACAAGACGCAAGGTAGCATTTCAGTCGTCTACTAGGGTGTCAAAATGGAGACTAGATATACTGTATTCAAAGAAAAGATGCCAATTAAATGTATTCTCTCTACAGTCAGTGCTCCAGCACCATACAATAATGTGATCTGTATCCTTGTTATCCAATATTAGATACTAGTGTTCAAGCACATTCACTTTCTCTTTCTCTCTCTCCTTTTTCACTCTTAACCCCAAGTATATTGTTATAACTGCTACAAGGCTTGGCAAGGAGATTGCCGAATCAGCGGATATCAAGATCGAGAGCCTAGGCAGATGGACAGGAATGGGGAGGGAAAAAAAGCAGAACATTTATAATATAGGAGGAAGCATAATATATCAGATGAATATATTTGCAGTCTGTCGCAGCTACATTGAAATCTTTACCACTGGTTAGCCGTCCACATTTATGTATATCATTAACTTTTTCAGGCCTCAATTTCATTTTATTACAATGGGGACATTAATACAGCCCAGTTTGGGGGCTGGGGAGATATGAGGATTAAATGGGATAAGGTCTGTGAAGCGGTTAGGCTAAGGAATGCTAGCTCTGTCCATGTGCCTCACTTTAAATTATTTTAATGTTTATTTTTGGGAGAGATAAGGCCCAAACAAGTGAGGGGCAGAGAGAGAGGGAGACAGAGAGATGGAAGCAGGCTTCGCACTGTCAGAGCAAAGCCCAACGTGGGGCTTGACCCATGAACCCTGAGATTATCACCTGAGGTCAGTCATTACCTAGGTCATTCATGACCTGGGCTGATCATGACCTTGGCTGAAGTCGGATGCTCAAGTGACTGGGCCACCCAGGTGCCCCCATTGTGCCTCACTTTAAAGATGTCATTGCATGGAGAAGTGAGCTCTCAGTCTGAATGTTGCTCCTCTGAATGTCTGGAGAGCTTTCTGTTTTTGTCAACAATCTGACTAGACGTATGTAGCTGTGGTTTTCTTTGTACTCCAAGGAAATGCTTGTAACTCATTTCATTAACTGAATATGTGGCTTGAAGTCTTTCATCTGCTTGGAAAACTTCTGAGCTAGTATGTTTTAAAAAATGCTTCTATCCCATTCTCTTTCTCCTTCCCTTCTATAATTCCAGCTCTATGTAGTATTTACAAATCACTTAGCTTTGTCTAATTTCTTGGTAAACTCCTATGTTAAACTCCGATATTAACTCCTACATTACTCTCTTTTGTTTTCTCTAACATTTTATGATGAAAATACTCAAACACGCAAAAGAACAGAAAGAAATTTACATTCAACACTCATATAGCCGTCAACTATATTCTACCGTTGACAGTATATTATAGTTGCATAATCACATATCTACCTACCCATCTTTGTATCCATTCATCGATCCATCTCACTCGTTAATGCATTTCAAATTAAATTTCAGACATCAGTACCCTCCTTTCTAAATGCCACAGACACCATTAGCTAGAGTTCAGCATTTGTTTATAGGGTGTGTTTTGTTTTAGGTAGAATTTACATACAATGAAATGTACAAATTGCTAACATTCATTTGCTGAGTTTTAATAATTGCAAACACTTGTGTTAACCAACCCCTTATCAAGATATAGAACATTATCATCACCCCGGAAAGTTTTCTCATACCCATTCCCAGTCAACCCCAATTTCCACGCTCATAAACAAGCACTGTTGTGATTTTTTTCCAACACAGATTTACCTGTCGTAGAGCTTTGTATAAAGTGAATTATACAGTACGCCTCTTTCATGTAAAGCTTTTTTACTCAACATAGGGCTTTTGAGATTCATCTATCCACCTGTATCATCTTCTGAGAGTAAATTTTTTTAGTAGTTGTATTCATTTCCAGGGTGGGCATAAAAAACAGCAAAAATTGAGCGGCTTCAAACAATGGACATTTATTTTCTAAGTTTGGAGACCAGAAGTCTGAAATCAAGGCACTAGAATGGCCGTGGTCTCTCTGGTAGCTCTAGGGCAGAGCTCTTCCTTGCTGCTTCTAGCATTTGCTATCTGGCAGCCACCTTTGGCATTCCTTGGCTTATAGATGCATCGCTATAGTCACATGACTGTCTTCTCCCTTTGAATCTTCAGACCATCTTCCCTCTGTGTTTCAGTCTTTGAATCCAAATTCCCCCCTTTTATTTTTTTTTTTTTAAATTTTTTTTAACGTTTATTTATTTTTGAGACAGAGAGAGACAGAGCATGAGCAGGGGAGGGTCAGAGAGAGAGGGAGACACAGAATCTGAAACAGGCTCCAGGCTCTGAGCTGTCAGCACAGAGCCCGACGCGGGGCTTGAACTCACGGACCGTGAGATCATGACCTGAGCTGAAGTCGGCCGCTTAACCGACTGAGCCACCCAGGCGCCCCTCCCCCCTTTTATAAAGACACCACTTCTACTGGTCATCAGCCTCATTTTAACTTGACTACCTCTATAAAAATCCCATTTCCAAGTAAGGTCAGATTCTCAGGTTTTGGAGTAAAGGCTTCAATCTTTCTTTTTTGGAGGATACGGTTCAATCCATAATGGTAGTTCATTCTCTTTTATTGCTGAATACTATTCCATTGTATGAATATTATACAGTTTATTTATTTATTTTTAAAATTTTTTAATGTTTATGTATTTTTGAGAGAGAGACAGTATGAGCAGGGAAGGGGCAGAGAGAGAGGGAGACACAGAACCCAAAGCAGGCTCCAGGCCCCGAGCTGCCAGCACAGAGCCTGATACGGGGCTCGAACTCAGAAACTGGGAGATCCTGACCTGAGCTGAAGTTGGACTCTCAACCAACTGAGCCACCCAGGTGCCCCTATTATTTTTAATTTATTCTATAGATGGACAACTGAACTCATTCTAGTTTTGAGATATGACAAAACTGCTATAAATACCCTCATTCGGGTCTTTTTTTTGGTATGCTCATTTGTCTTAGTTTGAATGCTAAGATCATAGAAATGGCTGGATCATAAGGAAAATACATTACTTACTTTGATTAAAAACTGTCACATCTTTTCCCAGAGATTTTGTATTATTTTGTATACCATGTAACAACGTGTAACAACGTTGGCTGCTCGACTTTGTCACGGTTACTTACAACATGGTTATTACTGTCGTATATAGTTTTTGGTTTGTGTGCTCATTAAGACTTTATTGGTGTTAAAGGAGCTTAAGACAAATTGACCAAAAATCCAAAGTTGCCTTGGTACAGATGCTCCTTGGTTTGGGAAAACTCAGAATCACTGCCGCTAGGAAAGTAGAGAACAAAGCACATAGCACAAAGTGGCGGCAAAGCATTCCAATGAATGGAACAGTGGGACGGGATTGGTGGGCACGGGAGTCACCAGGGGGTGCGTCACACAATGGGTCATGCCTCACACATACTGTGTGTCGATGCACCCCACCGATAAAGGGGGGAACCAAAACCCGATAGCAGCGGTAATAAATAAGAGCCCTGGCTAGTAGGAAAGTGGCCTGGGTGTCCCTGTCTCTCCAGTGCACAAGCTGGAATCTGGAGGCTTCGAAAAAGTGCCAGTGTCAAGGGGAGATCAGGGCCCCTACTGCCTAGGAAGGCACGGTTCCCAACTAGGTGGTCACTGGGGGGTCACCACGGTGAGCAAGAACCTAGGGGTGGTTCTCCAAGCTCCAGCATGTTTTTCAGTTGCAACCCCCATCCAGGTACATGCCTCCTTCACTAGCTGATGTGACAGACTCCTCCAAACTCTGGCACAGGACCAACTTATTTCTGATACCACCCCCTGCTCATTGAACCTGTGCCCACAGGTAGAGGGGTTTTAAATCTGGGGTTGGTTCGGAGAACAAAGAGGGGTGGGGGGCTCAGCTTGTCTAACAGGCCACAGGGACTGTAGACATCTCCACGGAGATGGGCCTTCTTGGCCATTGTCTTCCACCAAATCCTTGGGAAGGACTCTGGGAAGAAGCCATTAGCCTGAGAATAGCCACCTTCCTGCTCTCTGGCCTCACGGCCAGTCTTGCCAGAACCCCTTGGAGTAAGGGGGCGAGGCCACCGGACATGGTCAGCGCTTTGATTTTCAGAGTGCAGCAGAGAACCGGGGAGCTGTCCGGCCTGGCACGGTGCCCCCTCACCACCCTCATTGTGGGAACAGCCATTGGCAGCTAAAACTGAAAGCAGAACTCTTTGTCCGGATCTCGTCACAGGTGTTGATCCTAAACTCGAGGATCCCAAACATCTCCCATCTCATTCATCCACCACTAACATGTGCGAGACAAACTTGGCGCGAAGATATTTTTCAGTACACCTTTGAAAGAATCTTTCAAATGCAGAAAACCCGCAAATACTGTTTTTTCTTTCAATGACAGCCCTCTGAGAACACAGACAGGGGGCCAGTGTGGAACCTGGCCACCTGCAAGGAGCCACCTGCCAGGGACCTGCTGGGGCACTCAAATGCGAAGTTTTCTTCTTTCTAAAACACCGTCCCCTTTCTATAAAAGAGAAGAGAGCAAACAGACAAAAGGCCTACTCTAAGATCAGGGGCTTCCTCCCTCCGCCCCGGGTACTCAGTGTGGCTGCTTTGGCATGGGGCCTCCCTGCCCAGGGGCTGGCAGAGGGCTCCCATCTTATTGTCCTGTGGGCCAGCCGTGGGCCCTTGTTCTGTCTCGGATCTTCTCTCCCTCAGTTGCTCCTCTCCTGTGGCTAACAGTAGCCCTCCAGTTTCAGCAGCGGAAAACAGGTATCCATTTATTTATTTTACTTTTTATTATTCAAAATAAAAGCTGCTGGACTGAGTCCCCTTCTGATACTGGGACAGCCCCATCACTGCACTGTGCCTCCACGAGGAGCCTTGCAACAGTGCCACCTCAATCCATGTGTGACTGAAACTGATTGCCAAGGGTAACTGTCCTGGGACAGCTCGGGCTGGCTCACCTTGGAGGGCTGGCTTCTGAAGACAGAGCTCTGAGCCAGGGCGCCCAGTGAGAACGGCTGTAATGCCACCTCCTGACTGGCCTGGTGGGCAGGGAGATGCCTGTGGCTGGGCCCAGGAAGCTCAGAGCTGTTCATCCAGCATCCTCCAGGATCGGCCTTGCCTTTTGGGATTCCCTGGGTCGGCCTGTCCAAAATACCCCTGAGGCAGCACGGGCCACACAACCAGGTTGAAGGGGATGGGGAATGTCCATGGCAGCCGTGTGGCTGGCCCTGGCACGGATCATGCCCATCTGGGTCATGGGTCTGGAAGTACGTGTTCCAGGGCCAGCTCTGGCTGCTCTGATCATAGCCTGGCCCTGGGGTCATAGCCTCCTGGGGTCATATCTGACCCCTGCATAGATGGTGATGACCAGCTGCCTGGGCTTCCTGAGCAGCAGGAAGTTTTACTACAGGTAGAGTTCAGGAGCCTTCCACCAGCACCTTTTGCTCTTTGTAGTAGTTCAGCAGGTGTTTCCAGTGCTGCTGTGAGGACAGGACCTTTGGGTCGACTATGACAAGGACCTCACCATCATGCTTTGGTCAGGGCCATGTTAAGCTGTCTGGGCTTGTTTAAAAATCCAATGCCTTGTTGCTCAGTAGCCCATATGCAGGAGCGTTAGATAAAGACCTTTTGCTGGCCCTGGAATGTGTCCATGTGAGTGAATTCTACTTCCCGGGATGCAGGGAGCCTCTGAATTGCACGTGTTGCATCAGGTAGGATGCTAGCCCCGGATAAGGGCCTGATGATGCCGATCTGGTCTGGCTTGGCACCTTCCTTTAGCAGCTTTGGGACGATCTACTCTGTGTTTGCAGTCTCCTTCCTATTCAGGCAGAAGCTGCTTCAGCTGGCAATCTCCTCTGGGCTCTGGGCCACCTAGAACATCCGGTCGGGGGTCACTGGAAATCCAATCCCTTCTTCATACGATCTGCTGCAGCAATGCCTTTCTGAAGAGGAACCTCTTCAGGCATTGGTCACCCATGAAGATGAGCTACTTGGCTCCCAGGACCATGCATTTCCTCCAGCTCAGTGGCATGGGCGCGTGCGTCAATTAAAAGGGGCCTCCGTTGCCCACACCCATACCTACATCTGTGCTCATAAGCAGCTCGTTCTCCGTGGCGAGCTTCAGGGTCAGGTGCGGCTTCTCTTCTGCCAATAACAGCTCCCTGTCTCTTCCTTCAGTTGGTGCAGCTTCTGGAACTTGGCAGGCTATCCGTGCTCTTGACCTGGTTGTGCAGGGCCAGAAGTGATACTGAGTCCTCATCCAGAACAGCATGACTCGCAGCCCTGTCTGGTGGATCTTCTCGTTAGCTGATCGATGCCTGTATTACTTGGAACACAAATAGGGGTGCACTGCTTCCCCCGGCCAGGTGGTAACTGATGGGGGCCAAGGTGACCATCTTCCCGGTGCCTGGCAGTTCCTGCATCCTGGCTTGTTGGTCTTTACTGCACAGTCTTTACGTGTAAACCTGAAGACTGGTTCAGGTTGGGGAGTCCTTCTGCCATGAAATTTTGGGGCAGCTGGCATCTGACGATCATGTCCTCCAGCTGGTGGCTGATGTAACCCCATATCGAGGTCTCCTCCAGTGCAAACATTTTCAGCGTGCTCCGCGTGTTGTGGAACGAGGTTGACTTCCACCTGAAATCCACCTGGAAGTGATGATTTCCTCCACAGGCACGTTCATTACTGCTCTGCAGCTCAGTGGTGATCTCATCACCATAATTGACAGGGATCTCGATGACGTGGCTGATCACTTTGCACAGGGGGTGCCAACTCCATTTCCTTTGTACGCAGGCATATCTGGTCCCCTTGGGTGAGCTGCATATCCCAAACAAATTCTGGCTGAAGCCTCATTAGCAGAGCACTCATACTCAGTCTTAGGCAGAGTAAAGTAGGCAATTGTGTTCTCGTTAAGGACCACGGGCCGCCTTGCCATAATGTTATCTTGACACTGGGACTCTTTCCGGTTTCTTATCAGAGTTGGCCTCCACCTTGATGAGGGGACCAGCTAGGATCCGGTCGTGGTAGGCGTCCTCCTATAGCCGAACAACGCTCTCTGGCTCCTCCCAACCCTGGCTTCTCTAAGTCCTGCAAGGTGGCGGAAGGATTTTCCTGTCCCAGCGCTTCCACACGGCGGATTGATCTGCAGGGTGGTGATGTGCCCAGCACACAGCTACTCCTGCTCGAAGGGGATCTTGCCTCGTTAGCGCAAGAAGCCTCAGCTCCGAGCGGTCCCGGGTGGTGCAGTTGAGGCTGTTTTGATTGGGCCGTTCGGACGGCAGCGCTTTGACCCAGTTGGCACTGGCAGGATTGAAGCCGAGGAGGAAGACGGTGAGCCAGCCACCCTTAGAACATTCCAGAACCGTCTGTCAGAGAGGCCCAACCTGGCGGCGAGTCGCCTCTGTGCATGTGGCCCCCAGGAAGTGATTTACATTGCGGCTGCGAGGCGTTTTTACACGTGGGTTACAGCCCCTCCTCTTGTTGCTCTTACAGTAAATCAGGCAAACAGTACTGTGTATTTTGCAGAAACTGCGTGCAAGCCCGGGGAGACCCTTTGCCTCACAGGTATCTACATATTCAAAGTTCAACTCGGTGAGCAACTGGCGAGGTTTGGCTACGCTGTTATCCACGGACCCGTGACGCAGGATGCGGTCGGTGCTTCCCAAGCTGCTGTCGGGGTTGCCCGCCCGCGCACAGCCTCCTCCAGGCCCTTCGAACCTTTGCTCCTGGCTGGGGAGGGTGAAGTCAGTGAACTTGGGCTTGAGTATGCAGCCCAGCAGTTTGTCCCCTTGGGAGTCCAGCAGGATGAGCGTCCGTGAGCTGGGCCCCTCCGCCCGCCAGCGCATGGTGCCATCGGGTGGAGTCCAGAGGCCACCGGGACTTTGGTACAGCCGGACTTGTGGCGGAGGCAGGGCGGGCGGGCGGCGAACCTAGTGCACCCAGACCCTGCAGCCCCCTGGGGCCGCCCTTCACCTTCACCGCTAGCAGCTCCCCGCAGAATGCCCCGCAACCCCCTGCGGTGAGTAGTTTTACTTTGATCCCTTCTGGCCAGCGTGAAGTGGCCTCTCTTGCATTCCTGACTTCCGATAGTGTTGTTTTTTAGTCTGAGTTTGAGAATTTCCATTTGATGCTTTCGATAGAAATTTCCGGTTTTCTGGTTCATTGTTCCATCTTGTTATCCCTTGTGATCCATTAATCACAGTTAAAATCTGTTTCTGAAAACCAGTATCTGGATCACCTGTGCATTAGTTTCCTTTTTGTTTTGTTTTTTTTTTCCTGAGCTTTTATTTTGTATACCTGAGAACTTTTTTATTGAATTATGGAAATTAAGTTTAAAAATAATAGAGGTTCCTGGAAAAAAAAAAAAAGTTACCTTTCTCCAGAGAGGATTTCTTTAGCTTCTGGCAGGCAATTAGAGTAGGCATGGATTACTTTAATCCAAACAGATTGAGCCGATTCACAGCTGGGTTTCATTCTTTGTAAGGCTGGTCGATTTCTTTTTTCTTTTTTTTTTTTTTAGTAGTTCCCCCTCCCCCCACCCACCCCCCAGCTTTATTGAGAAATAATTGACCTACATCGCCGCATAAATTTAAGGCATACAGCTGATGGTTTGATTTACATATATTATGAAATGATTAGCACAATAGGTTCAGCTAATATTCATCTTCTCTTATAAATACAATAAAAGGAAAAGAGAGTTCCTTGTGATAGAAGCTCTTAAGAGCTTTCCTACATGCGTACAATAGTATTAGCTACAGTCATCATGTTTATGTTACATCCATTGTACTTGTTTGTCTGATAACTGGAAGTTTGTACCTTTGATCACCTTCCCACCTTCCAGTCAGTCCCCCCTGCCCTCCATCTTTGGTAACGCCAAGTCTGATCTGTTTTTCTGTGTTAGTTTTCTTTTCTTTTTTTAAAAGATTCTATATAAGTAAGATCGTGTATGGTATTTGCCTTTTTCTGTCTGACTTATTTAACTTAGTCAATTGACTTCAGGGTCTATCCATGTTGTCATAAATGGTAGGATTTCTCTTTTTTGTGTGGGGGTTCATAATATTCTCTGTGTGTGTGTGTCTATCACAACTTACTTATCCATCCATCCATCGATGGACATTCAGCTTGTTTCATTGTCTTGGCTGTTGTAAATAATGCTGGTATGAACATGAGGGTGAAGATGCCTTTTTGATTTAGTGTTTCATTTCCTTTGGACCTATTTCCAAAAGTGTAATTTCTAGACCAATGGTGGTTCTTACTAACCTTTTGAATATCCTCTGTATAGTTTTCCATAGTGGCTGCACAAATTTACATTCCCGCCATCAGTGTATAAGGGTTTCCTTTTCTCCACATCTCTTCCAGCTTTTGTTATATTTTGTCTTCTTGATGATGGTCATTCTAAAAAGGTGTAAGGTGGTATCTTCTTGTGGTTTTAATTGGTATTTCTCTGATGAGTAGCGATGTTGAACATGAGGATGAACTATGTCTGGTTTAACCTCACTCTTAGAGTATAGCCCTTCTGGGGTTCAATTGAATACTTGGGGTTTTTATCAGAACCTTACCTATTGGTGATCCTTTCATGCCCTTTATTATGTCCCCAGAACCCTTAAACTGATAAAAGTCCTGCCCAGTTTCTCAGACTCATAGCGGTTACTTTCTTCTCTACTTTTTTTACTTCTTGGCCTTCTTGTCTTACATTAGCAAATGACTTAAAGGGCAAGGAAGATCAGACTGTTGAGCTGAATTCTTTGAATTTTTTATCTAAAATCTTTGTGTTTTAGGCCTTTGCAGCCTTGGTCCCTGAACTCCTGTTTTAGTCTTCTAGACTCATGAGATTGCTGAAGTTCTTTAAAAGACCATTGACTGTTTGAAGCAAAAATAATAATAATGGATTGTGGGGTCTATAGAATATGTTGAACTAAAATATATGAGTTCAATACAAGGAATTGAGTGGGGATTAAATGAATTATACCATTATATGGTTATTTACATAGTATAATACTTGAATTGAGACTGTGATAAGTAAAGATTGCATATTGCAATCTTCAGGTTAAACCCTAAAACACACACACACACACACACCAAGAAATATTGCTAAAAATCAGAAAGAAGATACAATTGTAGAGTAGAAAATACTTTATAAGCTCAAAAGATAATTCCAAGAAATGAATGTTGGAGAAAATAACAGATGCTATAAATAGAAAACAAATAGCAAGATAGTAGAATTAAAGTGATCTGAACAAAGCCATACTGATTTTAGATATAAATGGATTAAGCACTTCATTAGAAAGAAATTATAAGAGTAGATAAAAAGCAGACCCATTTGCATGTTGTATACAAGATACATCTGTAATATCTAAAAACACAAGTTGAATTTAAGAGTGGAAAAAAATGTGCGTTAAAAATACTAAGTGTAAGTATGCTGTTGATAATGTGAAATGTAAACCTGTCGTATGACACAGCAATTCCATTTCTAGGTATTAAGCCAAGAGAAAGGAAATACGTGTCCCTAGGAACATGTATACGATGTTCGTAGCAAACTTTATTTATAGTAGGCAAAATATGAAAACAGTCCAAAGGAGAATCAGTACAAAAAGGGGTTAAGAAATTACAGTATATTTATATAATGGAATATTACTAAACAAAAAGGAATATTCTTTCGATTGCTGTCACAATACAACTAAATCTCAACAATATTATTTCTGTAAATGAGTCTGGATGCACAAGAGTATTTTATATGTGACTTCATTTTCACGAGTTCCAAGATTTGGCAAATCTATTTCCCGTTAGTAGAAGTTGGAAACTGGTTATCTCTAGGGGAAAGCAGACTAAGGATGAGGGACATTGGGGGGTGATGAAAATGTTCCAAATATTAATGTGGGTGGTAGTTACATGGAGGTGTACAGGTACAGCATCACTTAAAAATGAATCTGGACTCGGGGCGCTTGGGTGGCGCAGTCGGTTAAGCGTCCGACTTCAGCCAGGTCACGATCTCGCGGTCCATGAGTTCGAGCCCCGCATCAGGCTCTGGGCTGATGGCTCGGAGCCTGGAGCCTGTTTCCGATTCTGTGTCTCCCTCTCTCTGACCCTCCCCCGTTCATGCTCTGTCTCTCTCTGTCCCAAAAATAAATAAAAAACGTTGAAAAAAAAATGAATCTGGACTGAGACATTAATTTATTTGTTTCTTTATAACAAGATAATAGGTACTTATCACCTGTTAAAAAAAAAGAAGGGGGGGGGAATAATAATTCCAAAGGTAGAGCTGGACTTTAGGTCATTTTAGTGGGTCACTTAGTAATATATAAGTGAACATGTTGAAACCATTGAAAAATTCAGTAGATCTATGAATGTTTTCTTCCAATAATGGTGGTTTTCCCAAAACTCCTAACTTGAGTTCCAATGCACATCTCCTAGTTACGTGTCTAAACTACTGGATAAATGGGACGGAGAGGGTTTAGGTTTAAAGAGTACAGTATTTATGCTTCGAGTTTATATCAAAATACCTAAAACATTAAATCAGTCATCTACTGAGATTAAGATGTCACGTATTCACAAATGTCTTAGAATTTGAACCAAAAGAAAATGTAGCCTGAGCCTTCTAGCCCAATGGATTTAATAAAATATTACAGATATTTTCAAAAATTGATGGTAAAGATGGATATAATCTTCGAACACATTGGGGTCCAGAGGAGAGAAGCGAGAACTACAAAAGGGTCATATGGAAATTTGAGAATTGAGATGAGAAATTCACTGGAGTTTGCAACAACAGATTGGAAAATGAGAAGAGATCAGCAAACTTGCAGATAAGTCGATATAAATAAGCCAAACCAAAGCCCAGAGTGAAAATAATAATAATAATAATAATAAAAAATAAGACTCATTGACCTGTTTATTATAGGACAATATCAAGAAATCACACATATGTGGAACTGGAATCAAAGAGGGGGGCGGACTTTGCATTAGAGAAAAGTATTTGGAGAAAAAAAATGTTGAAACATTTTCCAAATAAATTAGGAAAGCTTCGTTGCTTATTGAACCTCAAAGCTCAGTATGACTTGCAAGGTGAACTTTTCTTTGCAAACTGACCATTTGACGGTGGGTTTTAAATTTTATTGAGATAATAGTTGAACAAGACAAGTAAACATATTTTCAATGTACATTTCAGTGAGTTTTGGCATGTGAGTATACCCTCCCCCCTCAGTTGACTTCCGCCCATGTTTAATTCCTCCTGCTGATCCCTCTCCCTTGTTCTAGACAACCAGCGATCTGTCATGAAGAGAGAGTTGGCATTTCTAGAGTTTCACATAAATGAAATAACACAGTATGTACTTCTTTTTTTGTTTGCTTTTCCTTTACAAAAAAATTTTTTTTTATGTTTACTCATTTTTGAAAGACAGAGAGCACAAGCAGGGGAGGGGTGGAGAGAGAGGGGGACACAGAATCTGAAGCAGACTCTTGGCTCTGAGCTGTCAGCCCAGAGCCCGACGCGGGGCTCGGACTCACGAACCGTGAGATGGTGACCTGAGCCGAAGTCGGACGCTCAACCGACTGAGCCACCCAGACGCCCCTGTTTGCTTTTTCTTCTTAGAATTTTTTGGAGCTTGATCCGTGGTGTTGTCTATCAGCATTTCTTTTTTATTGCTAAGTAATAGAATTCTCTTTAATGAATTTACTGAAACTGGTAAAATTAAGCTACAGTGATGTAAGAGTGATTGCCTCTAGCAGGGGGATGAGGACATTAATTGGGAAGGGCCTTGAAGCAAGTTTCTGGGGGTGTGGGTACTGTTTTTAGGATGTACACGTTTGTCAGAACCTGTTCGACTGTTCTTAAGATACACGCGCTTCACCATGTGTAAGTTGTATGACAGGAAAAGGAAAAAGGCAGGGAAGGGAAAAATAAAACAGGGAAGGGTGACTGAATTGTCACCCTCATCTCTTGATATTCTTGTGCGCTTGAGTCAGTGGTTTATTTTTCATGTTTCTGGTTATCCGGAAGTACTGTCTCTGGACATATTTTTAAAGCATTTTCCTGTGATTTTACTCTTTTGCGAAGGCAAACGTAAGAAAAGTGTACTTTATGGCAGCCTTTATCAAAACACTCTAATCATTACTCCTCCCACATTGTCTCTATGGAAATGAAATCTTTGCCTTAAACTGAGTATATGTATGATAATGCCCAATATATTGTATATTAGAATGGAGTTGCAAAGGTTAAAGCGTCATTTTTGGAACTTTTTTCTTTTTCAGTAAAATGTGATAGAGCATCATCCATCCCTTACATCAGGAAGACTTAAATTTCATTAAATAATGAGACATTCAGACTAACTTGCAAGTCAAATAATTGCAATTAAATACATATTTTTATTAAATGGCGATTGAAGTTTGGACATTCCTTTTTTTCATTCAGACTTTTATTAACACCTTTATTTTAGAGTAAGTAGATTTTATGTGCTTTACCTTCTCCCCAAACCTTTGCTCTTTCTAATAATAAATTCTAACTTAAGTAGCAAAGTAATTATATTTTGTATATGGTTTGGTGTACATGATTCTGTGTTAGGCTGTAGATAATTAAGTTGGATTCAGTATTGGAATATTACTGAATATACACAATATTTAATATCACTCAATATTAGGTTCAATGTTAAGCTATATATAACTTAAGCAAAGGCCGTTGGCTTTATCAGAACCTGCCGGTGCGTGGACCAGCTCTTGTAACAGACCCTTTTCACAGTATGCTGCTCAGCCTTCCGTTTCATTTAAATACCATTCATTACAACAGAGCAAAAAATGTACAGTTGAGTGTCCAAGTGTATTTGAAAAATAATTACTCAGCCAGACAGATCTAGAGCACCCCTGGCTTGAGTTTCGCTTCTTGTAGGGTTTGGATCATTACTTTACCACTAGAACTTCAGTACAATAATCCCCATTGAGTGATAATTTATCAACATACCTGCTCTTCTTAGTTCAAAATTCCATCATCTGACACTCTGAATCATTCACGATGGGACGAGGACACCCCCCACCCCCACCCCCATGTGTTGAGACAGTCTCATGGTTCTGGGATCTCCAGCATCACTGTCTTGAATGGAAGGAACTCTCCATAGTTCAAACTCCTTAGCCTATCAGCTCCTCTGAAGAATGGCCTTTCTGTTCCTTGACTTTGCTTCTGCCTCCCCTTGCTCACCAGTCTGGCTGCTCAGATATTCTCTCTGACCCCAGGGACTGACAGACTCATTCTTGTCATCCGGTACCTAGGACATTCTTCCTCAGATAACCTATCCACAGGGCTGGATCTTTCTTTGCAGAGAATCTCAGCTTAAATGTTCCTTCTTTTTATTTTTTCCTCCACTTTATATAAGTATAATTGAAAAACACATACCAATTTTAAGGTGTACAGTGCGATGTTTGAAAATACATATACATTGTGGAAATGAGCACCACAATCGAAGTAATTTAATATAACTATCACCGTACGTAGGTACCATTTTGTGTGTGTGGTGAAAACACTGATGATCTACTCTCTTAGCAGATTTCAAGGATACAGTAGAATATTGTTAGCTGTTGTCACCATGCTGAACGTTAGGTCCACAGCACTTACTCTCCATAACTGAAAGATTCTACTCTGACCAATCACTCCCCGTGTCCCCCACCTCTCAGGCCCTGGCAACCACCATGCCACTCTACGCTTTTAGGAGTTTGACTTGGTAAGATTTCACATACAAGTGAGATGATGCAGTATTTGCCTTTCTGTGTCTGGCTTCTTTCACTTAGCGTAATGTCTTCCAGGTTCTTCCGTGTTGTTGCAACTGGAATCAAAGAGGGGGGCGCCCCCCCCTTTTCTCTGAAATGTCCATGTGATGCGGCCCCTGTTTGTATCTCCAGTCATTCTTTATAACGTTCCCCGTATTATTACCTGTATCTTTATGTTCACCAAACTCCTAACTCTTACCTGATTTGTCTGTTACTTGTCCATTTTCTGTCTCCCTCTATTGAACTAGAAGCAAGGTTGTGCGTTCTAGTTCACAAATCCAGGGGGAGGGCCCTTTTGCACTGCGGTTTATGTGAACAGTGCCCCCCAGAGGAGGGTCAGATAAATCAACACAGCTCCCTACAGTGGCCCTGCAGAACAGGCGGCGCTCTTGCTAAGTAATGTTATTCTTAGTCCCTAAAACAGTGCCTGGCCCACAGCAGGTGCTCCAGAAATACTTGCTGAAAAATACACTCTTGAGTTTCTGCTTTCAGGAGGCTAAGGGAGCTAGTGAATTTTCCTCGGCTGTAATCTTTTCCATTTCTATCGCGGTGCTGATTGCTTGCAAAAAAACAAAACAAAACAAAACAAAAAAAACCTACATTGAATACACAGTGAAAATATACATTGCAAAGAAAAGAATCAATGATTTAACTGAATTGCTTAAGAAACAAATTACTTAAGAGTGATGTGCTCCTGTTACTGATACTTGAGTTTAATATTAATGATTATGGGAAGAATGTATTTCTTTATCTTTGTCATTAATATTTGGGTATGTATTTGTGTTTAATCATTAATAGCTAATGTGCTACCAATATGTGATATTACCCATCTTTATAAATCTTTTGGGATAAGACCACTTTGCTAGGTACATTGGATTTCAAAATAATTTATGTGAGTCTTTGAAATGAAAAATAATTCCTCATTCTCCAACACTAAATATGTTAATGAAAAATAATACCACATTTTATTTAAAAGGAAGTAGAACATTTTCTTCCAAAACTTGAAACGCAGTCAGTAATAGAGATACATGTAGGAAGTCTAAATTTGCGAACTCAAATTTTAAAGGGCCGGGATCATGAAATTTAAAATATATTCTATGTCACGGAGCGTATACTTATGCCCTTTTAGCGTTAAGATCCTGCATGAAATCTTTCCCATTTTCCGTGTCCTGAGAAGTTCTTAAACACTGTAGGGTTGGATTTGTTTTCATCCAAACTGATCTTTGGACTCAGGGTTGTAGGCATGTGTGTACTTTGGTAAGAAGAGGTGAGGTTGGTGTACCCGATGAGTAATTGATCCTGCATGCCGACATCGCGTTCTCTGGAATTGATCACAGTCGCGTAAAGCCAACCCCTTTGCCTTCCACACCCAGGTACAAAATACAAGTGCTGCAGCTAGCGTATTTAAAAAAAAAAAAAAAAATAGGCTTTTTATTACACTTTGGCGTTTCCTCCTCCTTCTCTGTGGTATCATTTGAAGTCTGCTTTTTAAATTTTTTTTTTCAACGTTTTTTATTTATTTTTGGGACAGAGAGAGACAGAGCATGAATGGGGGAGGGGCAGAGAGAGAGGGAGACACAGAATCGGAAACAGGCTCCAGGCTCCGAGCCATCAGCCCAGAGCCTGACGCGGGGCTCGAACTCACGGACGGCGAGATCGTGACCTGGCTGAAGTCGGACGCTTAACCGACTGCGCCACCCAGGCGCCCCTGAAGTCTGCTTTTTAGCTTCTCTTTTTTTTTTTTTTTTAATTTTTTTTTATTTTTTAATATATGAAATTTACTGTCAAATTGGTTTCCATACAACACCCAGTGTGAAGTCTGCTTTTTAAAACAGAAGTTGAACAAATGAATCCTTCTGTCCTCACTTTCGGTTGTCAGCAGTGCTTCAGCGTGAGATGAAATAAATTGCCAAGCCCTTTCATCTTCTGTAATCAGCGCTGCACAGCTCTGAGTACACCCACAGCCCCGCACGCCGCCTCTGCCGCACTTTGTGCCGAACAGGAAGTCTTGGGGAGTGCCCTTTCTGGGGCTCCACGCTGGAGTGGGTTTATTTTGCTGCCTCCCTTCCTTTCCCGTTTCCTTGCCTCTTTCCACCTCTTTGCTGCCTGCCCGCAAACGCGTGAGCGATCCATTTTCTGTAGGAAAGAAGTTTTAGGGAGTAACATTATTTTTCAAAAGGTCTGTTTGACATAGGCTTGCCCCCACCCCCCCTTCCCCCCGCCCCCACACCCTACGACACACTCAAATGTAGCGTTGTTGCTGTAGTCAGACACCTAGCCACAAGATTTACAAGTGGAAAAATGCTTGGCGGGGCCGTGAACCGTACCTTTGCCATATCAGAGTGTTTTCTTTTTAAAAGCATAGAAGAAGCAACACGTTCATATTTATGTCACCAAGCAGGACATTCACAGAGATTTACTCACAACACATGTTCTCTTTCCAGCACCCAAACTATGTGGGAGTCTATTAGGGAACAAAGCAGAGGCTAGAGCTTGATGTGGGGGCCAGGGACAGACACCTGCTGGTTTGGGGGGGATTTTTTGTTGGTTCGTTTTGCCAGTAACTGATTCCTTTTTCAGACCGTCCTTCCTCTCCTCTGTCTGCTTCTGGTGGGGCTCTCAGTTGCCGATTCCTCTACTTTCTTGTCCTTCTCTTCCTTCTAGTAGGCTGCCCTGCTGATGTTGGCTGAGCTAGTAGTTACTAGGGAGCTGGTACTGTTCTAAATGCCTTACCTGTATGAACTCAGTGACTCCAACAAAAAGATGAGATAGGTATAATTTATTGACTCCATTCTTGGGATGAGGAAACGGAGGTACAGATTGGCTGAACAATTCACCTGATGTCACATTAGCAATGGGTGGGACGGACATCCAAACTCGGGTCCTGTGTCACCAGGCTTGTGCTCTTATCTCGTACACCCCAGCGTTGCCCTCAATGTGGACGGATGACCCGTATCCCTGCCTTCTGTACTCAGAGGATAAGGCATGTGGCCCAGTAGGACAGAGATGTTGCAGGTGGAGAGGGGCTCATGCTGTCTCCCTCCACTGGCTGCATAGCTGGCGGGATGGGACTCTTGGGTTGATAGGGAGCATCATGCCCATCACATGCAAAGATGAAACTCTAATGATATTTATTGAGTTCTGGTGTGGATACCTCTAATAAATTCGATTTATATCATGATGCTTTTGTTTTTTGCTTTAGTGAGAAACAATAGGTTCTTTTTGTTTGCTCAAGCCAACTACATTTGGATTTCTGTTTTGAAATTTTTTTAATGTTTATTAAAAAAAATTTTTTTTAACATTTATTTTTTGAGAGACAGAGACAGAGCATGAGCTGGGGAGGGGACAGAGAGAGAAGGGGAGTCACAGATTCCAAAGCAGGATCCAGGCTCCGAGCTCTCAGCACAGAGCCCGACGCGGGGCTCGAACTTAAAAACCGCAAGATCATGACCTGAGCTGAAGTCCGACGCTTAACCGACTGAGCCACCCAGGCTCCCCATAGTTATTTTTGAGAGTGAGAGAGAGCAAGCAATGAGTGGAGGAGGGGCAGAGAGAGAGAGGGAGACACAGAATCCAAAGCAGGCTCCAGGCTCCGAGCTGTCAGCCCAGAGCCTGATGTGGTACTTGAACTCATGAACCATGAAATCATGACCTGAGCTGAAGTTGGATGCTTAATTGACTGAGCCACACAGGCGCCCCTGGATTTCTTTTACTGAGGGAAGAAACTTTACTGAGTGGTGGAGGGAAAAAGCAGAGTTTCTAGAAGTTCTCAAGTAATCCTGGATGATCCCTGTCTACCCTCACCTGCCATCACCAGCTGCCCCCACTTCTCATGGCTATATTGAAATCTACATTAGCCCTCTGGAAATGCACTCTTTCTTGAGACCAAACTCGCCCTATTTTAATTTTTTTTAAAATTTTTTTTTTAACATTTATTTATTTTTGAGACAGAGAGAGACAGAGCATGAACGGGGGAGGGGCAGAGAGAGAGGGAGACACAGAATCGGAAACAGGCTCCAGGCTCCGAGCCATCAGCCCAGAGCCTGACGCGGGGCTCGAACTCACGGACCACGAGATCGTGACCTGGCTGAAGTGGGACGCTTAACCTACTGAGCCACCCAGGCGCCCCCCCCCCTTTTTTTTTTTAAGTTTTTTAATGTTTTTATTTATTTTTGATACAGAGAGAGACAGAGCATGAGCAGGGGAGGGGCAGAGAGAGAGGGAGACACAGAATGGGAAGCAGGCTCCAGGCTCTGAGCCATCAGCCCAGAGCCCGACGCGGGGCTTGAACTCACGGACCGCGAGATCTTGACCTGAGCTGAAGTCAGACGCTTAACCGACTGAGCCACGCAGGCGCCCCTCTCCCTATTTTTAAATGACTCTATCACTATGCAGATAAGCTGTGTAGGAAGTATACAATGAACATCTCTCATTGTTACCTCTTAGTTGTCCACAATAGAGAGCTCCCAATTGGGATTATGGAAAAGGGCAACATGATGGCTGCCTGCCCAAATTTTGCAAAGCTGCCTTGTTTCATGGGAGAGAGTTGTGTTGTATTCACACTGTATCCTAGCACCCAACACAGTTCCTTGCACACAACATCTGACGTTCATGTGATGGTTAATTTTACACGTCAACTTGGCTAGCCGCAGGATGCCCAGGTTAAACGCGATTTCTGGGTGTGTCTGTGAAGATGTTTCTGGATGAGATTAGCATTTGAATCCATGGAGTTTGTAAAGTAGATTATCCTCCCCAGTGTGTGTGGGCATCGTTCAGTCTCTTGAGAGCCTCCATAAAACAAAAAGCAGAAGGAGGAGGAATTTGCCCCTTTTTTTCCTGCCTGCCTCCTTGACATCTTACCTTCTCCTACCTTCAGCCTGGGATTTATACCATTGGCTTCCCTGGTTCTCCTACCTTTGAACTTGTACTGAATTACACGACTGGCTTACTGGGTCTCCATCTTGCAGAGGGCAGATAATGAGACTTAGCCTCCATTATACTGTGAGCTGATTCTTCATCATAAATTACCATATATAAGAAAATACATATTATTTATAAAATATGTATACATGTTAACATGTATAAATGTGTAGGTTACATATATAAATGTGTATATACATGTAAATGTAGATATGTATGTAGATATATATGTACTATATCTTTTGTATAATTTATAATAGGGATATTTATATTATATTTTGTATATAATGTATATGTCATTTTAGTTCTGTTTTTCTGGAGACCTCCCATACAATTAATTGAACACTTCTGGCGTGAAAACTTTATGTATTTAATGTTTTATTTATTTTTGGGAGACAGAGACAGAGTGCAAGCAGGGGAGGGGCAGAGAGAGAGGGAGACACAGAATCCGAAGCAGGCTCCAGGCTCCGAGCCATCAGCCCAGAGCCCGACGCGGGGCTCGAACTCACGGACCGTGAGATCGTGACCTGAGCCGAAGTCGGACGCTTAACTGACTGAGGCACCCAGATGCATCAAGACTTTTAAAGAACTTAACACACATTTTTTTGTTTGTTTAAACTAATTTTGTTCTTTGAGATGGGTATTGTCCTCATTTGACAGGTCCAGAAACCAAGGCACAGAGCTATGAAGTAACTTTAGCAAATGGCAGTCACCCAGGTATAAAGCGGTAAAGCGAGGAGTTGACCAGGCATTTAGCTCCTGAGGCCCGTTGGGTGAACCAGTGTGTTACTCTAACTCCTTTTGTAGAAGGTACCTAGTGAATACTTGCTGAACTGAACTGAAATTTTTGAATTCACCCTGTGGCTTGCCTAGCAAGAGACAGGCCTTGTCTGTTATGAAAAGTAAGTTGTACCTCCAGGTTGTGGGAAGTAGCCACCTTCAGAATTCCTCCCTTCCTCTGAGGCTTTGATGACCTTAACATAACTCAAGTCTGCAGAATTACTGTACCGGCATTAGCATACATAATTCAATCTTTGTTAGAAAAATTAATATATTTAAATTTGCTTAAAATAAAGCTGACCACTAACAGCTCGGAGACTCTGTGTTATTCTGCAGCTTAGGAACATTTTAGTGGTCAACAAAACTGCTCCCTAGATCCTAGCAGTTTTCAGAGTTTGAAATTATAGCTGAAGATACTGTTAATCATTCCTAAATTACCAACTGCTCACTCTTAACCTCTCAATTGTCTAGCTGATCTTTACATTTGAGAAAAATAATCAATAGGACTTCCCCAGAGGTAGATTATATGCAGGGCTGGTGTGCTTTATATACGTGTATAGACATACAATACACAGATGGCTGTAGCATGGAAACTAACCACCCTGTCTAAATATGGGTATATTTGAATGTAGGTCTAGGTCTTCAACTCACTTGGAGGGAAGGGATCAAAAGATTTGACCATTGTAAAGTTGATGACATTAATGGTATTATTCAAATGTTTCCCTGTATAAATAGAGATTTATCACGTTTCCAAAATATTTATATGTCTTTCTATTTTGTTTACTTAGTGCATCTGCTTAGGGACAGATGTGAGGTTCTGCATTCCCACTATAAAATAGGGCAGAACAGTAGGCCTTTGAATAGATCTCTGATCATTTGGAGATTAAACATCACTTAAGACTGTTCATCCAAACTCCCATTATTCCATCAAACACTTTGTAGCTATGAGTCAAAATGGGAGCATAGTAAAAAAAAAAAAAACAACCAGTGATTGTAAAAAAGATGTTACAGTCTCTGTGTATAAATATAAAGTAACATATTCTGAACTCTCAGGGTGGAGAGGATGATACTCTTGAACCGTGCTTTGGAAACCCATTAAAAAAAATTTTTTTTAAATGTTTATTTTTTTCTGAGACAAAGCATGAGTGGGGGGAGGGGCAGAGAGACAGGGAGGCACAGAATCGGAAGCAGGCTCTAGGCTCTGAGCGGTCAGCACAGAGCCTGACGCGGGGCTCGAACTCAACAAACCGTGAGATCATGACCTGAGCCAAAGTTGGTCACTCAACCGACTGAGCCACTCAGGAGCCCCAACAAACCCGTTTAAATATACCAGCAGCACTTGGCAGTCTCCTCTGATGTAGCCAGATTCATGCCGAGGTTGAGGTAACTCTTGTATCTACTTTTGGGGATATTTCTATGACTTTAAAAAACCAGTCTAAAACCACATGGTTTCATCTGGCTAACTTCATTTACTCTGGCAATTCCATGATCATCTTATAACTCCTTTAAATTCAGGTGAGTAAACATAATAAAAGGCCAGTTCTGTACAAGATAATGTGCTTAGTGCTGTGGACAGTACAAAAATCATCAAAGGTAGGTCTTATCTTTAGGAGTTTACTCAAGGGGGGGCAGACAGGCATAAATTAATTATGAAATGTGTGTGTGCTGTACAAGAGGTGCCAAATCTGTTAGGAACAAAGCAGAGGCGAGAGTAATTTGTCTGAGTGAAGGCAGGATGGCTCCAGGAAGTAGTAATATTGATGTAGACGACGATTTTGACATAGGAAGAAGTGGTGGTGAGGATATCCCATGAATGCGATCGCTTTTCATGGGAACCCCAGAAACCTTTTGGGGATGAGGAAGGGGCACACAGCGTACAGATTGGTAAGAGTCCAGACTAACATAGGAGGCTCACCTAACAGCACCTTCTATTTACGTGACTTGAATCCCAACATCTGTTTGGCTTCTTTCCATGACTTCTTTAGGACACAGTAAATACACTCTGTTTTACTTGGCTTACTAATGTCTCTGAACCTCCTGTTCTCTTATACAAAATAGCAGCGAGGCACTTATTGTCACGCAGAAACAGTCTGCCCTTAGCAACTCATAGATTAGGCCTTTTGTTCCTACCGGGGGCTGGCTTGCCATTCCTTGCAGACATGACTCAACAAGGCAGGGCAACTTTCAGTTCAGTTATTGGCACCACAGAAGTGACCAGAATTGGAGTCTCACACCTTGAGACCCTCACACATTGAGACCTGTGCTGGATACAGCCCAACTTCCAAATCTGGGATTATTTCCTTCAAATTCACTAGCTCTCCTCCTCTCACTGGCTGCGGTATGCTGGGGAGTCACTCGATGGAGATGTGTTGGACATGGAATCCACTGGGACCCTATCCACTTTGTCCACATGCTGAGGCTGTGCTTCATTTATAACAGTGTACAGTAACACCTTAGATGGCAAGGGACTTGTTCTGCGAGTGTTCCTGAAAACGAGAGAACATTTCTAATACGTTTTAACTTGATGAATAAGTGACATCTTACAATGCAAGTAGTGTGTGACACCAAATGTCACATGATCAGCACTGAGCCAGTGGTTCTTGAAATTCCCTTTGATACAAGTGCTATGGATTACAAGCATGTTTCCAGAATGAATTATGCTTGTAAACCAAGGTCTTATTGGTATTTTAATTCAGCAGTTTTGTAAACATGCCCTTTGTCTGCTTGTAGCATCTGTTTTATCTCTTATTTAGCCCAAGGAGCACAACACTTAAATTTAACCTATAACTATAAACACCCATTAGGTTATTACAGTGCTAACTGAACTTTATTTGTTATGAATGAGAAACTCTGGGTTTCCAAACTGATGTAAATTCTAGAAAGCGACAGCCAGAACCTTTGCTTTGGGTCACTGTCATCTCCTGGCCCTGGGACCCTCACCATTTTAAGTCTCTAGAGGCTCAGTGCTCTTTGAGAACTTTTCCATACCATCCGTTCTGTTAGAATTGTGCTAATAAATTTCTCACAATAAACATTACATAATAAAAACAGTACTTTGAGTGACAAAATAGGGGGGTTCAGGCTTATAATCATGACCGTTTTCCCCCACTGTAATGCCTTCAATAATTATTTTTACCAGCAGAAGTGAATGTTGTTATTGCCTTCTAAAAATAATACTTTGGTTCATCAAAACTGACAAACACACTCTTCAATTCTTCCTCAGTCGTCCTTCACACCTTCATACTTCAGAGGTTTCTTGGTTTTCTTGGTGATGTTTAAATTTAAATCTTGGTGATGGTTAAATAGAAATACACTTCTCTTGGAGCTCAGTTCACCGTTGACAGTGATAAACAGAAGAATAAAGGAAGTTATTGTCAAGAAAACAGTCCACAAACAGTGCAGTGGTATGTTTTTAGTTTCATGAAATATATTTTGTGGCTCAAGTGTGATCCATAGGGGGAAAACTATAGCATTTGAATCTTGGTATCCATAAGAATCATTAGACTGTTTATTAAACACATAGATTCCTGGCCTCATCCCAAACATATCCAATATGGTAGATTTTTGGGTGGGGAGCAGGAATCTGCATTTTAGGTTTTTACAACTCAATCAGATGGTTTTGGTGCAGTTGGTTTGCAGAATATTTTGAGGAAAAAAATGCAAAAGTGGCTACTCATAACTAATCAGCCCCTTTATATCCGATTTCAGTTTTTTAATTAAATTAGTGCCATAGGGGAAGAGTGTGTTGACTTTTGTGACTTGTAAAGCAGATCTAAATTTGCAATTGAGAAAAACACTTAAGTGCCCACAATTTCCTGTGATTTGTCCTTTCATTGACTTTATGAACCAACCAGAAGCCCTTTGAATATTTCCAATAGGCCGTGGACCACACTTAAAGAATCACTTTTCTCAGCAGTCTTAGAATTATGGCAGAATGCCCAGAAACTGATACTTAACAACCATGGAAGTATATCTGCTTGAAATCTTACAAGTAAAAACAACTTTGGGAAGCCAGTTTCCACTTCATTATTTGGCGCTGGATACAAGTTTCACATCCACATTGGAGATCCACGTTCAAAGACAGAGACACTTCAATATTCCCGTTAATTTTATTGGCTTAAAAATAACAGCCAAAGAACATGCTGCTAATGTTGCTCTCTGGCGGCGTTGTTTGTTTATGTTCGGTCTTGGCTGGGCCCATTATCATGTCTGCATCCTTTGGACATACTTCGAGGAGCCACACGCTACAGTCTAATGATAGAGAAGCGTAAACGTGTAAATTTCTGCCTACTCATACCGAAATATTTTAAAGTGAACAAAAGTTAGAATTGCTCAGACTTAAAAGCAGTAAGTGAGTAAGTAAATACATGTAAAATGATAAAATGATGTGAGCTCAGGTGATACTTGTATTTCATTGTTGTTTTCCTTAAGTTTTTTCATTGTGGTGTAATTGACATACAATAAACTGTTCAAAATTAAAGTATGTAATTGCATAAGTGTTGACATAGGTGTATATTTGTGACATTACCACTACAGTTAAGTAATGAACATACTCCTCCATTCCCTAAGTGTCTTTGTGTCCTTTTTTAATCTCTCCACCTCCTCCCTGTCCTGTTTATCATCATATAACTGCTAATTTATCTTCTGTTTCTACACAATATTTTATATTTCCTACCTAAAATTTTATGTAAGTGGAATCATACAACATGTACTTTTTTTATCTGACACCTATTTTTGTTTAATGTTCGTTTATTTTTGAGAGAACAAATGCAGACAGGGGCGGGGCAGAGAGAGAGGGAGAAGGAATCCCCACACTGTCAGCACAGAGCCTAATGTGGATCTTCAACTCGAGAATCACAAAATCATGACCTGAGCCGAAATCAAGAACTGGATGCTAACATTCCTCCTTGGGGCTGATGATTTTTTTGATTTGAAAGGTACTTTATTTGATGTTAAGGTAGCCATTCTTTTTATTAGTGTTTACATGATTTATTTTTAATATCCTTTTATTATCAGTCTATGTCATTATATTTGGAGTGGATTTCTTGTAGACAGTTTCTTGATTTTTTTTTAAAATCTCTGTCAATCTCTGTCTTTTAGATAATGAATTTATACCACTTAAATTTAATGTAATTATTGATGTGTCAGGGTTTAAGTTAGCTGTTTTCCATTTTGTTCTTCTCTCTGTTTTAGCTTCCCACTTGGTCTCTGGTGACACCATGGCGGGTAGACTTGTTACTGGTTGTTGAAATGAAAGACCTGACTCCCTTCCTGGCCTTCTCTAATACCACCCCAACAAGGGTGTCTCACAAGGATGGAAACTGAGGCTTTCCACTGGCCCCTTGCTAGTGTGGATTTGGTGGCTTTTATCTGTATTGTCTGGCTGGAGTTGAGAGGTTGTTGTCTAAAGTTTTTTGTCTTGATCTGTCCCTTTCATGATCTTTTGTCTAGAAAGAGGAGACTTCTGTTGAGGAGTGTTTTTTGTTTCCACATGTTGGTGTGTTGGGTTTGTCACTGTTCAGCAACAGGTCTAGGATATATGAGGCAAAAAGAAAACATAGGCAACCTACCACTACATTGTTCATAAGTTGTGCACCTGGTCTGCTGTCTTATTTTTGGCCTTCAGAGTCTTTTTATGTTTGTTTTATATATAATGTCCAGGGTTTGTAGTTGTAGTCAGGAGGAGAAATAGGCAAAAGTCTGCATCTGTTTTGATTGATTGCTTTTTCTTATTATTATGGGTCACATTTTTCTGCTTCTCTATATACCTGGCAATTTTTTATTGGGTGCCAGACTTTGTTTTCATCTTGTTGGTTGCTGTATATTTTGTGTTCCTATAGATATTCTTGAACTTTGTTCTGGGACTCACTTAAGTTACTTGGAAACAGCTTTAGCTGTTTTATCCAAACAGCTTTTAGATATTGCTTTTTAGATATTGTAAGCATGACCAGAACAGTGCTCACTCTAAGGCTAATTATCCCCCAGTGTTTAAGAAAGACCCATCTGTGTACCCAGTGCTCCATAAATCTTGATTTTTTTTTTTTCATTCTGGCTCATGAAAACAGGCACCGTTCCCAGTCCTGTGTAAGTGATGGGTACTAATTTCTCTTATGGGTGTTCCTTTCCCTGGCCTTGGGCAGTTTCTTCACTTGGATGCATATATAGTACTCACTTCAATACTCCAAGGCACCCTCTTTTGCTCTCCAGAGTTCCATATCTCTGTACCTTTCTCTTGTCTGGTACTCTGACTTGGAAACTCTAGCCACCTGGGTCTCTCTGACCTCTCCATTCTCTATCCACAGTTGAGGGATTCTGCTGGCTTCTCCCTGGGGTTTCCCTCCCTACACTGTGGCATGGAAACACTCTCAAGGCAATAAACTGTGGCAATCATAGGGCTCATCTTCTATTTTTCCCCACCTCTGTGGGATCACTGTTTTTCATTGACTAATGTCCTAGTGAAAACTTGTTTTATATATTTTTTTCATTATTTCAGGTGGGAGGGTAAATCTGGTTCCTGTTATTCCTTTATGGCCAGAAGCTCAATATCTGTTTATGACATCTGCAAAGTGTATGACTGGAATGAATTATCTTTCAGCCTACCTCTAGCTCTTTTATCCTATGATTCTGTAGTTTGGAGTTCAAGTCTATAGAGTAGATAAAGTCATTGCTCTCACTTTTTATATGTGCAAACATCATAGGACAGACTTTTAAAAACTAACTCTTCAACACTTGATAAGTGCTGGTTACTGTTCTAAGGCCACCGTCCCTTATCTGCAACCCTTAGGAGCCAATTTTACATTTTTCTATTTTAAAAAGGTGTATGTACCAAATATAACTTTATCTGCCACATTGAGTCTGAGGCAGCACTCTGTAATCAAATACATTAATATTTCTGTAGCAAAAACATGAACATCAGCACTCAGGATAAATAAAGATTATACATAGCCTAATTTAAGTTTCGATCAAGATTTGCTGCCAAATAAGTTTGTAATTTTTTTAGGTTTATAGCTATTTGGTTTGAGAATTTGCGAGGAGATGTTATATATGTGTAGTAACTCATTTACTTCTCACAGGCTACCTTTGAAATAGGCATTATACTAATGACTCATTTTACAGATGAGGGAAATGAAGCATAGGGAATTAAGTAGCTTGCACAAGGTCATGAAGCCTGCATGGGTTCAAATCCCATATCCTGCCCTCAGAATACGTGGTCTTATCCATTGTACATTGCTGCCTCTCCTCGAGGAGCATCCCTCTAGGGCAGTCCAGGAAGTCCAGCCTGACTTTCAGTAGTCTTCACGGCAAAGGGCTTCTTGGGGACTAGGCAATTTAAAGTAGGAGGCACTCTGTGTGCCACCATGATCTCAGGACACTTTTGTACTTAGCTCAGATCTCAGGTAGACTCTTTGCCTGTATTAATGGAAGCTCTTGCATTTCCTTCAAGTATACATCAGGATGCTTGGGCACCTACTCTGATCTAAACCTGAGTCCGATGTCATCAGAGTTCTGTGTCTGGCATGCCACATTATCTAGTAGTTGTCTAACATGGAAGGTAAATATTTTAGGGTGGGTTTTCACTGTGTCCATAGTTAAAAGATGGCTCTGATTGTCTTTGCTGAAGGCCCTGTTTGTTATAACTCATGTTCCAAGGTGTCCGAGGCTCTTCTTTAGAGTCTTCATATCCATTTTGCTTGTCTACGTTGTGTCGTGCAGAGAACTCATGACTAAGAGGGTAATTGGGGGCCACGATTGAGTCTGTGTCCCACATCACAAATCTTGTGGCTGTGCACCCTGATGTACTGCATTAGGAGACCACATCTGCTGAAATGAATGGGTGCCTTGTTCTAGTACATGCACAAGTATCCTATGGGGTATGTGTGACCCTGCCCCAAGGGTTTCCTAACCCTGTGTTGGGAACTGAATTGCATCCCTCCAAAAATTCGTATGTTGAACTTCCAACCTGCAATGTGAGTGCGTTTGGAGACAGGGTCTTATGTAAGACCTTATGTGCAATAATGATTAAATGAGGCCATAAGGATGGGGCCCTTATAACCTGAGGATGGGGCATCTGAGCTTGCTCTCTTTCCAAGCACACACACACACGAATGACCATGTGAGGATACAGCAAGAAGGTAGCCATCTACAAACCAGAAAAAAAGTCCTTACCTGAAATGTAATTTGCTGGTACCTTGGTCATGAACTTTGACATCCAAAACTGTGTGAAAATAAATGCCTATATAAGTCACCCAGTCTGTGGTTTTTGGTTATGGCAGCCTATGAAGATTAATACACCCTCGTACCATATGGAGGCAAGGTAGAATGACCCTGGAAGCAACTCCCTCCAAATCTGTAGACTGACTACCTATCATATATCAATGTGGCAAGCTAAGGTAGCTCTTAAAAATTACCTTGAGGGGCGCCTGGGTGGCTCAGTCGGTTAAGCGTCCGACTTCAGCTCAGGTCACGATCTCGCGGTCAGTGAGTTCGAGCCCCATGTAGGGCTCTGGGCTGATGGCTCAGAGCCTGGAGCCTGCTTCCGATTCTGTGTCTCCCTCTCTCTCTGCCCCTCCCCCGTTCATGCTCTGTCTCTCTCTGTCTCAAAAATAAACGTTAAAAAAAAAAAATTTTAAATAAAAATTACCTTGACTTAGAAAACTATTAACCATCCAACTCAACACCAAAATAATAATAATAATAATAACAATTATTATTATTATTATTATAAATGTAACTATTATTAATATAATTAAAAATAAGTAGAGGACCTGAGTAGACACTTTTCCAAAGAAGACATACAGATAGCCAACAAACACATGAAAAGATGCTCAACATCATTCGTCAGGGAAATGCAAATCAAAACTACAGTGAGCTATCATCTCATACCTGTCAGAATGCTAAAATCAAAAACACAAGAAATAATAAATGTTGGTGAGGATGTGGAGAAGAAGGGACCCTTGTGCACTGTTGACAGGAACATAAACTGTGGATAACAGTGGTTAACCACTGTGGATAACAACATGCAGCTTCCTTAAAAAATTAAAAATAAAATTATCAGATAGTCCAGTAATTCCATTGTCTGTTGACCGAAAGAAAATGAAAATATTAATTCAGAGAGGTATATGCAGTTTGCATATTTATGTTTGTTGCAGCATTGTTTCCATAGCCAAGATACAGAAGCACCCCATGTCTATCCCTAGGTGAATGGGTAAAGAAGATTGTGTGTGTGTGTGTGTGTGTGCGCGCGCGCGTGTGCGTAGCGTATATATAGATGTATATACATGTATGTACACACACACAATGGAATTACTCAGCCATAGAAAATAACGAAATCTTGCCATTTGCAACATAGATGCACACCTGGATGGTATAATGCTAAGTGAATTAAGTCAGAGAAAGCCAAATAGCATATGATTTCACTCACATGTGGGATTTAAGAAGCAAATGATCAAAGAGACCAACAAAAAACCAGATTCTTAACTGTATAGAACAAACAGATGGTTGGTTACCATAGGGGACCTGGGTGGGGGGATGGGTGAAATAGGTATAGGGGATTAAGAGTACACTTCTCATGATGAGCACTGAGTCATGTAGAGAATTGGTAATCACTCTATTGTATACCTGAAACTAATATAACACTGTGTGTTACTTCTACTTGAATAAAAAAAAAATTACCCTGGCTTTTCCATATTAATACATTGTACCTATTTTTTAAGCTCAATTTTACACCTCCTTCTTTTATTCTAGCTTTCCCAAAAAGCTAGATAAACATCAAGCGAGCTTTTACATGTCAAATTCCTAGAGGTCTGTCTTCTGCACAAAGCTCTCGTATTATGCCTGACCCACATGTAATGCTATGCATTATTAATTACTGAAGAGAGAAATAGAGAAAATGTGGACACAGTTAAAATCAGTTTACCTTTGGAGGACTCCTTGGGTTTGCATTTGATAAGTTGGAGGGAAAAGGATCCATATTCACCTTTCAACATTTTAAGTCAGATAAACAGGCATATTGTCCCTTTATGGTCATCTCTGCTAGGAAAATATTAGTTTGGTCATGATTTTGTATCAACTATTTTGCCTTAACCTTTTCTCTACAACTCACTTTCTTTCATCGAGTTCTGGTTCTTTTAAAATTTATTCAGCAAAAAATTATTTCCTTTTGGCTCCTTCTTTCTATTTTAGGGGGTAAAATGCCTTTTTACGTAACTTAATAGTAGGAATACGTTAACCCTGTATTCCTTCCCAAAAGAAAACATCACCCTACCATACAAATACTAGGGTTTCCCTCCACCTTTGGGTTTGTACCTAAGGCTAGATCTATTGGCAGAGCTGGACACTGATGGCATATGGGATAGGTTATTGGTGTTAAGCTTTCCCCATTTTTTTTCAGGTAGAACTGTATTTCTGTACCAACTGTTAATTATAAAATTATCTGGGAGGTTCTTGATAAAAATACAGATTTCTGGACCATTCAGAAGCCTGTTGGGTTACATGAGTTTAAGAAGCACTGATTTATTTTATTTTTTTCACGTTTTATTTATTTTTGAGACAGGGAGAGACAGAGCACGAACAGGGGAGGGTCAGAGAGAGGGAGACACAGAATCTGTAACAGGCTCCAGGCTCTGAGCTGTCAGCACAGAGCCCGACGCGGGGCTCGAACTCACGGACCGTGAGATCGTGACCTGAGCCGAAGTCGGCCGCTTAACCGACTGAGCCACCCAGGTGCCCCAAGAAGCACTTATTTAAAACTTAGATTCTGGGTCCCTGGGTGGCTCATTTGGTTAAGTATCTGACTCCTGATTTTGGCTCAGGTCATGAGCTCATGGTTCATGAGATCAAGTCCTGTATCATCAGCCTCTGCACTGGCAGCATGGAGCCTGTTTGGGATTCTCTCTCTCCCTCTCTATCTGCTTTGCCCCTGCTAGTGGTCATTTTCTCTCTCTCTCTTTCTCTCTCTCTCTCTCTCAAAATAAATAAACATTAAAAAAAATAAAAGTCAGATTCTGAGAAGGCAGGTGCTCTTTCTATACTGTTCCTTATAGCACCTTAATACAGGAAGCAATGGTATGCACAGGACAGTTGTGAACAAATGTTCTTGTTTGGATTTTCTTTTATGACATAAAGGTTAGATAAGATGGAACTATTTTTGTTTCATGAATGAATAATTTCCTTTGGTTTTGGACTGACTTGTACAGGTCAGCTAACTTCCTCCTGCATAATTAGTGCAGGAAAATATCCTTTACCAGCTTGCCATTATTGACAATGACAAAGAAATTTGCTTTAGAATACTGTGTTATCACGTATGTGGGAGAGTCCGGAGGGTGGAGAGCAAACCGGTTTCTCTTCCAGATAACAATGCCTTGCCATAACCTTGACATGGTGCACATTAATTTTATATTATACCCAGGAGTTGGGGAAAATTAAAGCTCCTGCTATTAGCTCCTCTAAAGGGCTGATAACCTTCTGGCAGGAGGCGCAGGCATGCCAAGACGATGCTTGTGTCATCCATCATATAATGATGTATTAACCAGAATGCCAGCACTTGGACTGAAAATCCCGAACACATTCATCTCTCTGGCTTCCATTTTATTGAGCATTTATGTAGTCTTTGGTTAAAAAAACATTTTCAGAAAGATCAGAGCTATATAATCAGATTGTAACCTACACTCTAGGATTTTTCTTTTAATACCCTTAGACCTAGGTCGGTGTGTAATTTTAACCTAGGAATCATAATATTGGGAGAATGAGAAATCGCAATGACCAGATTTCTAAGATGAAGACTAAGTAAATCAACTGCATGAGCTAGAAAAACGGAGCACCCTGAGGTACATGGATTCACCAGCCAACATGTCTGTAGTTCAAAATGAAGTAAAATAGGCAACTTGGACCCTCACGTCTAAGCCCAGATATTTGCAGAACAATAGTAACAGATACATGGTAAAGGGAAAGATAGTTAATATTTTATAGGAACTCACCCAAAATAATGAGCAGTTTTCTGCTAGCTATTCAAATAACAAAGCTTTCTTTGAATATCTCTTAGTCAAAGTGCAGCATGAAGTGTTCAGGATTCTGGATGGACCATGACATGTTACACTAAGACCGTAATAACGATTCCTCAGAATAAAAAGGAAGTTTCAAAATAGTTATATTTAAAAAAAAAACAACAACAATGTTTACTCATTCCAGTGTCCAGAGTCAACGTGTTAGAACAGCATTCCTTTCCTTTTGTCTCATTTTGTGTGTGTTGTGTGTGTGTGTGTGGGGGGGGGGGGGTTGGATATTGCTGTTATAAACATGTACTGAATTATTTTGTAATCCTTCCAAAGACAACCCATTATCAACATGGCAAAAATCTGGGCCAAGTTTATATGCCCTTAACCTGGGAGCGAATAGAATGGTTCCACCAAGAGAAACACAGGGACCATCCCCTCAAGATGCGTTTTAGCTTTTGTGTGGCTCTGAGAGACACTTCTTAAAATAGAATTCTTCTTGGTGAAGTTGAGTTCTTCTTTACTTTTTTTTTTTTTCAACTGATGAGGTTGTTTGTGTCTCCATTGGATGTGCCAGATGGAAAGGTTTTCTCATTAGAGGCAGCTGTTTTAGCAAATTACCTCACTCCAGCATAATGACAGAATTACAACAGACTATTGAAGAAAATCCTTTCTCTTCCCAGTGAGATCATGAACACTAGAAACAATTTCAGTGAGAGTCTTGATTTACTTTGGAAATGGTTCAGTTGGACACATGGGTGATAAGATGAGGTATTTTTTGGGTGCATATTTCATTCAATATTTAGGTATAACAGTATAAATATAAGATATAGATTTCCAGCTTGATTTCTTTTGTCAGCTAATGGATTCATTATCTTTGGCAGATGATCTTATTAGTTCCTTAAGTATGAATAGATTCTACTGAGGGAGATTTCTCCCTTTACAATATCCCATTTAACATATATGCATGCCTACACGTGATTAGAGATCTCCCTCTCGTATTGGAGCCTCACGGTTCTAGTGTTACTCTTCAGATTCTTCAAAGATAGCGATCTTCCACTCAGGACTTTTTTTTTTTCCTAGTGAAATCCCTTCAGTTCCTCCGATAAAATTGCTACAGTAGGATGCAACATTTATACAGAATTTCCCCTGTTGCAATGTAGATTTTTGACAAAGATGTAGCATTAGTATGTGTGTGTCAGATACTAGAATTTATAAAGTGTTGCTGTGTGTGTGTGTGTGTGTTCTCATTTTAGTCTCCTAATAATCTTGTGAAGTAATTCTTATTTAACAGAGGTAGAAATTTCAAGTTCATTTACATTGGATAACTTACATCAAAGAAGTTGTGTTAGGTGGGGAAGCCACCCTAGGTAATGTTCAACACTAGTCAGTATCTGCCTGTATCTGGGGGCACTTGGGTGGCTCAGTTGGTGAAGCATCTGACTTCTGCCCAGGCCATGATCTCACAGTTTCTAAGTTCGAGCCCCGCACCAGCTGTGTGCTGACAGTGCAGAGCCTGCTTGGGATTCTCTCTCCCTCTGTCTGTGCCCCTCCCCACTCATGTTTTTTCTCTCTGTCTCTCTCAATAAATAAACTTAAAATTTCAAAAAATCTGCCTCTATTGGGAGGCAACCAGTTAGGATCGTATCAGGAAACATCTACCTGATGTGTGAAGATACTTCACTTAAAAAAAGAAAATTGCGGGGCGCCTGGGTGGCTCAGTCGGTTGAGCGTCCAACTTCGGCTCAGGTCACGATCTCGCGGTGTGTGGGTTCGAGCCCCGTGTCGGGCTCTGTGCTGACAGCTTGGAGCCTGGAGCCTGCTTCGGATTCTGTGTCTCCCTCTCTCTCTGCCCCTCCCCTGCTCATGCTCTGTCTCTCTCTGTATCAAAAATAAATAAAAACATTAAAAAAAAATTTAAAAAAAAAATTGCAGACGGGGGCACCAGGTTGACTCAGTCAGGTGAGCATCCGAATTCAGCTCAAGTCATCATCTCACGGTTCATGGGTTCGAGCGCCACATCAGGCTCTGTGCTGACAGCATAGAGCCTGGAGCCTACTTCAGATTCTGTGTCTCCCTCTCTCTCTCTGCCCCTCCCCGCTCATGCTCTGTCTCTCTCTCCTTCAAAAAATGAATACACATTAAAAAAAAATTTTTAATTAAAAAAAATTGCAGACACACATAGGCATATTATGGCTGTGGGCACCATGTTGTGAAGTTGGGGGAAGTCTCTTAGTCTATTTTGGTCTGTGGTCTGTTTTGTTTTCCCTAACAGCATGTGGGTGTCCGTGACTAATAGCACATAGTTAATTTCATCTTATTTTTCTTAAAATACCACATAGGTTAGTGGAAGTGTAGGCACCTAGATGACATAGCTGAACATCTTGCACAGCAGGGTTTTTCCACATGGCCTTTAGTGCTAAAACTTGGCCATGGGTTTTACATATTGTCATCCAGGGTTCATTCTTATTCCTGTAAGCCCAATTATTATTGTAATAATTTAGAGTCCAGCTCTAATTACTTTCTATGATGACATTTAGTGGAACTAAATTATAGAAGTCTTATTTCATGTGGAGTCAAGTTTACACGATCCTGTGTATATATAGAAATTTGCTTCTTAGGTTTTTCTCATCAGAGTGGTCTCATGTCCTGCACACATGTGCACATGCTCACCCACATACACAAATAAATATTTATAATTGCCAGAAGATGAGTAGCGGAAGGTATTAAAATTCTATCATCCTTTGACTCCTTCTTACTGGACCTTAATCTTTTGGACTCCCATCCAAAGAAAGGAGATTTCCAAAGAAATCTACAGAAAATGTTGAAACCCTCCCTCAACAGGCTGTCTGGGGCATCAACACATGAGGAAGAAGCACCAGCTCACTAAATTGGAAGGAGCAAAGGAGGTGGGGCAAAATTGAATAACTCTTTGATGAGGCACCACAGTTCTTTGCAAATCAGGACAAGTTTACCTGGGGAGAGTCTCACTCACTCCGGAATGACGGTGTCTCTCTTCTCATGTTGACACATTCTTTAGAAGTATAAGAGAGCTGTTAGGGCCCACAGTGCTGTGTCAGGAGCCATCCCTGGGGTCATGGTTACCAGTGACAGCAGTGGGACAAAGAAGGAAAGATGGCTTCCAGACTCACTGGTCACCACAGTTGAAGGAAGAGCTCCGCCCCGCTCGCAAATTCTGCTGGGATTGTGAGCAATTTAAGGAGGCTCCATATTCATTCACAACTTCAGATTCCTAAGCAGATTTTCAAGATGCAAGGTAGAGGCCCATCTAGTGTACCAAATACTTGATGCGTGCGTTCCTGTGTTGGTCATTCAGAAAGCATGGGGTATGTTCTCTTGGATCCAGATTTCTACAGAGTGTCTTGCATGTGAATTGCATAGCTGAGGGGCACCCCTCAGAAGATTGTTAGCTGTGTTTGCTTCTAGGTATCATATTTGGACACAAGAAAGCTGGAGGGGGAAAATAACAGTCTGACATGGTAAGCAAACTAAGAAAGAGTTCTCAAAGACTAGAGATGACCAAACACTAAAAAAACAGTCACAACATGGCTGAAGTTGACTTACTTGCGTCTTCTCCAGAACGAATGTCTACTAGTTTTGTTTTTGCTTATTTGTGAACAAAAGTATTCACAGCAATTATCTCAGTGCTTAATCAAATTTAGTCTTCTCTGGAATATTCAGAAGAAATTTATTCTTGAATAATGAAGCTTCTCTCATCCTTCCCCCCCTGTCCCACCCCCTGAGGGACTTCAGAGCATCCAGGCTTCTTCTTTGATTGCTTGCTCATTTTAGTAGTTTCATATGTGGTTTCCTTAGACGTTTTCCTATAGTAGTTCGCTGTCTTCCTTAATCTTTCAATTTTGTCATCGACAAATTCAACTACTTTTCATCTCATCCATCTTCCAGGTTGTTAATAAATATACCAGAGGATTGCAGTCCTAGTATTGATTGATCCCAAGGGAGCTTGCCTATTGATCACTTCCGTCTTGAGGTTACCAGTCTCTCCTTACTCTGTGTTCTCCTGTTAACGGCTCGTCATTCTATATATAGGTTTTCAGTATTCACACCATAACAGTTTATTTTTCCTATGTTGTTAGTATTTCTTACGAACAGTTGTCCAAACCCTTCCACAATTTTTAGGGCTCGTAGAGTCGGAGACCACGCCTATAATGTATGACGCAGGGGTCAGACTGATGACTTCATTACCTTAACATTCACTGATCTATCTTTGTCCCAAGTAGAAACCAAACAAGTGCCAGTGTCTGTTACAGAGAAGAATAATTAGCACATCCATTAACTTGGGTTCCATTAACAACTGAAGTCAAGTCTAATTACTAGTACATTTCAATTGAGCTCTCCTGTCTATAAGTGACTGGTGGCAGATGATAGTATGTTTGGTTTGACATACGTCACACATACTGAGGGCTAATCCACAGCCGGCTTTCATATGACTACTGACAAAAAGCTGAAGGTTTTAAGTAACGGATTAAAACTCTGTGTGAATGATAGCGATACAGGAACATGGCATTATGGCATTTGTTGCTATTTTTGATAAGTCAAAATGTGGGACTTCTATGTAATACTTTTTACCGGTGTTTATTAAAGTGGTTCGATTTGTCATTTTTTTTAAGAAGCCACACACCCTACTGTTCGTAATGCAAATCTGTAGCCTAGCCACATACGTATGTTAATAAAAAAATTTTAAATTGCGTTTCCCTCATCAATTTCTGAGATAATATATACATTTCTGCCATCACATGAAATTATGTTGTCACTGGAAAGCATAGTTGGGTTCCTGTCACGGCAATGCTGAGTGTTTCCCTGCAGAGAGCCTCCTGCTTGCTGAGTCCTAGTGTGATAAGAGATGCAAATCACAAACTGTGTCACCTTGGCCAAGAAACAAAGGGTCTCTTAGCCCCACCTCCTCAGGCAGATGCCAGAGATGGCCAAATTCAAAGTCTCCCCTGCCATCCTTTCTGAAGCATATCTTAAAGGAAGATCCCTGCCCTGTGTGTGCCTGTGCGCGGCTCTGACCTATTTATAGTCTGCAGATTATTCTAGCTACTAACATGATCAATTTCGGTAGTTATAGGGAGTAATAAAGCACTCTCTGTGTCTTGATCTGCGCATTTTATGATACTAGTTGGCCAGGGTCTTACAGTTACACTGCTATAAAGTCAGTAGTGTTTGCTCTTACGTTAATAATGATAAGCAGCAGTGGCAGCAAAGTATTGTTATTCTTTTTACTTGAACTTGAGTACAATGAGGCACAGGAAGGCTTAATAACTTGTCCAAAAGTTCGCCGTCCTTGGGGCTGGACCTGGAACTGCAGCCTGTCTGATTTTAAGGGTTAGGTATCTGACACTCCACCAAACCATGTGGGGCTTTCAGGAAAAAAATCCCTCTGGGGGCACCTGCGTGGCTCAGGGGGTTGAGCATCTGACTTCGGCTCAGGTCGTGATCTTGTGGTTCGTGGGTTCAAGCCCCACCCACATCAGGCTCTGTGCTGACATCTCAGAACCTGGAGCCAGCTTTGGATTCTGTGTCTGCCTCTTTCTCTCTGCCCCTCCCCCACTCATGCTCGGTCTCTCTCTCGCCCTCAAAAATAAACAAACGTTAAAAAAAGAGAAAAAAATCCCTATGAGAACAGATGAGTTACAACTAATAATAGTACAAGTAATAATACAAGTAAAATTTCCTTCCTTTTTAAAAGAGTCATTAGAAGAAAAAAGAATATTTCACAGAAGTTGATCTGAAATGTATGAATACCATCCCTAAACAGAGACTTCTCAGGGTCACCCCCAGGGAAAGCCTCACACCCACAGAGGGGAACCTGGGCTTTGAACCTGAGCTTACTGACTTCCCAGTTGTATGACCCTGAGCAAAGATTTAACCTCCTGGAACCTCAACTTACTTCTCGTTGGAAACTGGAAACACTGCCAGCCAGTTTGCCGCACTCTTCCGACAAAGTAGTGAGATGATGTGTGTCAGGCACCCAGATGAAAATAACAATTACCCTCCATTAGTGTAAGTGTGAGCTCTAGTGATTGTTCCCATTTGCCTTATGGATCCTTTTGTTCTTAAAAGGCTATACAAAGAATGGATTTGAGTGTTCCACTGGCAGATGTGGAGAAGTTGAGATACTTGGGGGCGGGGTGCTGCTGCTTGTGTGTTGTACAGGACCCTGCAGAAAATGGGTAGGACCCACGACAGCACCCATCGCCCCTTCATCCTGGGAGCTTGCTCTGCCTAGAGCCAGCCAAGGGATTTCATCCCAGATGTTTCGGGTGTCAGGGTCCCCAGCTCATATACCCCAGCACCTTCTCACCAGAAGTGGGTCTGTGTTGGAATGAGGGGTGAGGGATGTTGGGGACCCTATCAGAGGCTTCACAGCTATCCTGTTCAGGTTTGTGATGTGCTTTTGGATCCACAAGGTCAATCACAACTAATCCTGCCACCTGCAGAGGGGGATGCCAGCCACTGTTCACCTTAATAGCCCAGAGAGTATTCCAGAACCAGGGGAGCATGGATTCCAGCCTCAGCATTTCTGTGATAGAGTTGTGTGACCTGCATAAGTAACTGTGCCTCACCTTTCTTCTCTGTAGGATGGGTACCGTGAGACCCATATCGCTGTGTTGTGAAGTTTATGTTGCTGCAGCAGTGAACCCTTTCCATGGTTCTTCTTCCACCTGATCCTCTAAATATCTTGTAAAGTAGTAAAACGATACTATCATCTGTTTCACAGGCTCAGAAATAGAGACTAAAAGAAATTGTGCAGTTTGTGGTTACAGTGCATGTTAATGCAGGGATACCTGGCCTGCAGCTTGTTTTCTGACCCTGAAGACGGTATGTGTCCTTGCGGAGCAGGGATATCTTCTTGATGCTGACCTTGCACGCGTAGTCCTCTGGCATGCCCCATGTGCACCTTCCCAGAGCATTTGGTTGCTCTGTGCTGCTAATGGAAGCTAAACCCTTGCACAGATGTCCTAGAGCTCTCACCCTGGAGCCCTGCAGTCATCTTCCTGATCCCTCCTATGAATAGCGATCAACCTGGAATAGCCAGACCCAGACCATCTCTTCAACTGCACCGTCGCCCCAGGTCACCCTCTGTTCCCCGTCAGACACACGTTGTGCAAAATTCCAAGTTCACCCACATTTGAGACCCTGGCTCAGTCAGTCCAGTGCCTTCTGCTGGAAGTTCTCTTTGTTTCCCCTACCACACCCACACTTCCTTTGTGTATGTGCCTCTTCATATAATTAATAAAATTCATTTTTCAAGAGCAGTTCTAGGTTCACAGCAAAACTGAGCAAAAAGTACAGAGTTCCCCTCTATCCATTGTCTCCACATACCACCTCTTTTTGAAGTTAAGATAACAATGCAACTTTGCTCACAGCCTCATTGTACATGAAATGCTACTTCTCAATTGCACCACCATAGCACGATGCAATAAAGAATCCATAACAATAGCGGTTGTACTTTACATTACTATTCTAATCATATATTTTATTGGAAGCCATATACGTCTTAAAGCCAGCATTTCATTTGCCTCCTTTGCCTTATAGAAACCCTGCTGCTGTGACAACGGGTAGCAGTAAAGCTAATGGTCTTTTCCAAATTCCCCCATAGATTCCGAGCAAGAGCGAAAGTGCGGAAGAAAGAGAAAAATCACACAGTCATTTCCAGCCATTTGTGTTAAAATACAAAGAAAACAAGGCACATTCAAAAATGGTATGCTGGGCAGCCTCCATTAATATTTATTTTGGCATTAATATTGATAAGAAAGTACTTTGTAGCTGGGCTTTGTTGCTGCCCCCCACCCCAGTGTCCTCAAGCTCCCTGTTCTTCAAGCTGGTGGCCATTAGCTCGCATCTTCCTCTGTACCCAGAGCCTCCAAGAGCCTTGGCGGGCCTCCAGCTCACTTACGCTTAAATGGACACTCAAACTCCGACGGACACACAGCTAAATAGAGGCCAATAATTCAATACAGTATGACTGTACTGGGGCTGCTAGTAAATCCATCAAGCAGTAAATATCATCTGAAGCCAATGCAAGCTTTTATCTTTCCAATTTTTTTGTATGTCTGAGCGAAGCCCAGGCATTCAGCGAATCATGTAATTTATTCTGCGGTGCTGAGCCTGGGCTGTCTCAGACATCATATTGACTTTTTTTTTTTTTTTTTCCATCTGTCAGGGGCAGTCAGCAGCTCCACTCTTGTGAGAGCGCATCACATTACATGTATTTATTTATTTATTTCTGCAGCTTCTTTGTAGCGCGATTGGGCAAGAACGCATTATCTCAGATCAACGAATACGAAGAAAAGCATCTGAACATCATTACGACAGCATGTTAAACATTTGTCCTACCCAGTTTGTTAAATCAGCAAATGTATTTCCAGCAAATGCTTGTAATTGTTCATAAAGGGCTCCCTACTGCAGGATTTTATTAAGCTGAAAATATGGCCTGTTATTTTCTTCAGCTCTTTAGGTCAGCAGCGATGCCAATATATTGTAAATAACGCTGAGCAGCTGTTGTATTGACTTGCTCTCTGTCAGCGTGCGTGTACATGCGCACACACCCACACACCCCGAGCGATATCTGTGAATGTTGCACACGTACTTTGTGCGCGAGTAGGTCGATACGATGTAAAGTACTGTGTATTTACTTGGCACAGTTAATCAAACGGTTAGGTTATGGTTCACAGTGGTTAGAAAAGATCTTGCCTCTTAACCAAAATTTGGACTGAAAACAGAGCTCTTTGGGTTACTGTTGCTGTTTGATGGAAAATTCAAGAAGTGTAGACCCTAAATTTGAATGTCCATTAGAACTGTCTTGGTTTTCTTTCTGTGTAACGTACCCAACCAAAAAGAGAAGCAAAGAGCAAGACGGATGGTCCCACAGTGCTCCCTTCACGTTGGGGTCTGACATTGCTGAGGACGCTCGTAAGTGCTCATCCGTAGAATGGGTGAGGTCGCCCCAAGTCCAGCCTGCTGCCCCCTGAAGGTATCCCCAAAGCCTCCTGCCCTTTCTCGAAAGCTAACTGTTCTGCTTCTGAGACTCAGCTTGACCCTGAGTTAATTCAATATAGGTTTGATTAGTGTTCCATCCTAGAAGCATACATCACAGAAGAGTCTTTTAAAACTAAGTTTCTTGGTCTGCTGTCAGTAAATTAATAGGCATTATAAATTTACTTCCTCCAAGCATCAGTGCAGAATGGAGAAGTTGAGCAGAGCCTCGGAATCAGTTGTGGTGTCTGCCCAACCTTTCCTTAAAAATAATATTTAAGACAAAAAGAGCAGACCTTTTTATATATGGCTAGAAGTCAGATTATTCGTATTGTTGAAAGTGGCAGAAAAACTATTGTTTCAAGAACCCGACTCCTTTGTATGTGTGATCAGATTAAAAAAAATAATATTGCATTCCTTCGGAAGGCTAAGCACTCTTTGAAAAAATACTTGTGGGTTGTACTTGCGAGAAAACATCCCCTGTGGACGGATCGTGAAAAATGACTGTATTTCATACTCCATTATCATTGTCACTACCTCGCAAAGATACGGAATACCGAGTGGATTTCTACTGCCGCATCCGACCAGGAGAATCTGGGTAAACAGGAGTCCTATTCTGATAGTGGAGAAAGTGCTCACATCCTTAGGTGTGTAGTTAAATACATCCCTCTCCTCCACGTGGCAGAGAGCACCCGTGCCTATGTTCCCTTTATTAACCTCCAGTTAGAAAATCCTGTGCAGTACACGATGCTTTTAGTATTCCAAAGAGCAGACACGCTGTCTTTCTAAAGAAACACATTAAAAGGCAACTCACTGAGCCATTTTCCAACACCTGAGAGCAATTAATGTAAGCAGAGACAGGAAACATCATCAATTATTTAAAATAAAATGAATATGTAATGCTGACCTTCTCCAACTGCCATCAGTTTTATACTTACACCTGAATAAACTCAGGGGATCACAAAACCCACAAGGCACACTTCACGTTGCAGTGTGCAGCAAGGCCAGCGCTGGTTGGTCACAGGGAGAGCTGCCTGGCAGGCTGCGTTCGGGCCGGGGAGGGTGATGCAGGAGCCCTAGATGCCTGGTGCGGGTGGACGGGACCTTCAGTTCCGTGGATGCGTGGCCACCTGGGACCAGCAGCTTCGTGTACGAGCTTTCCACACCCTTGAGCTTTCCCAGTTAGTTTTACTCAGTTCTGACTCCTTTATTTTACATTGGCATCATCTAAAGGGGAAGGGCTGGGGCGCCTGAGTGGCTCTGTCGGTTGAGCGTGCGACTTGAGCTCAGGTCATGATCTCAGAGTCCGTGAGTTCAAGCGCCGCCTCGGGCTCTGTGCTGGCAGCTCAGAGTATGGAGCCTGCTTCGGATTATGTGTCTCCCTCTCTGTCTGCCCCTCCCCCGGCTTACATTCTATCTCTCTCAAAAATAAATAAACATAAAAAAAACTTAGAAAAATAAACGGAAGGGCTGGGGCACCTGGGTGCCTGTTGGTTAGCGTCCCACTCTGGGTTTCAGCTCAGGTCATCATCTCACGGTTTGTGAGATTGAGCCCCACATCGGGCTCTGTGCTGACAGTGTGGAGCCTACTTGGGATTCTGTCTTCTCCTCCCTCTGTCTCTCTCTCTGCCCCTCACCTGTTCATGCTGTCTCTGTCTCCAAATAAATAAACTTTAAAAAAAAAAAACAGGGGAAGGGCTAACATTTCTTCTTACACATTGCTGAATATATATATATATATATATTGCTGAATATAATATATATATATTGCTGAATATAATATATATATATTGCTGAATATAATATATATATATTGCTGAATATAATATATATATATATTATATATGTGTATGTTCACTTACCCTATTAGATCTCTTTATTTGCTCATATAAAGTCATTAGCCTTTTCCTTTTCTTTTTTTGCATTCAGCCTGTCTACCCTGGAAAAATAGAAGTGGTGAGTGTAGGCCATGCTTACTTTGGAAAGTCACAGACATGTGTTTATATAGCTGCAGTAGTGAGTTACTGCAATTAAATGAATCATCTGCTTTCTGAACAGAGGGTCTTTTTACACATAGGAGAGCCCAGACCATTCTCTCAGGGCAGTGTCACCGGCTGGGGATAGAGGAGGGTACATCAAGGGGACGTGGAGTTTGTTACCTAACGTAATTGCTGTGCATGACATATGGCATGAGCCAGGATTTGGCACAGTCATGGTCAAAGATTTTCAGAGCAAAGCCTATTAGACACCAAGTACAAAAAGTCCTTTGTGACCGTTCAGGCCAAACAAGGCTTAAAGTACTGGTGTCTGTTTTTCCCCTGACTTGTATTAGTGATTCCAAGAAAACACACAGAGGGCCTCCTGCAGAATGACCCAAGCTTTTGACTCGGTCATCATCTTAGGATCCCCCTAAAGATATTCTGAGACTTGGGCTAATAGTCTTGGTTGTGAGTCACAGTCATAACGCCAGAGGCAAAGTTGACTTTTAGTTTCTGGGACCAGATTTGTCACAGAGCAACTCCTGGGGCTGTTATTAGGAATCTTCCTGACTTGCTGTTATAAAGCTTTAATTTTTATTCTAGGAATGGCCCTTCACGTTGGCATGGAGCCTCCTTACACACAGGGTTTCATTTGAGAAGCTTAAAAAAACAGGGGGAACCATTTGCTAATGCTAATTATAGCTAAACAGCAAGAAGTTTTTTAAGTCTATCTTTATAATCCCATGGCCCAAACTGGCTTGCTTTCTTTTAACGTGGCATTGTCCATCTTAAATTTTAATGTGAATGATTGACTTTAGGGGGAGAATGGCCACGAGGAATGTTTTTGCAGTCACTTGCCACTGTTTTTTTTTTTAATTTTATGTATTTATTTTTGAGACAGAACGAGCAGAGGAGAGGCAGAGAGAGAGGGAGACAGAGGATCCAGAGCAATCTCTGTGCTCACAGCAGACAGCCCAGAGTGGGGCTCAAACTCACGACCCACGCGATCATGACCTGAGCCGAAATCAGACGCTTAACTGGCTGAGCCACCCAGGCGCCCCTCCAGTTGCTTTCTTTGTCAGTTTTCACATCTCCCACTAAGAAAAGATGCTAGGTTTTAGAAATCCATGCTAAGAAGCAGAGCTGGGATAGGTAAACAAAATTCACAGCACAAAACTAACTTTTTACCCAGAAATTTCTGATTATTCAGCTATCTGTGCAAATAAGGAGACAGGGATGCTCACCACTGCTGTGTTACGGATTCTTCCAGCCACAGGTGGAAGCATGGCTTCAGGGCCAGTTATTTCAGTGACGTGTGGCAGTGTTCATGTCTGGCTCGAGTAATTAAAAAAACAAAAAATTAAAACTGTAGGTTGTTACTGGGGGGTATAAGTAGAAAAGGAAATACTGGAAACAGCATTACAAAATTCATAATTCTGGGATTTTGGTGCGTTTTATTCAGGATAAACAACGAGGAAGCTAATACCCCTCTCTAAAAGCCAGAATTTAATATAAAATTGTCTTATGGATCCTGTGCCACTCAGAGCTCCTGTGCCCAGAACACATCAAACCAGAGAGAGGGACATTTCCCAGGTCATGGAGTCACAGCCCAAATTTTAAGGAGCATAAATGAAAACTCAGCTTTTTAAGTGCTCTCATTGCAGAATTCTGTGTAGGAGCCATAACTTAAAAAGCATAGTCCCTGAGACCATGGCCTTGAGTCAGTTTAGAACAACTGCCCCTGGAGAGACTGGGGATTCTTTGTCATCAAAGTCTTCCCAATGCGAAGTGTGTACATGGAAAGCAAATGGTGTGGGCCAGAATCTGACGATAAGTGGATGAATCGGAAGAAGTCCTATAGTCCGTAGTCAAAGCAGGAAGAGTCTTTTCCATAATGAGAAAGTGTTACCAAAGTCTCTTGGCAACCAGAGAAGATACTTAGCTTGGTCTTAATATGAGGGGGAGTAAGACTGGACAGTGGAGAGATTGAGGGACAGGGCTTTTGGGGACAGGGGCCAGTATCATTTGGTTGACATTTGTGGAGAAGCCAGCATATAAAGAGAGACTCCATCCTTTAGATTGCCTTTTGATGGGAGCTTTCAGTGGTATATTTCATTGTTTCATGTAATATTTTCTTCATCATAGTCTCTCTCTTTTTTTAATGTTTATTTATTTTGAGAGAGAGAATCCCAAACAGGCTTTGTGCTGTCAGCACAGAGCCCGATGCAGGTCTCGATCCCATGACCTTGGGATCATGACCTGAGTGGAAACCAAGAGCTGGGTGCTCAACTGACTGAGCCACCCAGGTGCCCCTTCCTCATAGTCTTAATATCACATCTGTATATTTGTGTTTCGTTACTTGTTTTTGAAAGCATGCTCTTACATTTGGAAAAGGTATCCCAGCTCCTTCAGCTATAACTTCTATTCAAGAAGTTACATCCCTGAAAAGTATTCAGGTTGGCAGAGTCACCCTGGTGAGATCAAGATCTCTTAGAGAGTTAGCAGATGAAGGGAAAAACAGAAACACATAACGTCCTGGAAGTCGTCCACTTCCAAAACTTCACAGCTTCAGAGCCCCGTGCGTCTTCTTTGCTTTTCCTTTCGCCTTCAGTTGTTCAGGAACTAATGACACTGTTGTTTTGTATCAGATTCCCCTCAGGCTTCGTATTCTGTGCAGGCTAAACCACTTTTAATGTGTTTGCAAATAGGATGACAAACTGCACCTTTAAAATTTTTTGGTATAAAATGTAAAAGTGCACGATCTCCAAACCACCACTAGTAACACTTCTGGTGGATGGAAGTTTACTGCGTGTCATTGGTGATTGTGCCCTAGACAGCTGTATATTATGTTCATGCTTATATTGCCTGTCTGTTAAACTGGTGCAGCTAGCTCTCTTTTCAAGATACAGTCTAATCGCTGTTAATTAATGATGCTGTGTCCATAAATATCTGAGCTGGAGGTTCCTTCTAGGTGTTGCAAGATCCATCTTTCGATAGAAGTATTCCAAACGCATGTGTGGAAAAACCATGGAGGGAAGTACTGTGGCATATTGAAAGAACTAAAAGGAAGCCATGTGGAATACGGGTCTCAAATAGAGTGGGTAAAGATAAGGCCTGAGCAGTAGGCAGTGTTGAGATCTTTCAGAGTCTATACTGGCCTGGTAACAGCAATGGGACAGTACCGGGAGAATTTCAAGCCTGAGCTGGGAAGGAGGTACATATATTGGTGGGGCTGGGTCATGGATTGAATAGGGGGAGGAAGGAGAGTGTGATCTCAGGGCAAAGTGCTCAGATTTCTGGTTGATTAGGTATAACTATGGTTTCTTTATGGGATACAATAGGAAAGCAAAAATAGGCTTTCAAAGAAAGATCGAGACTTTGGTTTTGTATGTGATGGATAGCTAGCTCTGGAGTATCCAAGTAGAGTTGCCAAGGGGGCAGTTGGAAAATAATGAAGCGTGTTAGTCCCAATAACACACAGAACTATGCATCATGTGACCTGCTGGGCTGATAAAAATTTTCCAATCGACAAAAACCTTACGATTTGACCAGTAATTTAGATGCTTTCAAATGCATATCAGCTCCCCTTTCAAATAGCTCTTTGGAAGTGTGTTAATGTACAAGCCCATCCTGGCCTTCCCTACTGAGCTTTTATTAGACTTCTACTCTCAACTTGACTTACACAACCTTTTGTCTTTCCTTGCTTACCTCAAGCATTGTTCAGAGGTAGTAATGATTTTACCTAATGGAAAAGAGCCAGTCATTTGGAAGAAACTGAGGTGTCGTTGTAGAACTTAGGGCTGGTAGCAGTGTCCCTTAATTTAGATTTAAATTCTAGATCTAGACTGATTTTCCTCACAAAAAGCAGATCACGTCTGAAGTTTAAAAGAGGCATAAAACTTTAAGTCAAGTATAAATTAATTGGTGATAATTCTTGCTGTGGTGTGGCTAAAATTGCCTATGAAAAGAGACTAGCGTGATAAGGAAGATTCTTCTGTTAGAGTTTACTACCAACAGGTGTTAACCCGTACTATTTAAATGTATTGGTCGTTGGATGGGTTAGACACGTTTCCATGTTGAATTTTAACATTTACTCTAGTTACTGGTGCCATATGATGCTAGCTTAACGGCCTATCGGTATTTTAAGAAAAGTATCAAATTGCTCATATTTTTTATCAAAATCCATTTTTATACTTTGGTCTCCCATTGCAGTGAACAAGAGGAAGCATACAGATGCCATAGCTGCCATTAGATTATTTGTTTTAATTTATTTATTTTGTGAGAGAAAATGATGAGGGGAGGGGCAGAGAGCTGGAGAGAAAGAATCCTAAGCAGGCTTCCTGCTCAGTACCGAACCTGACATGGGACTCAGTTTCACAAACCATGAGATCATGACCTGAGCCAAAGTCAAGAGTTGGATACTTAACCGCCTGAGCCACCCCTGCTATTAGATTTCTTTAAATGAAGACTTCAGGGGCGCCTGGGTGGCTCAGTCGGTTAAGTGTCCGACTTCGGCTCAGGTCATGATCTCACAGTCCATGAGTTTGAGCCCCGTGTCAGGCTCTGTGCTGACAGCTCAGAGCCTGGAGCCTGTTTCAGATTCTGTGTCTCCCTCTCTCTCTGCCCCTCCCCCGTTCATACTCTGTCCCTCTCTGTCTCAAAAATAAACATTAAATAAACATTAAATAATAATAAACATTAAATAATAAACATAATAAACAAAATAATAAACATTAATAATAAACATTAAAAAAATTAAAAAAAAATAAATAAATGAAGACTTTAGGACATGAGTTATATACCAGGATCCTGGCATATATGACAACTGCTAATAAATTGAATAATTGACTGTAAAAAAAAATGTTTCTCTTTTCCTCTCTGCTGAAACCTCCTTTTAAAAAACAGATACAGAGAGCATGGATAATACGAACATTGGATAATCCATTACAGGACAATCAAGAGGTGAAAGTATAAGCAAATATTAAGGATTTTGTTTATCATTACTCCTCAAAACTCTGTCTTTGAACTTTTCAGTACAAGTGCATTCTTCTGTACACGTACTCACAGGAAAGTGAGGCTCCCATGCGAATCCTATAAAATACTTTTTCCAGAAGCAAATAGGGAAAGTGTCTTTGGTCACAGGGAGCTCTTTATGGGTGAAGGTCAAAGGCAAAAAGAACCATCGCTGTAAAGAGTACTTGAGTGTTTACCTTGACATAAAGCAAACCCAGTTTATGATATAATTACTATTGGATCTGGATTTTAGAACGGAGCCTGCTAAAATCTGTGTGGGGTCCTTATACAACCATTTCTACTCTTGCATTTTTGTCACATCATGGGTTTTTGTTCAAAAGATCTCTCAAGACCCGTAGTCTGGATGTTATCCAATTCACATACTGAAGTATGGAGGTTATTTGGAACATTCTAATGGGCTCACAGATACTGTAGAGCATCCTACATGCCCTCCTTTATCTGCATGTCTAATCACCTTAGTCCTCTAACATTTGTGCACCTGGTGGTTGGATTGACCTTTTATGTCCTTTACCGCCATGTTTGTGGCCAGTTGGGTTGATACTAATTTGCTTATCAGAAGATCAATCATGACTTTAGGATTTTAGCATTACTGGTCCAGATATCCAGAGGCCCCATCGTTGCTGTGATTATGTGGTCTAGCCTGAATCATCATTTTAAATTCTTTCTGGCCTCATTCTTTCCATATTCCCTCAGTGTTCTTTGTAACTCAAATATTGCTATGCTACTTAATTCTAAACAGTATCTCATCTTGGGAAAAGAAAAGGAAAAATTCCTTGGCATACCATTCTACATCCTTCACTCTTGCATTCCAAAGTACTCCTTAGAAAGTTTCTGATTCCTGACCTTAGGAACCCTATGGAAAAAAACTGGCCCGGGCTCCTCACCATTCCTAAAATAAGGCCCTTAGCTGTATGTCCATTCTGTCAGCTCTGCCTGGAGTGACCTTCTCCTTTCCAAAACCCAAAACTCTGATTATTCTTTCAGGTTCACCTCAAACATGGCATCTTCTGTAACCCTTTGCTTAATCACCTGCAGAATTAATTTCCCCAGTTGTGGTTGGATGTCACTTAGTTCATATATTCATCCCTCTGGTCCATTACTTATAGTCTGAGGTGTCCTATATTCATTGTGCTGTGACTGTCGCTTCCAGTAGAGTATGAGTCTTTTGGAGAAAGGATTGATGTCTTACTCATCTTGGAACCCTCTGCAACTGGAACAGAGTTCACAAAAAACAAATGCATTGAATTAATTCAGGCTCCTATGAGAGTATTTGGAGATGGGCTGGAGTTTTAGTCTCGGTTGTAATCGATGCTATAGGAGAAACTGGAGAATGAATCTTTCTTGGGGGTACTTAGTGACTGTGTTATTCTGAGGAAGTTATTTATTGCTAAAGTTCAGTTTTATCATTGCTAAAATGATTTCAAGATGATTGTTGTTGTTCATGGATTTCCTGATTTTTCTCTAGTTCTGTGGGTACGATTGCCTTTATTAGCCCCTGTGTAGGTAAGAGGACTCGTGTGTCCAATTCTGGATAGTGATTTGTGAAAGGCAGGGGCAAGCTTTACTCTCTACCCATATCTTTAATTGTTGGTTCAAAGTGCTCAGAACTTTCTCTTCTTTTTGTCACAGCAGCTGGCAGCATTAAAGATGGTGGCTGCTTCATAACTCAGGAATCCTCAGTAACAATGCCAAAAAGCACTTTGTTTTTCTCTCGTCTTTGTTCTTAAATGCCTGAAATATAGTCCTTGGAGATCAGCCTAATTGAGATCCCTTGGTCAAGGAAAGGTCTTCTATATTATCCTGAGTTTCCCCCGTTATGAGACTCATCCTTCTTTGTAAGGATTTGTTCTTACACACATAGATCCATATGGTTGGCTGGCTTTTTTCCATGTTTTTCCTGGACCACATGTGTCGGCATCATCTGGGAAAGTTATCAGTACTTTAGATCCCAGGGCTCTAGCTTAATACAAATGAATCTAATTCTTAGGAGGTGTAGCCAAAGAATCTGTATTTTCAATAAGCCTTCTCACTGCTGTTACAAATTTTATGCAGAACTTTGTGTCTGATTGGTTGAGTTGAATCAAATTGGAATGTTAGCTTTTGGAGGGTAGGGCCTTCTTTATCTTGTTTCCGTTCTGTTCCAGCCACCAGCACCGGCGTGGGCACACGGTGGCTTCAGTAATTAATACATATTTACTGGGTGTAAGGGGAAAGACGACTATAATTCCTGTCTCTCCCATCTTAGGGGCATAAATGAGGGTAAAAAATCATAACGTATGTGAAATCACTTTGTGTGCAGAAAAGGAATATGTTATCACAACAAACTACACAAAGTAATCACTTGAAAACATTGTTATCTTTGGAGCGTCCGGGGTGGCTCAGACAGTTAAGTGTCCACCTTTGGCTGAGGTCATGATCTTACGGTTTCTGAGTTCAAGCCCTACCCTGGGCTCACTGCTGTCGGCATGGAGGGTCCACTTTGGGTCTTCTGTCTCCCTCTCTCTCCCCCTGCCCCACTCATGCGTGCTCTCTTAAAAATAGGCATTTAAAATGAAAACACGTTATCTTTAAATCTCTAATGACTTACCTAGAGCTAAAATTAATTGACCACTTACTGTTCGAGAGAGAGAGAGAGAGAGAGAGAGAGAGAGAGATAGTGTTATCCACCACCTCCTTCCCCCAGTTTTATAAATTTGAAAAACAAGGCACAAAATTATTATCATGGTCAAATCATATAGCTGGCCCGTTCTTGGTGAGTGCTTCTTAAACCTTAGCAAGCTCCAGAAGCACCTGAAGAATTTCTTAAAACAGATGGCTAGTCACCATCCCTAGAGTTTCCAATTAAGTGGGTTTGGGGTTGGGCCTGAGAATTCATATTTTAATTATGTTCCCTCGTGTTGCTCAAGCTCTTGATCTTGACTATAGTTTAGAACCATTATACTACAGGTAAATTTGGATCCAGGGATTTTGCTTCTGGGCCTCTATTCTTGATATTTTCTTGTTTTATTACCATTCTTGTCCTTAGGAATATACTCATTTTTTTTTTTTTTGTATGATAGACCTTTCTTAATTTATTTTTGATTACGGATACTAAGTATGTAGAGAAGCTAGAAAGTCAATACCAACTACATTTGGACATTTCTCATTACTGTTTTAGAATTGGGAAAATGGATCTCTTTCTCATGGAATCTCTATAAGTGAACTACCTTGGAAGATTTAAGAGTAGATATATTTTTGGAATTTGAAGAGTTATTTTTGGGAATAAATTCCTAAGTAGGATTTGCAGCTATATTTGTTGCCCTTGGTCTACCAGGTGCATCTGTCCTCTGTCCTATTCATAGGATGTCTTCCGCGTAGATGTGTTGCTTTGTTGCGTCCACGTGTTCTAAGCGTGAGAAAGCTCTGTGTTCTAGAAGGTGAAGGAGACATTAATAATGTGGAGTTAATTTTGCAAACTTTGGAAATTCCACCTGAATCCTACACTATGATATAAAGTGGAATTTATTTCACATTCTCTCTTTTCCTCAACGAAACAAATAAGGCACTAATTCAATGAATAGCTTCTATATCAGCACGGCTGGAGATAAAAATTCAGGATGACCCATTTAAATTTAATACTTAACAGTGGGCCTTTGTTGATGGTAAATGTCACCAGATGTATCTGCCAAATTCAACTTCCAAATAGAGGCTTCAGTCTTCTTTGCAGTGAGTGTCTAAGAGAGTTCAACTTCTATGCCAGTACACATATCCACTACTCTAGCTGTATGTTGGATCTGGCCTTGCTTGTTTATAAGTTGTAACGAATTTAGGCACATGATACACTGTGACTTCTTACCATTCTGTGAAATAGAACTTCTAAAATAATCATATCATTAAAAAAAACCAGAACGAAAGCCAAGGACAATTCGTTTCCTTAACGTTTTCTCACAGTATCCCATTACTCAGTATTGAACAGCAGCCTTCTGACAGAGAGGCCAGTCTGCCCTTAGGTCTTGAGACCAACACTCCGAAGTGTTTTGTGGTTCTAAGACCACAGACTTCACCCATTTAAAAGCCACCGCAAGCATGTTTCACAGGAGGAGGCATTAAAACTCTACAAGGTGTTATAAGGGAAGTCATTTTGTTCAAAGAAACTGGAAGTGTAGGAATTGAAAAACTTACATGTTTCTAAAATGTATTCATTTTTCCCCAAATGACAGGACTTAATTTATATTTTCTGCATTTCCTGCTATTGGGGGAAAAAATCTGTTTTTAAAGTTAAAACTGATTTCTGCAATAGTTTTGATCATAACTTTGACCAAGTTCAGGGAGAAAAAGAGGCTTTAAGAGGGTAGAATATGAAAAGAATGAACTTGTTGATTTATAGTAATATGTTGGAATCTAAGAGTATGATTCACTTTAAGAAGAGAAACAATTTGAAAAAAAAAAAAACAATTTGGAAAATGTTCGCCAGCAATGGAGCTAAAGTTATTATCACAGTGTTTCATGTAATTGTGTAATTTGTATAATTAAAAATAATTTGTATAAATACAAAAAAATGAAAGAAAACATTATCTCTTATTCTCTTAATCCTTGTTTTTCAGTTTATACTTCGGAGCAGCTCAAAATAAGGCAAATAAAACAAAATAAAATAACAATGACAACAATTAAATAACAGTACTGGAATCTGGGATTCTGTCACAACACCAGTTCCAATGGTTAGGAAGAAAAAAAAGCATAAACATGCAAATTACTTCCACATTACAGAAGAATGCTTTAAGATTTTTTTTTATAAGTGAAATAAGTCAGAAAAAGACAGATACATGTTTTTATTTATATGTGGAATATGAGAAACTTAACAGACCATAGGGGAAGGGAAGGCAAAATAAGTTACAGAGAGGGAGGCAAACCGGAAGACACATTTAAATACAGAGAACAAACTGAGGGTTGATGGGGGCGGGGAAAATGGGTGATGGGCATTGAGGAGGGTACTTGGGATGAGCACTGGGTGTTGTATGTAAACGATGAATCACGGGAATCTACCACCCCCAAACCAAGAGCACACTGTATACACTGTATGTTAGTCAACTTGACAATAAATTATTAAACAAAAATTTTTAAATACTTATTTTTGAGAGACAGAGAGGGAAAGAGAGAGAGAGAGTATGAGCACACGTGGGGGAGGGACAGAGAGCGAGGGACACACAGAATCTGAAGCAGACTCCAGGCTCTGAGCGGTCAGCACAGAGCCTGACGTGGGGCTCGAACCCACAAACCGTGAGATCATGACCTGAGCCATAGTCGGACCCTTAACTGATTGAGCCACCCAGGTGCCCCAGAAGAAAGTGTTTTATAGTTTACCCCACAGCATTTGTTAAATGCGTGAGTTAGAGTGTCATTTTCATGGTAAGACCAAGATCATTGAATCTGTAAAGACAGTGCTTTTGAGCGTTGCCAGGGACCTGACTGTCACCAGAATCACCCAAGTTAGAGACACTGCACAGTTAGGATTGCATTTCGTTGCAAGTAACAAAGTCCCCTATTCAGCACCTAAAACATATCAGGGTCAATATATGCTTCATGGAACTTGACATCTGAGGGTAAATAGCCCAGGAGTGGGTCAGTGGTCATAGATTCAGAGCATGAGACTTCTAACTTCCTACTCTGTCATAGCACAGCTTGGGACTTTTGTTCCCAAAGATACAAGTTGCCTGCTGCAATTAAAGGTATTAAGTCCTTGTTCCAGGCAGGAACAAAGAAAACGAGTGAGAGAAAGACGGTGTCATTGAGCACAAATTTTACTTGATAAGGTACATTCACCCATGGGCTCTGCAGGTACACTGGCCAAGGCTGTGATTCATGGCCACCCCTTGCTATGGTGGAGTCTGGGAAAGTGATTATGTCAGTTCTCGAGCCTGCTCAATAGAGGAAGGCAAAGGAAAAGGGAGTTCTGAAGGGCTTTGAATGGTTGCTTACCAATTTTTTTCTTAAAGTTTATTTCTTTTGAGAGAGAGACAGGGAGAGAGCAGAGGAGGGGCAGCAAGAGAGAATCCCAAGCAGGCTGCATGCCATCACCCCAATGTGGGACTTAAACTCATGAAGTGTGAAGTTATGACCTGGGCTGAAATCAAGAGTCCGATGCTTAACCGACAGGGCCACCTAGGCATCCCACAACTAGAGCGATTGTTACTGGAGATAGTTATGTTTCCTGGAAACTTCTGCCAGTGACGTCCCTGTATGGGAACCTTTTATGATGGGCGCATTTGTTGACGATACCTTGGTAAATGACAAGAGTTCAAGAGAGCTCTCTGCAAGAGACAGAACTTTCCAAGATACTCTTGCTTAGATACCTCCGCTCTTGTTACACCAGGCACCATTAGGGCGGTTAAACTCAACACACATATACATACCTGGAACTCCCAAGGGCAGAAGTGAATTCCCATAGACACTGCAGTCTGAACTCCTTTAGTGAAAGTGATTTTTCCTACTGTGGAGTTGGTACTTCACATAATTTTTTTTAAAATTTTTTTTAACATTTATTTATTTTTGAGACAGAGAGAGACAGAGCATGAATGGGGGAGGGTCAGAGAGCGAGGGAGACACAGAATCTGAAACAGGCTCCAGGCTCTGAGCTGTCAGCACAGAGCCCGACGCGGGGCTCAAACTCACGGACCGCGAGAAAATGACCTGAGCCGAAGTCGGATGCTTAACCGACTGAGCCACCCAGGCACCCCTGTACTTCACATAATTATGGACAGCAAAATTATTTCTCTTTCTTCCCTTCCTTTCCTTTCAGATTGTTAAACTAAAGGCATTCCCGGTATAAGAAATGGCCCGTGGCTAAGCCACTTCGACTATAATGATGTCTCCTTCAAATACACAAAGATCTAGTCCAAGCTTTGAGATTACTGTTACTAACTATTTGATAGGATTTTTAGCCACGGGCCTCCAATTCCTTGATTCCTATTTGAGGTAGGTGTGTTTCTTTTTTTTTTTTTTTAATTTTTTAATATTTATTTATTTTTGAGAGACAAAGAGAGACAGAGCATGAGTGGGGGAAGGGCAGAAAGAGAGGGAGACGCAGAATGCGAAGCAGGCTCCAGGCTCTGCGCTGTCAGCACAGAGCCCGATGCGGGGCTCGAACTCGCAAACCGTGAGATCATGACCTGAGCCGAAGTCGGACGCTTAACCGACTGAGCCACCCAGGTGCCCCTGGGATAGGTGTGTTTCTTATTCCCCAAATTACGTCATATTTCCCTAGTAATGTTTATAATTGTCCATCCTGCTTAGATACATACGAGATGAGAGGACTCTTTGGCTGATCTCATTCAAGTCTTGTAATATTTGTCAACTTTTTGGCTGCCTAGCGTCTTCCTATTTGAGACAATGTCATCATGTGTAAGTCTTGATGGGATTCAGAAGTCTGCATCCAGCAGGAGGGAGCTGGGATTCCATGGTAACATTCAAAACGCTAACCAACTCATGTGGCATTGACAGCACCCAGATAGAATAAACCGTGGTGACAACGGTGTTCACCAGCGGGAGTCTTGTCTCAGGGCAGGGGCTCCCCACCTCTCCCCCCTAAGGCAACTGGAAAGTGAATACGTGGCTTTGGTCAGCCAACCGGATTCTGTTTTGAGTGAATTATAGGCACAGGGCTGCTTCGAATTCATACAAGCAATAGTGTCAGTGTCCGGGGGGACACTCTCCAGTAGCGGCTGGTATCCTACAGCCGCCCGACCGTGTCCAATGTCTGTTTGCATGGCCAAACTGTTCTGGTTGAAAAGATCATTTCAGGGCTTCCTGGGTAGGTCTGTCGGTTAAGCATCTGACTCGTGGTGCGGGCTCAAGTTGTGATCTTACGGTGCTTGAGATGAAGCTTCATGTTGGGCTCTATGCTGACAGTGTGGAGCGTGCTTGGGATTCTCTTTTCCCCTCTCTCTCCCCACCCCCCTCCTGCTTGCACACCCGCACATACATGTGCTCTCTCTCTCTCTCTCTCTCTCTCAAAATAATTAAACTTAGGGGGTACCTGGGTGGCTCAGGTGGTTAAGTCTCCGACTTCAGCTCACGTCACGATCTGTGGTTTGTGAGTTTGAGCCCTGCATCAGGCTCTTTGCTGACAGCTCAGAGCCTGGAGCCTGCTTCGGATTCTGTGTCTCCCTCTCTCTCTGCCCCTCCCTTGCTTTCTCTCTCTCCAAAATAAATAAACATTAAAACAATTAAAAGAAATAAACTTAAAAAAAAAAAAAGATCATTTCAATGCCTGCTGCCTCTTGGTCCTTCACAGCTGCCTTAGTTCCTGCCATTTTCCAAGCCTGCTTCTACCCTCTTACTGTGTCACTAATAGTAAATAATTTGGCTTTTGAGGATTGATTGGTTAGAAAATATTTACCGAAAATTTCGCTATCATGTGTTCTTTACTGTGTCACCCAGGTAGATAATCCATATAAAAATTACTTCTTTATCCTCCCATTTGTGACAGAGAGGATGCATACACTCCATAAAAATAACATTATTTTCAAATAAGAAAAATGAGGTTAAGGAAAAATGTACACGGGAATGAAATGAGTGCACAAATGATCTCCCAAGAAATCCTACATTTACTAGAAGTGAGCCATGAGTTCTGCAAGTCATTTGTGGACCAAAGCATAGTGTGAAACACATATTAACTTACCAAAATAAATTTAAAGATTTAAGTAATAGATGTTTCTTAAATAGACTGGGCAATTGGTTTGCCTTTCCCTTACTACTCGGTATCTGATAACTACTGGCCATCAGTATTGTCTGAACGTTTTCCAGCTCTGTAATCTTCACCTGGCTGAAACTTTTTTTATGATTTAATGCTAGTATGGGGGAGGAGCTTTAAGCATCATGAATTAAAATTTGTTGTTCCAGTGTCCTTTCAGGTGATTCAGACATTCACGTCTGTTGTATCAGATTTCTGTGAGGTTTTGGCAAGTCTGATAAATGAACATCACTTACCCGCCCCCCCCCCACCGCCCCATGAGAAACCTACAACTTAAATCAAGATGACAATTATTTTCAAATTTTAGGCATTTGTTACCTCGTTTAAGCTGTCAGTTAAAAGTTACGTTAACTTATGCGAAAGTCACTATATTCAGCGACACAGTTGTTTTTTGAGAAGGTTGTAATTTAGTCTGAATTCCATCTATGTGAGGGGTGCCTGGGTGGCTCAGTCAGTTAAGCGTCCGACATCGGCTCAGGTCATGATCTCACTGTTCGTGAGTTGGAGCCCCGCGTCGGGCTCTGTGCTGACAGCTCAGAGCCTGGAGCCTGCTTCGGATTCTGTCTTCCTCTCTCTCAGCCCTCCCTTGCTCATGCTCTCTCTCTCTCTCTCTCTCTGTCTCTCTGAAAAGGAAATAAACATTAAAAAAATTCTTAATTCCACCTGTGTGAAATAGTTCTAACACCCTGACTAGAAGGACCCCACCATATCATGCTCCCTGGGGCTAGGGTATGCAGTATGGCCTTTGCCAACTGGCAGTCCTGGGAACGAGTTCCTGTGTGACACAGGGCAAGTCACTTTACTCTCTGAGCCTTGGTTTCTTTGTCCATCAGTGGGATTAATAATATATACCTCAGAGAGCTGTGAGGACTGAAATCACTAACACTTTAAAAATTGCCCTTACACATAGTAGGTGCTTCTTGGATGTTTCTTTTTCTTCTCTCACCCAAGGGAACAAACCAGCTCCTTCATAGCTTTCCTGACACCCAGTGCTGTGGTTCTTTTGTGAAGAGACTTTAATTAAAATAATAATAATTATTATTATACAACAAAACCCCAAACCTCTCTTGGGGGTGTGTCCTCAAATCTGTGCAAAATATCTTCAGGTGTGTTAGCATTATCTCTTACGCTGGGAATGTAAACTGATCATGACAGTGGAGTAAAAACCTTGGATGAGTAATGAACAAAAGGTGCATTGTTTCATTAAAACAGTGCCATTTTATTCAGCTTTTTGTGAACTTTAAAATTGTTGTTCACGGGCGCCTGGGTGGCTCAATCAGGTAAGTGTCCGACTCCGGCTCAGGTCACGATCTCGCGGTCCGTGAGTTCGAGCCCCGCGTCGGGCTCTGTGCTGACCGCTCAGAGCCTGGAGCCTGTTACAGATTCTGTGTCTCCCTCTCTCTTTCTTCCCCTCCTCCATTTGCGCTCTGTCTCTGTCTTTGAAAAAAGAATAAACGGCAAAAAAAAATTGTTGGTCAGCATAAGGTAGAGTCCTTGGCTTGTGTTCTCTCTCTCTGTGTTCTGTAGAGATGTTATGTGTTGGTATATTCGTTTTAAATGTCTAAAGGATTTTTTTAATAATTTATTTTTATTTATTTTTTTAATGTGTATTTATTTTTGAGAGAGAGAGGGAGAGCACAAGCAGGGGAGGGGCGGGGAGAGAGGGAGACAGAATCTGAAGCAGGCTCCAGGCTCTGAGCTGTCAGCACAGAGCCTGACGTGGGGTTTGAACTTGGAAACGGTGAGATCATGACCTCAGCCGAGGTCGGATGCTTAATCGACTGAGCCGCTCAGGCACCCCTAAATGTCTAAAGGATTTGAAAGTTCTAGGGAATTCTAGCAGCATTCTGAAGAGAAAAATTGATATCAAGGGTGAGTGAGTAACAATACTTTATTTAGAAATCCTTCTTTGCCTCAGTCTGTGCATCGGTAGACGCCGACCTTGGCTGCACAGTGGAATCACCTAGACAATTGCTGGAAAACAGTGATGCTTGGGCCTCATCCCCAGGGATTCTGATAGAAATGGCATTTTAAAAGGGCATTTGAAAATTGTAAAACTCTTCAGGAGGTTTCTTGAGTGTAGCCAGGGTTAGAATCCACTCCCACATATGTTTGTGATTGTTTATTCTCTTTTGTGTCTCTCGCTTTCCACCTGATTGAAGGAACCCTCTGTTTTTCAGAAGCTTATCCTGCAAGCACACACCTCTCCGAGTGAGACCGGGCCAGGCACCTCTGTTGTTGGTTTTCCTGGGACCCTGCACTCCCCCTTCCAAGGCATTTAATACATTTACTCTGATTGGTTTTTCCATATGAGGCTCTAAGCTCCATGAAAGGAGGGTCCCGACTGACTTTATGTTTCATCATCATCTTCCTGGCCGTGGAGGAGAAACTAAGTGGCTCTTTATTGATGTTTCTTGCTAAATAATTACTTAAAATGCTATTTTCTCAGAGGGCTCAAAGAACTGCCCTGTGTCTTCAGATATTTTCAAGACTGGATGCCGAGGAAAGTGAAGAGGGGGTCGAGATGTGGATAGGATGGGGAGGAGGAAGAATTGGTGGAAGGACAATTGGAGAAAGGTTTGGGGCATTTACTACTGATATGTCTGGCTTAGAAAAATAGGGTCATGGGCAGAAATTCCTTATTAATTAACTTACAGTGCTGGAAACTACACTTTGTATTCTGCAGAATGAACCCTATAGAGACTCCCAAGATTTTTTTTGCGTCTGTATCTACATTTGTGGTGAATTAGGATAGAATGAAGTAGTGAATTTTTTATTACCTGCCTAGGTGCCTCTCAATATGCTGATTTAGAATGTAATTAAATCTGTTCCACTTTACAAAGGAGTCACTGGGGACAACATCAGTTTGGTTTATTAGGGACCTTGGTGGTCTGTTTGATAGTCAACTATTGACTCTCTGTCATCAGGAGATTGAATTTTCAATGTCTCAGTTTACCTGTTTATAAAACAGTCGTATTTGCACGTAAGCTGTGTAAAGCCAATTCACTGTGGGCAGCATACCCGTAGATCTTCTGACAGGTTCGTTCAAAAATTGAATCACATTTTACTGATTTGATTGCAATTTAGCAGCTACACATTTAACACTTCAATTATATTAATCAAAATGAAAGTTTGCACAGACAGTTTCAAGCCAACAGTCTGAGTATTTTGAACCTCTTTCGCCCTCTTCATTAGTGTGTAGAGTTTGAAACTACATGGTTATAAAATAAAACTAGGGAACCCTGAGTGAGAGGTTATTTTTTTCTTTTTTGCTTTCATCCAGCTCTTCTGAGCCAATGCACGTGTATTTAGGTTTTGTCCATGGAGGAAAATAATTCTCTTCCTCACTCTTGTCACCCTCGTCCTGGGGTGCATGGCTTTTCATGCTTTCTATGAACATTTGTCTTGCTGACTAACTTAGAAGTTTCTCTAGGCAGTGTTTCATATTATATTTATTTGCTTGAGTGAAACCTGGAAGTCCACATTCCACTGTGGATTGCAGTTACTTGAAGGTTCTGTCTTTGCTTCCCTTGGTGGTTTTCTCCATTAGCTTTTGTGTGAACAAGGGTACTAAGATCGAGGCATTTGATAAACCCAGCTTCTTGGGCTGACACATGACATGGTCCAGTGGACTGTTTCTCCCATCTCCTGGTCAGCCAGTCGAGCCCCCCAATTATACCAGTCTGCCTCTCATTCTCCACACAGCCCCTAAGTCAAGCAGTTTGCTCATCTTATTCCCACTGCCTGGAGACTCTTACCCTCTTTGCGGAATTCTAACTCCCCTTCATCACTCAACTCAGTTGTAATGTCTTCCACAAAGCTTTTGATGTTTGCCACTTCCAGAAACCCAGGCCAGGTCAAGTGAGGTCAGGTCAGGTCAGGCCAGGCATCTCTCATCACACAAGTGCATGCCATTGACTACACTTGACATATTATACAGAAGGCATTTGGTTGATACATCTCTCTCCACCATCAGGTTATGCCTTCTTTAAGGCCCTGGACCCCAGTTTCACTCCTCGTGATATCCCTAATGCCCCCATGGAGTTAATAAATAAATGTTGAAATAAACTAGCCCTGTTATCCAGAGTCTAGTGTAGTATCTCCATTAGTATTCAATAACTGAAAGTTTTTAGGTGTGTTCATGTTCATATCATAGAAGAGAGCTTTCTTAAAAGGAAGGAAAATGTCATCAGCAATGTTAAATTAAAATCTGACGTCCACTTGTAAGGATCAGTGTGGGGACTGTATTGGAGAAGTTCAAGGTAGATTAATCTCTGGTCTCCACTACTATAAAATTCTAAGGGTTTTGGAACATTCCAGATTGGAGGATATTAAAGTCAACTATTAGGCTGTATCTCTCTTATTAAGAATAATGTTAAGAAAAGATCTAACAAAGCCCTTGCACAGGTGGAGTAAAGTGGACCCTGTCTCCCTCTTCCTTCTTGGCCCATCGTCCATCACAGTCCCCTTGCTGCTCTGCAACCCACCGACCTTTGTCCTTCAGCCTTTGGTGTGCTTCTTTCAGCCTCTGAAATACTGGTATTTCCCTCTGTTGATTGTACGTGCTCCTTCAAGAGATTCTCAGCCATTCTTCTGGCATCAGCCAACACTTGCACATTGGCAACTGCTCATTCTAATGCCAACCCCACATGTCCAGCACAGCACAAGGTGGATATTTAACTGTCTCTGTCAAGTCCCACAGGCACTTCAAACTCACCAAGCTGGATTGTCACCTCCCCCAGCAGACTTTTCCCTCCTTGTTTTGGTCCCTGTTTTTGTGAATGGGAGCACCATTCCTGTGACTTACTTCCCTTCTTTCCTTTGCTACACTAGAGTAATTTTGAAGTCTATTGATTATGTCTCCTTAACTTTTTAATATCCTTAGAGTGTTATGATGCCAGGGGTTGTAACCTGGTGATCCTCTGGCTAGTTCTGGCTCAGAGACAAGTTTAGTTTCAAATTTGTGTGTAGGTGTCTTCACCTTGGTGGGTGCTTTTCTGCTTGCCACTGGCCCTATCGCTCCTTGTGGGGTGACCCCAGCCCACCGTCTGCGGTTACTCCACATACCTGGTCCCTTTAGCTTTCCCCTGGGTAACACCCATTCCGTCTCTCCTGTGTGATTTCTGAAAACCAATAGAATGGTCAGATGACCCCGCTCTCCTACGTAACACCTGTCACAGCCTTCCCAATTCCCTAAACAGTGGTCTCAACCTCCTCTGTGCATCTGAATTATCCAAGGAACTTAAAAAAATTATCTCACCCCCGGCCAATTAAATCACAATCTGCAAGGACAGTATCTGTATTGTTAAAGTTCCCAAAGGGATTCTAATTTGCAGCCGGGAATAAACCACGGGCCTAGAGAATAGATTCTCAGTTCCCAAACGACTCAGTGGTTGGCCAGACTAGCGCCCACACACACGTTCCAGTATCGTCTTTGGATATTTCTCATCCACCCTGACTTCCGTGTGGTTTCTAAGAGCGCTGAGTTGTTTCAGAACTGTACGAGGTCTAGGCTCAAGCTTCCCTTCTCCATAGATTACCTTAACTTGTCCCCCCTGGCAAACATCTGTACCTAGCATAGGACTGAGCTCAGGCATTATCCCCTATGGAACATTTCTAAAATACCTACTTCAAGTGGGGAGAAGTCTCTTCAGCTACCCTCGTCCCCCATGATACTACTGGCTGGCTACACATCTGTGACAGTACTGTTTTGCAGGGCTTCTCCAGCTTTTAAGTGCACACATGTGCACTTTCTTAAATGCAGCTTGTGATTCAGTAAGTCTGGGCTGGGGCCTGCCATTCGGAATTTTTAACAAGCTCCCAGGTGAACTGCATGTTGGGTAGTAGGCTTTACTTAATTCACTTGTTTTTATACCTCTCTTTGTTGTATAATTCCTGAGGACAATGACACAATCTGAGTTCAATGCCTTACACACAGCTGTCACCCAGTAAGTACTGCATGTGTGAACAACCACATGATGAATGGTTGAGTGAGCTAGGGATAGGTGGATGGCTGGGTGGATAGATGGATGAGTGGAAGAAAGGAAGGAAGGGAGGATGGAATGAAGGAAGGAAAATAGAAGGCAGGAAGGCAAGTAGTTGTTATGAATGTCTCTTCGTTTAGGCAAATAAGCACACCTCTAAAATCAAACTTTTGTAGAGCCCTTTCAGCAATATTTTGACAGTCATGCCAGAAATTATAATCCCTCAGAAAGCAGCTTCTTTCTGCCCTTTGATGGAAATAGTAGCAATATTCCTGAGAAAGAGGTATCCTGCATTATGGAAACCAAGGACATGAGGGCAGGAGATATTTTATGGCTCTGGAGGAAAAGTGTTCATTGTAAGAAAACGTGAATGGTGGTAAGGTATATGATGATAGCTCACAGCCAGGCAGCTACATGGCCAGCATTTTTAAGGCAATGCATCCATTTTCCCTGAAAGAGTCCCTCACCTACTGTGTGTTTATGTGGTCGGTTGGGAGGTAGTGAGGCTGGGTGCCCAAGGGCATCAGCTTTGGTGCTCCTGTGTGGTTTTTGATTTAGCAGATTACTACCTATGTGACTCTAAGCAACTTCTTTTACTTCTCCAAGCCATAGTGTCTTCATGTGTACAACAGGATAGTATAACATCAATATTAAAAATTTAATATTAATGACTTTAATAAGTATCACATGAGATACTGCACACAAAGGGATTAGACCAGTGTTCAGTATATTTAAAAAACAAAAGAAAACTTCCAATAGACCCTACGATGGTAACTGTCTGAGACCACACTGATTTCTCATTCCATGCGGACACACTGGGGGCACACTTCAGTTGAAAATGTGCAGGAATTGGGACAAGGAAAATCCAAGTTCATGTACTAATCTTTGCTGTTTATTCCCTGTATGACCGTGAGGCAGTTATTCAAATTCTCTGAACCTCAGTTCCTTGACCTGTGCATTGGACAGAACCTTATCTACCCTGCAGAGTTGTTGCTAAGGTTTGATTTATTTGTGGGACTTAAAGTTGCATCAGGAAAGTTGAGATGTCACTTTCTTGCTTAAGAGAAACACCTGAAAAGTAAATGCATATTATACTACAATTATATATATGTAATTATATGCAATTATATAAATGTATACATATACACACACACATATGTACACATATATAAATAATATGACATATTGTAACAGATCATAGCAGAAAGTGTATGTTCAATACGTAGTGATGATTTTAAATGATTAGCCACTCTGATAGTAGATAGACTAGTAACATTACTTGTGATTACAGGGCAATGGAGATCTCTGGGGAACTAAACTAGGAGTCAGCAAACTATGGCCCATAGGCCAAAGCTGGTCCACCCCTTGTTTTCATAAAGTTTCATTGGAACATCACCACATTCATTCATTTATATATTGCCTGTGGCCACTTTCTTGTGGAAAGGAAGAGCTGGGGAGTCGTAACAGATTCTGTCTGGTATGCAAAGCCTAAAATGTTTAGTGTTTTCCAGAACATTTTGCTGGCCCTTAATCTAAGTTAGTACAGTACAATGAAGTACTTCCGTAGCCCAGAAAATATGTGGTTTTATAAACATTTTAAGATTAAAATTCCCAGGACAGTGGTGTTTCTTCAGCAGATCTAATGATGTAAGAGCCTTGGAACTCTGCGTGGGGACTTGACCCATCTGTTAGAGACCCTGATTTTCAACCTGTCTCAGAATTCTTCACATAAAGACATGTAAAATCTAGATACAGAGAGAAATAAAAAATGAATAAAAGGCTACTAACCTTTTATGCTGCCAGTTAACGAGAAGGGACAGGAAAAGTTTTATCTAGCAGAGAAGTTTCTGTGAACCTTCCAGTTATTTTCTGATTGATCTGTTAATAAGGTAGGAATCATCCTCCCCTCTCCCCACCCCGGCCTCAGGCACCAGATTGCCTTTTATGGTTAATTCATATTAATCTAAGACCTGTCCATAAATAGATTAAAAAAAAAATCAACTTCCTAAAATCAGTACTCCTGTCACTTAGAAGTGACTTCTTCCTTTGTGAATAGATGTTCATCATTAATAACAATCGGGGGAAAATTAAGTTTGAAAAAGACAGTTTTTACCCATTCATTTGGAAAAATTAAAGTATCCGACAAATCCCAAGTGTTGGGGAGGTTTAGAACACCTGGATCTTTCATGCATTAGGGGTGGATACAAAGATTGGCACAGTCGCTCTGGAAAATGCATTTCTCCTAAAGTCAAACCCTCATTACTTGTGACCTGGCAATTCCACGCCTGGGAACAATATTCCATTGAAAACCTTGCATATAAAGAGCAAAGTAATGTTTGTGGCATGGCTGTTCACAGTAGTGGATGAAAATAGCCTGGAAACAATGCACTGCCTTTAGAAGGAAAGTAGATGAACAAACTTTGGATATAGAACTCTATAGCAACTCAAAATAAATGCAGTGCTGTGTCATGCAAAAAAATGCAGGCATTTCTTAGCAATGGAATAAGTAGAAAAAAATTCCATACCGTCGCATAAAGTGAAAAACAATAATATAAAAATATTGTTTTTAGGTATAAATATTGAACAAAATCCTATCAAGGGAGAATGAGGGGCTCGTGATCAAGGAATTCAAGGTGACGTTTACTTTCATTTCATGGAGCTAGGGGAATGGGATGGGAAATCCCATAGCTAGTATTTGGTGCTTGTCAAGGACTTAGCTTTTGTTTTTTTTCCTTGAACGGTGGAGTTACAGGTGCTTCTTTGATTTAAAATAAATCATCAACTAAGTAAGTACAAACCAGGTACCCAGTTGGACAATAAGAATATATCAGGAATGATAATTACCCATCCTGTGCACTTAAATTAGAAAGATAAACCTGCAAAATGGTTAGAGCACAGTCTGGGTCAAGTGCTGACATTGGACTCCACAAAGAGCAGGTTGCCACTTTGCAAGCTAAAGGTTTAACTAAAATATAAAGTATTTTATACCTGAATTTGGGAGCGTATTTCCCATTCCTGTCCCCCACTGTCTTTCCTACCTTGTGGCAGAAGGCCCCCTCCCAAAAAGTGAATATAATAGAAAGTTGAGGGAACTCAGGCAGTGTTAAAGAATGTTGATTCTTTTGATTATGTCTGAACTATCTCTTTGAACCTGAATTAATGATGACCTTAAGGTAAAATTGTCTGCACTTCCAACCTCTTTCAGATGCATGTCCCAGAACGATCAGAATAATGTCATTTTAACATCTGTCATTTCAATCAAGTGCAAGGCTAGGGTACATCATGTGGTCTTGTAACCATCACTCAGTGTTACCCCTCCTTTAGCCGGTAATGACTTACATTGGCATTCTGTCAAGAAGGACACAGAGAGTTTAGCTATGAGACATGCATAAATACTTCCTACATTAATCACATCAATTAAAGAATATGTCCCAGGTTTTTAAAGTAATAAGGTATTATTCAGCTTGAGGTGAACAGAAAGCTGTACACATCTCACTGGAAATGTCGCTTGAAAGATTTTGGTACTTAAGTTTCTGACTTCCTTTTCTGTCACATGATATTGCAGTATCTTATGAGCAGCAACGCTGTGGCTTTTAAAATCCATACCAAATATTATCATCAGACAACAGATTTAAAACCAGTGAGTAGTAGCTGCTAACGTGGACTCAGCAGCCAACCTGACTGAGTTCAAATCCTGGGCCTACTCCTTCCCAGCTTTTGATTAGGAGCCTGGTATTTAATTCTCTGTACCTGGACTCCTTATTTGTAAAATTGGATAATGATACCTGCCTCATCTGGGGCGCCTGGGTGGCTCAGTCACTTAAGCATCCGACTTCAGCTCAGGTCATGATCTCACAGTCCGTGGGTTCGAGCCCCGTGTCGAGCTCTGTGCTGACAGCTCAGGGCCTGGAGCCTGCTTCGGATTCTGTGTCTCCCTCTCTCTCTGCCCCTCCCCTGCTCATGCTCTGTCTCTCTCTGTCTCAAAAAAAAAAAAAAAAAAAAAAAAAAACACCTACCTCATCCAACTAGTCTGAGAATCATCTGAAAAAAATATATATATACACATATATGTATATGTATTGTTATATACATTTGAATGTATATTATATATTATATGACAGTACACGTTAAATGTTTACATATATTGTACGTGTGTTTATATATGTATATGTTTATCTATATGCCTCTATATTACTGTCTAGTGTTCTATCAGTATTATGTAAGTCTTTGTTGTTATTGTTGTTGTTACTGTGAAATATAAGGTTCTCTTAGCTACTAAAGTGTAACTAAAAACAAATATAAGGATGGGAAAATTCCCCTCTTTCTAGACATACCAGTAAAGCAATGATAACATGGATCTATGGGAAAGAAACTGATGTTTGTTGAATACCTGCCATGTAGCAGATACTGCTCTGAAGTCACTTACATTGTCTTAGTTAATCTTCCCCACCATTCTGTAAAATTGTAGGTATTACACCTATTTACATCTGGGGGAAAAAAAGAAAGCTATAGAGGAATTGTGGCTGTCCTAGGGTCCTATGGTGAGTTAATGGTGGCATGGGCATTTTATGACCCGAAATAGCCAGATTATTAAATCGAGCATTGGTTTTTCTGTTTTTGAAAATTAAGTTTCAATCACATTGTTATTGTCATAAGGAAGTATATAATTGAGTGGCATTTTAGCACATGATATCTGAAGTCAGAAAGAGAGATCACTGAACTGTGGAGGTTACTGGCCCTGTGAATTTGGGTACATGACCTATTTTCCTGTGCCTGGTTCCTCACTTTTAAAGAAAGCCACTAAATCCAACTTAGAGGGTAGTTGTGAGCATGACATGAGATAATACATGTAAAGTTCTCAGCATTGAACTTGAGAATAATACAGAGTACGTGGCAGCTGATTCTCTTCTTTTATTATCACTCTCATTTCTGCAACTTTGTGTCTCAACAAGTATCTGCAGAACCAGTCATACGTGTATATATGAATGCACACGTACACACGACCTCTTCCATGAACGTGGAAAACTCGTGCCTCGTAGGCACAAAAGAAGTAAATAATACAGTGTTGTGCTCTTGGTGGGGAAAGATGTGGAATGGTGGATGAGAGAGAAGTTGACAACGTCAGTGACTACTATGCACTAGAACCCTTTCCAGTTCTATTAAGCTTAAAAGCTGCTGTTTCTCGCCAAAATCTACGGCTGAAACTATGTAAATACTTTATTTTGGAAAAATTTTAGTTTATGGGACACTCGCAGAAATAGTACAAAGAGTTCCCTTATATTCTTCACCCATTTGCCCCAGTATTAACATTTATATAACCGTAGTATATTTTTTTAAGACGAAGAAGTTAATATTGGTACAATACTATGAACTAAACTATGGATTTCATTTGGATTTCAACTGTTTTTCCACTACTGTACTTCTTCTATTCCTGGATCCAATCCAGGATCCCACATTGCATTTAGTGTGGTTGATTTTGATTCATTCTTTTCCTTTTATCTCTTACTTCCTCCTCCAAACCACTTCCTGGCTTTTCAGAAGAGAGAGTACCCAGTGCAGACAGAGAGAGAGAGAGAGTGTGTGCACACAGCACGCTCAGATTGAAGAGGTCCTTCCCGAGAAGTAGAGAGGTAGAACTAGTGATTTGGGTTGCCTTGATGTTGCAGTTTTTGCGGCGGTGTGTTAGGAAGAAGGCTAGCTTGGACTAAAGAAATGTGGTTGAAATGAGGTGGGGGGACAATAATGTAAATATGAGCAATGCTAGCTATTTGTAAAGTTTGTTTCAACATATAGATTAAAGAAGTCTGTACGTTAGTTTATAGTTAATTTCTTAGCTTCAGCAAATATACCATGGTTATATAGATGTCAACCGTAGGAAAAATATGAAACTCAAATGGTTATATAGGCAAGTTATATTTAATAGTCAAGTTTCTGAATGTTTCTCTGTTACATAAAACCTTCCATGGCATGGAAGCTGCAGGAAAAGCTTCTCAACCCTTTCTGTAAGGGTACTGTTACATGCACACACACTCTAGGCCAATCTCACTGAAGAACAAAGATAGAAATACTCGAATAAATTATTAGCAAATTGAAGAATCACTTCGTAACGAAGTGTTTTTGAGGAATGTAAGAATGGCTTAACATCAGACAACCTATAAATGCAATTCATCAATTAATAGATTAAATAGAGTATTAACTGGAAACACCCATTTGATGAAATAGATTCCTAAATAACTTCATTTGATAAAATTTAGTTCTCATTTTTTAATTAAAAAATATCTACTAAGGAGTAAATCAAACACATTACCCAAGTGTAGCAACAAGTACCTACTAGAAACCTATAGTAAGAAAAATATTTGATGGTAAATCATTAGTAGCTTTCCCACTAAAGTCAAGATGTACAGAAAAATACCTATTATCACCCCTCGTTTTCAACACTGTACTCGAGGTCCTAGCCACTGTAATAAGAAAGAAGTGTTGAGGTAATGATGTTGGAAAGGAAGAAAATAAACTCTCACTATTTGCAGACATTAATTTTGGTCCTAGAAAATCCATAAGGTTGAAAAAAGTACATTAGAGATAGGAAGAGAAGTCAGTAAGTTGCTGGATATAAGATGCATATACAAATACAACAGTTTTCCTGCTTGTCAAAAATAGTCAATTTAAAAATGTGCTGCAAAACAAGCCTATTTATAATAAGCCAAAAAAACCCCACCAAATATCTGAAAATAAACCTAACAAGCAAGTTGTAACATGTGAGGAAAATTATACTTCTTTGTATTGATGGATAGTATCAGGAGCTGATGATAATGTAAGGCCTAAAAGAAAACTTGAACAGATTGAAACATTTTTCCTTTTAAATATTAATCTCCATAAACTTTTGTATATGTAACGCAAACCTAATCCAAGTCCCAACACTTTTGATAATGAGTATTGGCAAATTGATGAGTTTGTATGTTAGAGAAAATATACACAGTCAGTGATATATTTTTAGATTCAGATAGAGTTGTCACATAACATTAGTTTTAGGTATACAGTATAATGATCAGTGTTTGTATCTATTGCAGAATGATCACCACAGTAGTCTAGTTAACTTTCATCACTATTCATAGTACAAATTATTTTTCTTGTGATTAAAAATTTTAAGGTTGACTCTCTAAGCAGCTTTCAAATATACAGCTTTATTAACTCTAGTCACCATGTTGTATGTTCTATCTCGTGACTTATTAGTGGCACTTTGTACGTTTTGACCACCTTTGCCCATTTCATCCACCCCCTACAGTCCGTGATATTTAGAAAGATACAAAGTAGAGGAATTGTCCTTGCAACTATCAAAACATACTTTAAAATTAGAGTAATTACAACAGTGTGATCTTGGTACATGAATAAATATATAGATCATAAATGGTATAAACAGCCTGGAAGCAGATTGTGTTGAAATAATATTTTTGAAAAGTGTAGCATTTCATATCAATGGGGACCAAATAAAATACTCAATACATAATTTATGGCAAGTGGATAGTAAAATTAGGCCTTTAGTTTCCTCTTCACACAAGCAAATATCTGATGAATAGAAGACCAAAGCGTGAAAAGTATGAAAAAAATAACATAAAAGACAATCTAGGATTAAAAAATACCATTTTGAGATGTATATCATCTTGAGTTGATAAAAGATGGTAAAAAAAAACTTCCTAAGTAAGGCAGAAAATCAGAAAATATGATAGATTTGACCTGACAGAAATATGAAATTTCTTCACCGAAACTACTGTCATCAACTTAAAAAGCAAGTGAGAGATGGAGAGAGAAATAACCTCCACATAGTTCACAGACCCTGGATTAATTTATGGAATATGATAGAACTCCAGAAATACCAACTACAAAAAGACAAAAAAAATTTTTTTAAGGGACTGATGATTCAAAGTGCAAGTTGAGGAAAAATTACAAAGAAATGGCACACCTATACAAATTTTTCTCAACTGCATTTGTATTCACTGTAATGCACATTAACAATAGAGTGAGTTAATGACACCGTTGTATTGATGGATAGTATCAGGAGCTGATGATGACGTAAGGCCAAGTGCAGCCCTACAACACCATTGATACGATAGGCAAAGCCATTCTGCAGAAAGTCAGAGCAGCGTCTATCAACAGTTGGAGGCTGTGACTCACAATTCTCCTAGCAAGCTCTTCTGTGGAAAACCACACCCTGTAAATGTATTCCCAGAGCTATTCAGATGATAACATTTGTCTTTTCAGAACCATCGCTTAGGAAGGACTGGCAAAGAATTAGAAAAATTGTAAAAATACATCAATAGGGATTAAATGCCTTCTTACATTTCTGTATTTGAAATAATACTCCATCATTAAAATAATGAGATTGATCTTTATGTGCTGATGTGAAAAGACATCTGAGGCATTAAAATTTAATTGAGAAAATGTCTACAGCATGATTCTCTTTAAGCTTTTTTTTTTTTTTTTTAAATCCTAATGCTTTTGTCCAAAAGAAACTTCTAAAAAGAGGTTCCAACTGAAAGCAGCATTTTGATGGGCAGAGGTGTGGAGGGGGCTTCCATGTTCAAAACTTTCATGGTGAGAGGGTATTTCTGTAACTTATTCCTTATATAACTTTCTAAATGTTTTTCATAAAGCCCTTTATACTTTAGAGCTACCGTAAAACCAATTTTTCCCATAGCCTGTAGTCAAGCTAAGACCTTTCCAGCAGGGTGGTGGAGGGAGGGAGGGAGGGAGAAGGTTGTGTGTTTCTTTATTTTTATTTTTAAAACTTTTTTAATGGTTGTGTATTTTTGAGAGAGAGAGAGAGAGAGAGAGAGAGAGAGCGCGCGCGCGCGTGCGCACAAGTGGGGGAGGGGCAAAGACAGAGAGGGAGACAGAATCTGCAATAGCCTCCAGGTTCTGAGCTATCGCACAGAGCCCGATGTGGGCTCGAACTCAGGAATGGTGAAATCATGACCTCAGCTGAAGTCGGATGCTCAACCCCGGCTGAGCCACCCAGGTGCCCTGAAGGTTGCATGTTTCTGCATACTCCCTGGGGGCAGAATTCTGAATTTGTATTGGCATCCATTGATAACTTTCTTTTGCCTTATTGGTTACCAAGTAGAAGTTTTCTGCCCAGTTGAGTTATAGAGACATGCACAGCAAAATATGGATGTCTACACATACGGGCTATTTTTCAGGTATTTGAGGGTTTTCCCTGTTGCAAAGATGCAACTTACCTCTTAGCAAGGGAGGATTGCTTAGGTATGTTTTACTTAGGAATTGTGATCCCGTTCTATGGTCTGATGTATTTCCAACAGTCTCAAGATTTTACCTGGTGGTGCTGCTTATTCCGAAAACTCTGCGATAGTAGACTTTTAATAAATTCAGATCAGATGTCTTATTCACCCTATATCTCCACCAGTGCCTGCTAGCTGCACAACAAATATTTATTGGATACATGTTAGTGAAAAATTGAGTAAATGAGGAGAGGTGGATAATGGAACCTTAAAAAATGGATTTGCAGAATATAAGTATATAAACATACATATTAGCTCATATATAACAATGGACATAGTTTACGATGTTAGGTGAACTGTGTACAGTTGATTCCATACTTATTGTCTTTCAAAATCACATGTAAAGAAGCCCTCCAGGTATTGTTAAAGATTGCTTCTTCACTCAGGTGTGTCAAAGGGAGAAGTGTTAAGCAAACCTCACACCTCGAGTCAAGAGCCCAGGTGGGCAATACTCCTCACTGCCAGGAACTGTGATACCTTCCAAATTAGCTGTTGGGTTACTTTATGCTTCGTAGATTTCACATTTTAACACTATGAATGTCTCCCAGATTAATATACCAGATATTTTCTGTTTTTCTGTTTTCTTCTTCATTTGAAAAATTTAACAAGACAGTATTTTCCTTACTTATGTTGGCCCTGGCAAAGGGAAGCAGGAGAAAAGCAAAGAAACCTGATGTCTAAGTTTTATTTCAAGATACCCGTGGGAAACATTTTGAAAACGGGGTGAGTTTACTTGTATCCCTCATCACTTCTGCTTTAACATTTTATGGCCACGTGACCGCTTCCCTTATTGGATAGTATCACTAGTGGGCTAATTACTGCTTCTTAGATTCAAATCTGCATAGAATGCTTTTTTTAAATTGGATATTTTTGCCCCCTAGGAATGGTTTTTGGGGATTCATTCTACTCACAGGCCGAGAGAGAAACAGTCATCAACTTAGACTCCCACCTAAAAACCCTGGATTGTTTGCTCAGCTCTCTGTAGCAGATAGGTACAGCTCTCTGTTTGCGAAGCTCTTTGTAGCAGATAGACCAACAGTTCTGTTATTTAGAGTGCTATAGATTCTCTTAAAAAAATTTTTTTTTTTACATTTATTTATTTTTGAGAGACAGAGACAGAGCGTGAGCAGGGGAGGGGCAGAGAGAGAGGGAGACACAGAATCTGAAGCAGGCTCCAGGCTCTGAGCTGTGAGCACAGAGCCCAACGCAGGGATCGAATGCACAAACCTTGAGATCATGACCTGAGCTGAAGTCGGATGCTTAACTGACTGAGCCACCCAGGCACCCTGAGTGCTCTAGATTCTTGTTCAAGGTTTACCTCTTACTATGTACATGGCTTCTGAGCTTTAGCTTCCTGTCCTATAATGGTAGATGGTAACACATTATCTCCTAGGATTACTGTGAGGATTTACATAACCCCAAGGAGTTTTAAAGATCCTTGGTCCATGAGTTTAGTTTTTAAGATCTTTGCTCTTGTTTTATTTATTTGTTTGTTTATTTTTGAGAGAGAGGGGGAGACAGGCAGAGAGAGCGAGACAGAGGGCGAATGGGGGAGGGTCAGAGAAAGAGGGGGACACAGAATCCAAAGCAGGCTCCAGGCGGTGAGCTGTAAGCACGAAGCCCAGAGTGGGGCTCGAACCCAGGAGCCGTGAGATCATGACCTGAGCCTAAGTCGGATGCTTAACCCACTGAGCCACCCAGGCGCCCCATTGCTTTTGTTCTTGGCACTCCTTTGGCTGTAAGAACACAAAGTGGCCAACACCCCTCCCGTAGACCCACACCAAGCCCACCGCCAGCTCATAATCATGGGAAAGATTAGCCTGAACTAGTTGTATCGTAAGTTTCTCTCTGTGCCCACCAGCCTACAAACAAACCCATGTATCTCTGCAGTATTGAGATTCATCTGATAACATGAAGGATGTATGAGCAGATTTTAGTTCTGAGAAACTCAATAAACTCCTATTACTTTAGCTCAATGAAAAAGTCTAGGAAGCTTGAAGAGAAAGGTTTCATCAAGGGCAAGAATGCAGGCATTCTCTTGGTATAACACTTCTCACATTTCCTTCTGTCTCCTAAGTCATTAAAAAAAAAATTATTCATCAAGTTGTTTTGATCCATCTGGATAGGCTTTTAAAATATGTCCCAAGCGAAATCTTAAGATGAGGAAAGAAATAATCGTGAATTAGAATGATTTCAGAAGTCTTGTGGATGAGTAGCACAGACAGCAGAGTATCTAAAATGAGTATTTAATTGAGACTTCAATGGTCAAGGGCTCTAAATATTGCTTCGACAGCATTGATTATTAGGAATGGTTATTGAATTTTATTAAGTAATATATATGGAGCTATTTCTTAAGAAAGTGGAATTAGCCAAGCAATAAATACCTAATTAAATTTCTATGAATTTATAACAGTTGCATGTTTTTAGGCATATTTAATAAGTTAAAGGCAAATTAATGTAATGGAGTGGTATTCCTACTTTGACAATAGACGTGCACTGTTACATGCTGTTATGATATTGATGAGATTTGAGCTATATATGTCATGATTACATAATTTGGGATTTGCTACAGAGTAATGAGATTGGCCTTTATAACAATAATATCTGGGTGTTTAAACTTACTGGGTGTAACCTACAGCTGGTCACATTCTAACATAATGCTTTAGGAGTCTGAACTCACAGTTGAGCCTTAAAAATGCACAGCACCTTTCTTCTTTTGGCCAATAGGCTCTTGTAATGCAACTCCCTGCTAATCTTTGCGTAACAATGCACAACATGCAGAGTACTTAAAAAATTCTTAATTAAAATCTAATGAAAATCTTGTCATGTAAACTTAAAAAAATTTTTTTTACTGTTTATTTATTTTAGAGACAGAGCACAAGCAGGGGAGGGGCAGAGAGAGAGGGAGACACAGAATGGAAGCAGGTTCCAGGCTCTGAGCTGTCGACACAGAGCCCGACACGGGGCTCGAACCCACAAACCACGAGATCATGACCTGAGCCGAAGTCGGACGCTCAACCGACTGAGCCATGCAGGTTCCCCTTGTCATGTAAACTTTAATCAACACATAGCATGATGCATAATGGGTATAATACAACCACAGCAAATGCCTCCAATAAAATATATCATACTCTAGTAATGCAAAAGTATTTTTATGTTGCTTTTATGAAATTTGCCTTTGTTTATACATATGTATGTATAGGTACATAGTAACATATTTACTGTATGGCTTGTATTCTCAACCTCTTTTAACCATAAGGTTATTTAAGGATTATGACTTACTCATCTGGGCATCTGTGTGGTTTCTAGAACAGTGTCTTCTCTGCTTTGGATTCTGTGTTTCCCTCTCTGTGCCCCTCCCCAGCTTGCACTCTGTCTCTCTGTCTCTCTCTCAAAAATAAATAAAACATTAAAAAAAGAAAAAGGGGGCTTCTGGGTGGCTCAGTCAGTTAAGCGTCCGACTTCGGCTCAGGTCATGATCTCACGGTTTGTGAGTTTGAGCCGTGCATCAGGCTCTGTGCCTACAGCTCAGAGCCTGGAGCCTGCTTTGGATTCTGTGTCTCCCTCTCTGTGCCCCTCCCCAGCTTGCACTCTGTCTCTCTACCTCTCTCAAAAATAAATAAAACATTTAAGAAAAATAGAACAGTGTCTTCCAAATGGAGTTCACTGAATATCTCTTGAGTTGAATAAACAATTCAAAGTCTTTAAGAGATGAAGCTGTACATGTGATGGTCAAGGCAGAGGTAAGTACAGGCTACTTTGTAATCAGTGCCTAAATACATGTGTCTTTCATGGGTAGATTTTATCTTTCTTCCTTTAACATCATAATTACCTCTGAGGCAAATCTGAAGGCATGCTTTCTAATGGTAGCCCTGACTCATTTCCAATTGTGTGTGTGTGTGTGTGTGTGTGTGTGTGTGTGTGTGTGTGTGAGAGAGAGAGAGAGAGAGAGAGAGAGAGAGAGAGAGACAGAGACAGGCAGGGAGGGAGGGAGGGAGGGAGGGAGAGAGGGAGAGGGAGTGAATTATGGTATGTCTGCACATTCTATAAAATCCAGCTCCTCTGCTGGTTTCTGCTAATGAGGACTCTGAACACAGAAGAAATGTTTCTATAAATCCAACCGGAGAGTGATTTATTTGGAATTGATGCCTTGTTTTGAGTCTTTCCTCTGATGTGTAAAGCATCACCTTGTATAAGCTGCTGTTTCCTCCTATTGGTTGTCAGACATTCTCATGAGACTGAGCTCTGCAGACTGTTGGAGAAGAAGTTTCCCAAAAGTAGAGCAATGTGTTTCTAAGAGAGAGTGGGGAGAGGGTGGAGAGGAAGAGAGAATCTTATCTAGGAGACAGAATTTCTCCAATTAAATGGAAGACTCTCTTCCTCGGTGTAAAAATACACAGGTAAAACCTCTCAGCTACAGACACCCTTGGCTGATACCGTGGGTGCATTTCTGACAAGAAGAAACGAAGTCTGACGCAGGGATGACTTAGGTCAAGATCATAAATAATTAAGTTGATTTGGAAAAAAAAAAAACCTTTCTGTTTTTTCACTCTGTGAAACTTAACAGCCTTTCATACTTGACCACTCACTTCAGACACAGAGTCTGAACACGCACATGTTTTCATGTCATCTGCCCAGAGGAAGGGGATTACCGTAAAACTGAAAAAGAGGCAGATGGAGTGATTATGAAATATATCACGTTCTTTATAAGATGAAGATTAGTCGTCACATGGAAAGTCACCCAAAAGGAGAGGGTAATGTTAGCACAAGTCTTGGCGGACAGATTAGATTATTTGCCGAAGAGTGAGCACGACACTCGAGACTGCTAATGAAATACATTCACATCCTCTCCACAAACAACATCGAAGCGTTGTTATTAAGTACCTGCTCACTTCTACTTGGCCACCTTTTTATCTGGTCACAAATAGTTCTGGTCATTTTTGCCACAGAAGAATACAGAGCATTTAGAGAAAAGGCCCTTAAAAATACCCTAACCCACCCTAGACTGGGTACCACATGGTTCCGTGTTTCCATTCCTGTGGAATAATAGCAAGGCCCCCAAAGAGGACAAGCACCCTTAACGCTCAAAATAAACAGAGATGAGAACCTTTTCCTAATAAAAGCCTTGGTTCAGCTGCACTTGCTGAAACCAAATAAACAATCTCGAATTGACAGTCAGACAGAAATGTGTATAAATTATTCAGAATGAAATGTTCAAGTAATATTAACCTAAAGGTATAGTCATCAATTTTGCTCTGACGGATGGCATTGGGTAGTTAGTATTCAAGTGTTACTACATAAATAAAATTGATTTATGCTAACGGAGAAGCCTGAGAAAAATTTTTATCAGGATGCCCAAATTCTGTTCCTTCTGGCTTGATCAATCACCTCCCTACTGAACTGTGTATCGTTTTCTTGCAAAAGTCTTAGCCGAGAAATTGGGCTAAGGCAAAATGAATAATACATTTGCTGCAGTGTTAGACTAATGACCCTTAAGTGCTTTAAAAAAAATGAGCAGTGATGACTGCTTCCCTTATATGAACAGATTCTGGCTTTTCTCTTGCTCTTGCGCTCTCTTTTTCTTAGAAAGAAAATAATTAAGTCTGGAGTTGGCTGCCTGTTTTGGAGGTAGAAGTGATGAGAGGGTGAAGGAATCAATAAAGCCAATCAAAGCCCATATGGAGTAACAGCCATTGGGTTTCCTGTCTTGCTCCTTCCCCCTCCATTCTGCTGCCCCCCTCCCCCGCTTGCCAGGCCTATTTTGGGTTCCAGAGCTCTCGTTTGTGTTAATCATCTTCATATTTCCTTCTACTGTTTTTATAACGCTATTGTGTTATCATAAAGACATTGATCAAACAGTGACAGGCAAGACAGAAAGCTATTTACTTTGCAAAAGTAGAAGGGCTCTCCGACAGGGAATGCATAGTTAAAATCGGTGTCGGCGGGTGCTGGTAATGTGTGAACAATCTTCATCTTTCCCCAAGTGGGTCCCCAAAGAGACACATAGAGGCTCAAGTTCCGGTACCCGAATGTCTTTTAAAAATTTGCATAAAGCCACAAAGGAAAGACAAATGCCTATATTAAGCATGCCTAAAGAAAAGAGCTCGCACAAGCGTAATTAAAGGGAAAGGCAAAACCTCTGGCTGAATAACATAGGATTACTTTGAATTAACGTGTTCTAAAGTCACTGCAACAGCACTTGAGGTGGAAATGAAGTATTTTGGGATTTAGAAAGGAAGAGACGCAGCCCCCATCGTGTGTGTGTGTGTGTGTGTGTGTGTGTGTGTGTGTGTGTTTTGAGAATGCATTTGGGTAGGCAGCTGCTGAAAAAGAATTGTTCACTAAGAAAGTAGTCATTTACAAACTAGCGTGGGGTCAGGTAACCTCATTATTCCCTTTGCGGTTGCCATTAGGTCAAAATAACAATCCTCTTTCCACTCCTTGCCTCTTAAGAAGCATGGGCTAGTTTTGCCCTTTTCACTTGAGCTTTTCATTCTCAGGAAGGATTAGACACCCCATCACCCCTGTTTCTTTTTCATTTCATTGCCATTCTGTCTTTAGGGGAAATCAGCCACACACTGTGTGATTCTTAGGTCCCTCAGTAATGTTTCTTAGAAACAAAACAAAACAGATGAATCCTTTTCAGGGAAGCAGCCCCAGTTGGATGGAGCTGCCAGTGTAAAAAGAAACCAAATAATTTCACTATTTGAAAAAGGCACAGGGCATTATGGCTGTCAAATCCCCAAGGTCTCATGGTGAAGTCATTGATGCATTATTATTCTTAGGCTTCTCTTCTTTCAAATAAAAATGTAAAGGAAATGATTTAAAGCCTAAATGACACAACTGGATAGGAACTAAAATACATGTCCTGTGTTCGCTAATGCTGCAGCTCATAAAACATATGGCCTAATGGCCATGCAGCCATCAGGCCTTGGAGTCCTCTTGGTCTCAGCTAGAAGCACTTATTCACAAACAGGCAGACAGATAGACACATACGTACACACACACGCCACTAAATACACACACAGCCTTTCAGGTGGGCCTACTCCCTCGTCTTGCCAGGGGCTACTTCCCCACGTCGTTCCGGTGCACGTAGAAGAGAATATCGGCAGGTATTAAACTGGTGACATAATAAGACCTTCTAGCTACTGGTAACACAGCAACTGCCACCAGCCTGTCCACGGAGCTACATAAATGTCTTTCAAACACCTGTTTCCTCCTCCAGCTTTCTCGTTTTCATCTGTCATTACGGTCTAATGATTTTATTATAAGGGCGAGTCTTTCTGCAGAGGTTGAGTCTAAGTTACATATAATGATATGGTGGGGATGGCAGAAGTGAAAGTCCTAATATAAATGAATATTTTGGGAAATAAGAAAGATTGACTATTAGCCAGCTAAGCATCGTACGAAGAGGTTAAGATGAGGACCAACAACAAGCAACATAAGGCCAAAGAAAGAACAAGAAAGGAAATAATCAAACTCTGAACAGATCCTATTTTCTTCGTTTATAAGGAAAGCCACAGAGGAGGTAATCAGCTGAACCCAAAGCTAGACTTCAAAATATCATTAAAACAGACATTTTGGCAAGATGAGACCAGCAATAAGAAAAGAAACAACATGAGAAATCAAAATAGGGGAAATGAAGGATTGCTAGTAGGAGACAGGAGGGAACAGTCTGAAAAATTCTCTCTTGACTGTTCCACCTCTACAGACAGGATTGTTCCAATGAACGCGAACCTCCCACTCCCTGAATTTGTCTTGGAAAAACAGCAAGCAGCTTATTAGAAAGCTGTACCCAGCTCTGCTGCTTTTTAGACAACCCAGGCTAGCACAGTAGGTGTTAACCACAGAGAACAAACTGGGGGTTGATGGGGGTAACATGCAGGGACAGGGCAGAGGAGAAAATGGGTGGTGGGCATTGAGGAGGGCACTTGTTGGGAGGAGCACTGGGTGTTGTATGTAAGCGATGAATCACGGGAATCTACCCCCGAAACCAAGAGCACACTATATATACTGTATGTTAACCAACTTGACAATATATTATATTAAAAAAATTTTAAAGAAATAAAACAGCAAAAAGAAAGAAAAAGAAAAAAAAGTGATGCTAGGAGTGATTGATTTACTAAAACCCCTTCCCAAATTCCAAACAGTATAAGTTCCTTTGCTGGAGCTATTACTGATGAAAAAAAAACTCTTATTAATCTTTACTGAAATAAGTAAAGTATTACCCAACTTGGTTAATACTTATCTATTATGAGACCATGTAAAACATCAGTTATATTTTCGTTTCTTAACGCCATTCTTTTTGGAAAGGACAGATTTAAAAAAAAATTTTTTTTTTTAAGTTTATTTTGAGAGGCAGAAAGAGTGGGGCAGAGAGAGAGGGAGAGAGAGAATCTCAGGCGGGCTCTGTGTTGCCAGCACAGAGCCCGACGGGGACTCAGACTCACGAACCGTGAGATCATGACCTGAGCTGAAACCAAGAGTCAGATGCTTAACTGACTGAGCCACCCAAGCACCCTTGGAAAGGATAGATTTTTAACCCGATAACAAAATTTTCAGTTCTCAGTTACCTCTGGTGACAAGAAAGCTGGGTTTTCTAAGTGTGTGGGGGGAGATATAAAAATCTGACATAACTCAGCCTTTCAGGGTTTGGTTTTGTGGGTGTACTCACCCGAGGAGGAGGAAGGTCACTGGGTCTTCTCCAAGAATGGGAGAGATGGATGGTTTTGTCCAGGGTTTTATAGTGTTTTGTTAAAGGAACACATGATTAAATATAAATCACTGAAACCCCAAGAGATTTTTTTGGAATTTTATTGTCATTCTTCTTGTAATTTTATCAGAGGTGTGTCCTAAATGAATATCTCAAGTCGTAGTGACTGGAATAGAGTTCTCTGTTTTTAGGGAATAGGATTTTAGTCCCTAACATCTAAGAAGTAGGTGTACCTGCTTCCCTCTTGTGGGGTTTTTTAATTGAGCCATATTTGATATATAGCATTGCGTACATTTAAGGTGTACAACATGTGGAGTTGATGCATTTATGTATTATAATGTGATTTCCCTGTGGAAGAAGGCTATCCTGCCATCTGAGCAAACGCGGATGGACCTTGAGCATAGGATGCCAAGTGAGAGAAGTCAGAAAAAGACAAGTACTGTGGGAGGCAGGGTGTGCTGCTGAGACTGGCTGCTGGTAACGTGGTCGCTGTGCATTTCAGAGGAAAACTGACCTAGTCCCATGTGTTCATTTCCTCCCATCCCGCCGCGTCATGCAGAAAGTTCCTGTCGTAAAATATCTTCGTGGTAGCCATTACATGGGTTCGGTTGCATCTTATTTTCGCTTAGTGTTTCCTAGAGGGAAATTGCAAAACCTTCCAGTGTTGATAAAGTGTTGGAGATGCCTTCATCCTACCAGCAAAACATACACAAACCCCCTCTGAGCCCCTCAGTTGCTTTGCCTAAGGCTCATCTTTGCCACTGTGTGTTGAAGTTCATTGGCTTTGGTTTTAGAGGTATCTTAAAATCTTTGTGTCCGATTCAAAGGGCCTTCACTCTTGTGCCTAACGTTTTCCACTTTACACACAAACACACACACACAACTGTTAGAATAAATGAAATAAACAGAAAACCATGTGACGCTTGGAGGCAGAAAGACTAGCATCAAAAAGCATTGTTGGTATTCTTTGTGGATCAGGATTCAGTGCAGTTTTTTAACCTCCATGTGGCTTCTCCAGTTGAGATAACTTCAGCCTCCCACTGCTCTTTTCTGCATACCCAATTTTGCTGTTAATGGTCTCCAGCTGTAGTTGGCTTACTTGAACAGTTTATTCTTCTGCTCTCATCTCTCATCTCGGAAGTAATTGCAAAGACAATGGAACTTGAGACACTGCTTAAGTGAGGAATTAATGATAAGTTTGTCCCCTGGCTAAGTAGCAGGCCACCCTCCAGCCTTACCTGCTCTCATAAATTATACGAGAAAACAGAAGCATCCAAGCAAGAATTCTTGCTTGTCCTTACTCTGCAAAATAGAATGTCTAGCACTTTATTAATGTTATTGAGAACACATTTGGTTATGTGCATTCCTTTGACGGTTGTAAATTGAAGCTGGGCAGTGAGTGAGTATGGACGCTTACCCCAGTGGATGCACAGACGGTCTCAGATGTTTCTTTCATGTTTTAAGACTGCACACCATTGAACATCAAGTTTTGCAAGCTTCTTTTTCTTTGCTCACTCTTGGAAAGTCATTGACTCTATGACTTGCACTTTTATGTGTTAGACAACCATTTATTGATGCTCCATCAAGGGTTAGGGACCATTTGGTGTACAAGTCCTACAGACATGAACCAGTGGCTCAAGAACCCTCCCCTGTGGTGGCTTATAATGTGAGGGCAGACAATGAACTAACCAAGTTGTAAATAAATACAGTGATTTCGGATAGCATTAAGTACCAGGGAAAAAATAAAACGAGCTGATGTTGCAGAAAGGGACTTGGGGGGATGGGGAGGGTCTACTTGAGATTGGATGGTCAGAGAAGGTTGCACAGAGGAAGTGATACTGAGAAAAAGTGACATGCAAATGAACAAAAGGAGGAAGCCAAGTGAAGATCAAGAGAGAGAATCTAGGTGTAGAAAATCTCTATGCGCCAAGAGTTTAAAGCAAGAAAAATTGGAATGAAAAAAGAAATAGGGCTTTCGAGGCAGGATTTTAAGTGGAGAGTAAGAGAAAATGAGGTGAAAGAAATAGTCAGGAACCGGACTGTGTCAGTCCTTGAAGCCTCGTTCAGGAGTTTTGAGTTCTACTTCAGTGGAAATGAAAAGCTATTGGAGTATTTTAAGTAGAGATGTGCTATGATCCTGAGTTAATTTGGAAAATGTAATGACTCCCGAGAGACTACAGGCTGATGACAGGCTATTGAAGCAGTCTGGGCCGGAGACGACGGTGGCAACCACAGGCAGTGAGAGTACAGAAAGTGAGTGGATCTGGGCCTGTTTTGGAGTCAGATTTCAGAGAAGTTTCGTGTGGTTGGATGGTGGTGCCATTTGCTGAGGGGAACCCTGGGGGAGTAACAGTAACAGACGAGGGCGGGGATCAAGACTTATTTTGAACATGCCCAGTTGAGGGAACTCTTAGGCACCTGAGTGGAGAGGCCAAGTAAGCAAGTGTAGAGACTGACCTGGCATATAGGAGATGAGACCCTTTTTAAGGTTTCTCTCAACTAATTCTGTGTATTTTTTCTTCACTCTGTGCCTAGCTTCCTCCATTGATACTTGGGATCCTACTGAAAATGCCTTTTGCCCATAAAGCTTTGTCTAGATTTAAATGGGAACAAAGTGGGGCGCCTGGGTGGCTCAGTCGGTTGAGCGTCCGACTTCAGCTCAGGTCGTGATCTCACCACTCGCAGGTTCGAGCCCCGCGTCGGGCTCTGTGCTGACAGCTCGGACTGCTTCGGATTCTCTGTCTCCCTCTCTCTCTGCCCCTGACCCACTCGCATTCTGTCTCTGTCTCTCAAAAATAAATAAACATTAAAAAAATTTTTTTTAAATAAATAAATACATAAATGGGAACAAAGTGTAAGTGGTAACTCCCTCTGAAGTCTTGATGACAGTATGGTCGCTAGTCATCCATCAGATACCAAGACAGTAAGGTCTAGATACATGATAATCAGTAATTATCCACATGTCATGCCTTAAGATGGTCCAGTTGAGTATTTATATCCCACTCTGGGCATATTTCCTATTGCAGTATGTGTGTGATTCTAGTATGACTTGTGGAGACTGGTGCAGTCTTGTGTGTGAGGAAGTGTAATAAATACTATTTAATACAGACAGTGATAAATGAATCTAAATAAATAGCTTACATTTTCAAAAGGGCCTTCAAAATATTGCCTTCATCAAATGTAAAATCCAGTTTGTTTTCAGTATGCTTTTACTTTGAGTCATGGGTAGTTTTTATTAAAAGTTTGTACAATAAGAAGTCTTTTATTCCCACATTTGGAGGAACAGAATTGTTTTTAAGTTACTTACTAAAACAGTTGCTTACCTACTTTATCAAGTAACGACTTATTCCAAATCAGCAGGAGAATGAAAAGGACTGTACCACCTGTGTATTTTTATGAAGTTAAGCAAACTGATAGATTTTTTTTCACATTTTAAATTTATTAGAGAGCAATCATTTCTCCTGGTTCTACGGGCTTGCCTCATCCTTGCTATTTCTAATGAGCATCGTATGGATTGTAATCTTGTAATGAAGAAATTAGCCAACAACATTTCACCCTAATACAAAGCACACATCACTTTCAAGCTCTCTCCTTGCCCACCTCCTTATTTGGAAGGCTAATCTAATATGGTATCCTTGAAGAATGACCAGGCGGTAAAGAATTTCGTATAAATTTCAGCTTAGGCTGTTGTTGATGTAGTAAGAACTAGCCAAGGCAAATATACACAAGTAAAACACTTCACGTACAGGAGTGTGCATTTCAACCATGGCAGAAGATAATGCCACTCGAGAGACAGTGCTGGAGGAAGTGAAATTCAATGGAGCTGAGCCACTCGGTGAAACAAATCATTTGACTTTCAAATAAACAGTCTGGTCTCATGACTTGCAAAGAGTTGCCGAATCTTGGAAACTTTATGGAACATGGATTTTGTAAAACCATTGTATTTAGTGCACATACTTGAAGCGATCATAAGAATACTGGAAATGTCCAAGTGTCACAGTAGAAGGCACTAAATGTCAGGATGGACATTCTGAAAAAGATTTGGGGATCTGTGACCTGAAGGCAGCAGAGCATTTGGGTTAAGAGCCTGCATTTAGAGGTCTGCTTTTTTAAAATTTTTGTTAAGGTTTATTTATTTTTGAGACAGAGACAGAGCATGAATGCGGGAGGGTCAGAGTGAGGGAGACACTAGAATCCGAAACAGGCTCCAGGCTCTGAGCTGTCAGCACAGAGCCCGATGCGGGGCTTGAACTCACAGACCGCGAGATCATGACCTGAACCGAAGTCTGACGCTCAACCGACTGAGCCACCCAGGTGCCCCTAGAGATCTGCTTTTAAATCTTACTGTTTTCAGGGGCGCCTGGGTGGCTCAGTTGGTTAAACTGTTAAGCGTCTGACTTCAGCTCAAGTTATGATCTTGTGGTTCATGAGTTCGAGCCCTGTGTCGGGTGCTGTGCTGACAGCTCGGAGCCTGGAGCCTGCTTTGGATTCTGTGTCTCCCTCTCTCTCTGCCCCTGCCCTGCTCACACTCGGTGTCTGTCTGTCTGTCTGTCTCTCTCTCTCTCTCTCTCTCTCTCTCTCAAAAATAAATAAAAGTATTTTAAAAAATTTAATCTTAATATTTTCACTTACCTGCAGACACTCGTTCTATACCCTTCACAACCTCAGTGGCTCTCTCACATGCAAGGTGGAAGAAATGCTAGCACTTACTTCACAGATGTATATGATAGTTAAATTAGACATTGCAATGAGTTGCCTATCACAGTGTCATACACATAGCACTTATAAATGTTGTTTGTTGCTGTCATTATTAATTATGCTGACTGGACACTATAAGAGGTCATTTTGAGAGAGAGAGAGAGAGAGAGCACGAATGAGACTGGGGGAAGGGCAGAGAGAGAGGGAGACAGAGGATCCGAAGTGGGTTCTGTTCTGAAAGCAAAGAGCCTGATGCAGGGCTCAAACTCACAAACTCTGAGATCATGACCTGAGCTGAAGTCGGACTCTTAAACTGACTTGAGCCATCCAGGCATCCCATAAGAGGTCATTTTGAGAATGATCTTAAAGCTTTTGAGCTCTAAGAAAATATTTAAAAACTCTAGGTAGGAGATATTCTTTCATATACATGGTTGAAATGTTTTTGTTTTGTGTTTATTGTGGACTTAGCTCTTGAAGGTTTTCTTTGCTGCCGCCAGAGTTGGACATGTATTCAGTTAACATCCATCTGCTGTGTTTATTAAGAAAGATCAAGCATTTATGCTTAACCTGAGATAGATCACGGTAATCCAAAAAAAAGCAGAACTGAGTTTCTTTATGTACGAACTAAGAGATGCAGAAGGAAATTATTTGAGTTATATGAGAAATGCTCTAATTCAAAATAAAGTGTTAAGGCAACACAGAAAGGCCAGTGCTTGATTAATTCTGCAAAGGGATGTAAAGAGAACCTTCCAAGGGAAGTGATTTTTAACCTGAATGTGGGAGTTTGCCAGGGAGACGAGAAGAAAAAGGCCATTTCTAGTAGAGAAAATATCACATCCAAAGGTGAAAATAAAAGCAAGTTAGTGGTTTGACCTAGCTAGAGTTAGGTGGGGAAGGAAGAAGGAAAACTGGAAAGATGAACAAGGACAGATCTGTGTTTTGTTCAGGAATTTCAGCTCTGTTCTGTAGCGACTGAAGATTTGAACATAGGAGAGACATGATCAGGAATGAGTCTTGGAAGGGGCATCCCGGCCCCCGAATAAAGCTCTCATAGGAGAGAAAAAACTAACAAACATAAAGAGACTAGCAAGGGAGTCCAGGTGAAAGTTCGTAAGGTTCTAACCTAAGGCTCTGGTCGGAATGGTGGAGAAGTGGTAATTGAGATAAATTTAGAGAGGAAACAGACAGGACTTAGTCATTCTTCGTTTAAAATATTTGACAGAAAATGGAGAGTCAGAGACCATTGCCTTCTTTGTTGGGTACAAGTCCAGCAAGTTATGGGAAAAATAACTTTATTAAAAATGGTTTTAATAGCATTTCTTTAAAATTTTTTTTTAACGTTTATTCATTTTTAAGAGAGAGAGCGAGAGACAGAGCACAAACAGGGGAGGGTCAGAGAGAGAGGGAGTCACACAGTCTGAAGCAGGCTCCAAGGTTTGAGCTGTCAGTGCAGAGCCCAACGCGGGGCTCGAACTCACGGACCGCGAGATCATGACCTGAGCCAAAGTCAGACACTCAACCAACCGAGCCACCCAGGCGCCCCTCTCTTACTCTGTAGACAGTAAGAATGGCAGGAAGACCCTGTTCCCCTTTGCCCAGATCCACTTTTCATTGTAAGCATCAGCCTGAACTAATGAAACTAGAGTTTTGGTTACTGTTCCCCGCCCCCCCCCTTTGCTCAGCCGTTATAGTAGACACATGAGCTATGCGTTTGGGCACAAGTATAAGGAATTGAACCAGCACACAAATACATTATCGAATTACGTACATGTTATTCACTAGTGAAGTAGGGGAAAGACACAAACCTTAACATCATTGACTCAGGGAGGTGAGGTGGTGAGTAGTGCCGGGATTCAAGCAAAGGGGAACATCGCTGGAGAAGGCTCAGGGGGAGATGAGTCTCCGATAGCCTGTTGCATGGGATTCTGAGGAAAGAGGGAGGAGATCATTTGAGGCTTACAGATGAAATCTGTCATCTAGATCTAACCTCCCCCCCCACCCCCCACCACAGACAACCTCCATATTTTTCTTTGCCTCGCGTCTCTTTTGCCCTGAAACAACAATCAACTTGTGACTTATCATTTCAGAAGGAATCGTACTAGAGGTTGTCTGAACCACTGGGAATTCCTGGGCTCAGCTTGCTAATTAAAGTAATCATAGGAGCGCCTGGGTGGCTCAGTCGGTTCAGCCTCTGCCTCTTGTTTTCGGCTCAGGTCACGATCTCACAGTTGGTGGGATTGAGCCCTGTGTCAGGCTCTGTATTGACAACGTGGAGCCTGCTTATCATTCTCTCTCTCTGTCCCTCCCCCACGCGCCCTCCCCCATCAAAATAAAATAAATAAACTTTAAAAAGGTAATCATAAACAATAAATACATTTACAACAGAGAGAAGTTGTAAATAGAGAAATGGATGGCATTGCCAGAAAATAAACGAAGGAACACTTTCCACTTTGTGTTGGGAGAAAGGAAATGGGTTAGGCCAAATTATTCCAGAAACTGGGACTCTAGTTCAGAACCACAAGGAGAGAATGAAGCAGTTGGGAGCTGACTGAGTACGATGGAACAGGGACAGAAGTACGAAGGAACTTGCTCTAAATGACCCCATACATGAAAAATCTTCACTGAAGAATTCCCAAAGGTTAACAGGCCGGACATAGTAGATGGTGAACACCTGCTCTAAATACTTTCCCAGAAAGTATGTGTCACGCATAGGGATGCTTTCCATCAGCCTTCTCTCAAAAGTCGCACCCTGAGCAGAACTGTCTGAGCTACGGGACATAGAATGACATTCGCTGCCTGTCTTCAATGTGAAGAAAATTCAAGCATCTCTTGACCAAGTCATCTACAATGAGAATATCAAAAGTAAACAACCCCCTTTATGTATAAATAGATATTTAAGGTCTTAAGACTCACACAAATGAAAGCATTCCTAGAAAGTGGAGAGAAAAAAAAGTGGTAAAATACTAGGAGCTTATTACTTTCCAGAGTCCTACGTGGCTTCTGGGAATAAAAGCTCGAACACGGCAATAAACAGTACCGTGCTTGGTCAATTTTAACTGTTACTCAGATCTGCCCTCGGCAAAAATGAAAAAAGAAGGGGCGCCTGGGTGGCGCAGTCGGTTAAGCGTCCGACTTTGGCCAGGTCACGATCTCGCGGTCCGTGAGTTCGAGCCCCGCGTCGGGCTCTGGGCTGATGGCTCGGAGCCTGGAGCCTGTTTCCGATTCTGTGTCTCCCTCTCTCTCTGCCCCTCCCCCGTTCATGCTCGGTCTCTCTCTGTCCCAAAAATAAATTAAAAACGTTGGGGAAAAAAAAAAAAATGAAAAAAGAAAAGGAAAACCAAAACCTTGCTTTTTCTGGGGGGCGTCTGGTTGGCTCAGTCGGTTGAGCCTCCACCTTCGGCTCAGGTCAAGATGTCGAGGTTTGTGAGTTCGAGCCCCGCGTCGGGCTCTGTGCTGACAGCTCGGAGCCTGGAGCCTGTTTCGGAGCCTGTGTCTCCCACTCTCTACCCCTCCCCCACTTGTGCTTGCGCGTGTGCTCTCTCGTAGATACATACACATTAAAAAATATTTACAATAAAATAAAAGGTCACTCTGTACAGCGTGCTGGGAGTGAGACAGTCAGTGTGAAGCTCTGCCTCCTCTCACAAAAGAGGCAACAGATACTGATTTGAGCATCTGGAAATCACACCCGGGGGAGACCATCAAAATGTTTTGTAACCTTAGACAGAGGGCAAGACGAATGCCCAAGAAAGTGCTTCTCTGGCTCGTGCAGCCTCACTCGGTGCACGACATTGCTGACGGTGGCAAAATCTGAGGAGAAACAGAAACACGAGCTCAGGGTGGGTGAAACGAACTCTTATTTCAGTCAGCAGTACTGAAATGATTTTCATCTAAAGAAATCACCCACCCCCACGACTCTTCCGATGCTTTTAAGGAAAGTCTTTGAGATGGTGTGTCTTAAGGTGAAGAAGCAGTTGGTGGCCTGTGTCCAAGTCTACAGGAAAAGTCCTCATACGCTCAAAAAGATAGACCCTGCAGAGGGACAGTAGGTGTTCTGTGACAGTGAGATATTCCACAATTAAATGAGCGAACCACCTGATTTTCGAGTGGATTTCAACCACTAGATCGAGGTTGATCTTACCCCTCCCATGATAGTGACATCAGCCCAAAATTAAATGCCGTATTTCCATGAACACAGAGATTGATTTTTAAATTGCTGTCTGTATGAGTTATGATTAGCACTTCTTTGCGAGCTGAGAGGCATAAACTCAGGGGCAAATTCAAGTGGAAAATGCTGTGCCATTATGGTGAGTGTTGATTCGTGTCAGATGAGTGATTATAATGCCGCCCGTCCCACCTAATACTGCAGACTGTCAATATGGGGTGAGCGAGTTGTCTGTGGCTCCTGGGCCAGGCTTTCGTCTGAGACACCCAGGTGGTGCCTGGCATCCATTTCACCATGAGCACGAAATGGTGATGTCTCCTGGGTATCAGACTGGTGATAAGCCACATTGTCTCAGTGACTCAGTTACTCCCTAACTACTGGTAGACAACGTAGGGAAAACAGTGCTTAGTCTTCCAGTTGACCAGGCTAGCATTTCAGCAGGTTTTCATTTGAGTAAATTGTCTTTTCCATGTACTGAATTGTACCCTGGGAGATTGGAAATACTGAACAGAGCTTTTTCAAAATGCCTTGTTGATAATCAAGTAGGAACCGAGACATTATAAGAACGTGAATCTACCGAAGAGCAACAGAACCGAGGGGTTGCAAAGACTCGGTCCACTTGCCCTGTTTTTCCCACCTCCGGGGACCAAGAAGGGGTTCCCTCTTTGTCCATTCACTTCCTCACTTACTTGGCCTGTAGCTCTGAGGCATGTGGCTCTATAGCTAAACTCTCCAGCATTGCGTCCTGGTACCATTTGGAGCCAAGGCAAGTATTTATCTTACCTGTGTTGTGGTTTTCAACTGTGAGTAGAAATAAAAGCACATTCCTAAAAAAGTTACAGTTAAAACTAAACTCGTCAACATACGTATGGCTCTTTGAGCATGGTGTTTGATGAGTGTCACCTGTTATCGTTGATCGACAAGGATTTATTGTGCACCGATGACACACATTTCCTGACAAATAAAATTTAGTCTTTAGAAGTCCCGACGGGTCTCTGTTCCGTCGTGATATCCATACCTTCTTTCATTTAAATGTCATTGTGTTTTAAGTAAAGTTTTAAGATATGTGTGATAAATGAGGTAGCCTGTCTTTGAAAGAATGTTATGTCTGATAATCATTTGGGAGGGGAAGAAAACTCAAGGTAGAATTTTATAACCGAATGAAAACTTGTCATTCCGATATTTAACGGTTCTCAAATAGTTGTGAAGTTTCCCGATAAGAGTCATATGATGGGAAGAAACAGTCCCCTTGTGTTGTTCAGTAGTCATGATCACTCTGTAGTTAAACACCCGGGGAGCCTTGAAAATGATCCTCATATAAATTTCTCTCCCTTCTATATCATAACTTACTTTTGTCCCTTTGTTATTTCTATTTTTACCTCTTTGGCCATGTGCATAGTTTTGTTACTTGAGGATCAGTTGGGATTCTTTGTGTTGCAAGGGGCAGAAAATTCAACTTCAGGAAAGAGAGTTTCCTGTCTTAGGTACATGTGAAGTTTAAGGGCAGGGTTGTTTAAGTGCCAGCTCATATAACACCACCAGGACCCAGGCTCTGTGCTGCTGTGAACTCTATTCTCTTCCATGCTGGCTTCATTCTCAGGCTTCCCATGGTGGCAAAAATGGCTCCTGGCAAATCTAGGCCCACCTCCTCCTAGATTTGAGTCTCACAAGAAAGACGGTGTACCTTTCTCCCAACAGTATCAGCAAAAGTCTCATTGGCTCTCCTTGGCTCTTTGGATCACATGTCCATTCTGAAGTAGGCTTGGTGTTGGGGAAAGTAATCCTTTGGGTGTCATGTCCTGGTCACAGAGCTGCCCCTGGAGCTGGGGTTAAATGAATCCCACCGGAAGCATAAAGCCCAAGATAGGCGTAAGGAAAATTTACATAGAGGAAAACTAGTGTGTTGTTATCAGCAGACAGCCCGGTGGGCAGCAAAAGCAACCTTGACTCACCATATCCATCCTGTAGTTCCGATCCTGCCGAAGCTCTACTGAGAGCGCCTAAATCATCCTTCTTACCTCTTGCATAAAATCCAGGGTCTGTATGTGGCGTTCAAGGCTTTTGACCATCCTAATTTGTTTCATACCATATTGTCTCTTGCATCATGCCCTCTAGTTTGTTTCTTTTTTTATTTTAGAGAGTGCGAGTGGGGGAGGGGCAGAGGAAGAGAGAGAGAATCTTAAGCAGGCTCCATGCTCAACACAGAGTCCAGTGCGGTGCTTGATCCCACAACCCTGGGATCGTGACCTGAGCTGAAATCAAGAGTCAGACGCTTAACCGACTGAGCCACTTGGACTCTCCAAGGCTCTAGTTTATTTTTGAAAGATTTCCATCCTTTTTTGATTTTCGATTTCCTACCTGTCTCCCCCATTCATCTTCTTCATATCTTTTCTATTACACAATAAACTTTTCAGGTCAGAATGATTAGTAGTGTCACTTTACACAAGAGAACATTGAAATGCAAAGAGAGTTAAGGAACTTGGCCAAGGTCATGCTATCATCAGTCCTCAGGGTTGAATTTTCCTCAGGCATTCTGGATCCATAGTCTTTCTTCCTAACTGCGCTCTTTTGCCTTCGTTAAATAAGGTGGACACCTGAATGATATCATATCCTGCATCATCATCAAATACACAAAAACATGTGTCATGTCTGGGACCTTGCTTACCTTTATTTTCTTTATAAGGACACTGGTATTTCTCACTGGTGTGATACTTTGTTCCTGCCTAGGCTCCATTTTGTAAAGTGTGACAGTCAAGCAGATTAGAGGGATCTGCACATGGGGTTTGAAAAATTAAGTTGTGGTCAATATTTTTAAATGTCCCCATCTCATCATTTTGAGTTTAAAGGTAAAAAATACCGTAGGGGTGCCTGGGTGGCTCCGTCGGTCGAGCGTCCGACTTGGGCTCAGGTCATGGTCTTGAGGTTTGTGAGTTCGAGCCTTGCATCGGGCTCTGTGCTGACAGCTCAGAGCCTGGAGCCTGCTTCAGATTCTGTGTCTCCCCCTCTCTCTACCCCTCCCTTGCTCATGTTCTGTCTCTCTCTGTCTCTCTATAATAAATAAATGTTAAAAAAATTAAAAAAATATTGCATAAATTATTCACCATCAAATATTAGATGTCTACAGAAGAACAAAACACAGTCCACAGTCTGAAAGTCTTGTTGTCCAGTTAAGAAGACAGAATTATATACAAATTAAACATCCTGATTTAGGGTCATTCTTAAAGGTTGACAAAGGTAGTTGGTTTTACTCCTTAACTACCTTCTTGGTATTTGGGGAGGGATAGGTTTCCAGCACTAATAACCAAGATTTAAGATGCTTTTACTATTGTGAATGAATGAATAATTATTACGAACATTGGGGCACCTGGGTGGTTCAGTTGGTTAAGTGTCTGACTCTTGATTTTGGCTCCGGTCATGATCTCATGGTTCGTGAGATCAAGCCCTGTGTCGGGTTCTGTGCTGATAGTGGGGAATCTGCCTGGGATTCTTTCTCTCTCCCTGTCTCTCTGCCCCACCCCCAGTTGCGGGCACTTGCGCTCTCTCTCCTGCTCTCGAAAAATAAACTTTAAAAAATTACTATAAACGTAAACTTAACGTTTAGTCATTTTCCATTCAACAACAATATCAGGCACAGTGCTAGGCATTGGATATTAAAGGATGAACTCAGTTGATGTGCTCGTTGCCTTCATGGCACCTGCCTCTTAGGAGGAGGCCGTTAAGTGAGAACATTGCTGACTTTGTAACTGAACATTCTGCAGGAACTGCCTTGAAGGAGGACTGATAGAGAGTGCCACAGGGTCCATCAATATGTGGGGTCCTCGGTTTCCCAAGAATCATGTGTTAATCTGTGACCTGAAGAATGAGTAGAAAGAAGCCAGCTGAGGATCGAGAGAAACAGAGTTCCACTTAAAGGACACAGGTCTGTGGAAAAGATGTTGATGCAACAAAGAGCCTTCAAGGAAGACCAGGATCTGTGGAGCAAGGTCAGTGTCAGATGAGTAGCTGGAAAAGAAGGTAGAGGAAGAGGAAGAATATGAAACACAGGGTCTTGCAGCCATGAGAAGCATGGATTTTTTGTTTGTTTGGTTAGAGAGAGAGAGAGAGCATGAGCCAGAGAGAGAGGCAGTGAGAGAGAGAATCTAAAGCAGGCTCCACGCTCAGCACATAGCCCAACACAGGGCTCAGTCTCATCACCCTGGGATCACGACCTGAGCCAAAATCAGAAGTCAGATGCTCAATCGACCGTGTTTCCCAAGTGCCCCGAGAAGCATGGATTTTAAGTCCAGTGGGAAGCCATAGACAATTTGAAGCCGGAAGGCATATTGAGATTTTAACAAGATGATTCTGGACGCCAGGCAAAGGTGGCAAGCCTCCTGTCAAGAGGGAGTTTTCTAGTGGAGGGCTAGAAGGTAGAGGTGGACATAACTAGGGGTGGACATATTTGAGAACCATTTGAGAGGTAGTATCTAGAGTGATGTCTCATTTCTTATCTTTACTAGGAAGTTTGAGAGACCGTTTACTAAAAATCATGTCTTAAAGTAGTCACATCTTTTTTTTTTTTTAAATAACATTTATTTAATTTGAGAGAGCGAGTGAGTGGGGGAGTGACAGAGAGGGCGAGAGAGAGAATCCTAAGCAGGCTCTGCATTGTCAGTGTGGAGCCTGACACGGGGCTCAAACTCAGAAACCGTGAGATCATGACCTAAGCTGAAATCCAGAGTCAGACCCTTACCTAACTAAGCCACCCAGGGGCCCCAAGTCGAAAGATCCTTAATGAGTGGGGCAGGTAGTCAGATCCAAAGTACATTCATTTCCGAATGAATGTTCTATACTGGATTCCCCTTCTAGTTTTGAATAAAGACCACATGCAAGAACTTGTTCTTTGGCTCCTGGAGTGGAATATAATCTTTCCCAAACTGATCCTTTCCTGCCTCCACATTGTTTTCCTTATAATTTCCGGCTGAGAACCAGCTGGAGAAACAGATGCTATCTGTACTGAGAGGTTTCTCTTGAAAGTCATGACATTTACTGACAGTCCGCATATTAGAGTGGTCCACAGTGTTCCCATCTGCGGGCTTCCCCCAGAAGCAGCTGTCCCTAGGCTTCTTCCAGAAAGGTTAGTTCTTTGCTCTTAGGCACTCTGTGTTTTATCTCCTGGCTAGTCTGTCCCTGCCCAGTGGGAACAGGTGTGTGAAACTCATGTTTCAGCACGATTCTGAACTTGTAACCACAACTGGTTTGCACAAAAGACTGATAACCTTTCCTCGTTTCCCTCATTGTAAAGATAAACCCTTGTGGATTTATGTTCTGTCTGAGAAATTCTGATTTCATTTTAAGGAGGTATTGTGATTAGGACTCTGAAATAACATCTTCTTTTGTAACTGGCTCTGACTTTACAAGAGTATAACATTGTCAGAGAACGATTAATAATCCCAATATTGTGAAGTTTATAATTCTCTCTCATATACGCTGTCATGTTCTCGACTATCTCCATAATAATTAATGGGAGATATTGATATTACTAATTTTAGGAGACATTTGAGACTCAGAGGGTCTAAGTGAACTGTCCAGTGTTATGCAACTATAAAATGTTGTCTCAGGTTTTAAATTCACCACCAACTCCAAGGTCCTTATTTTTTGTTTTGTCACAATAACTCATTTGCTGTAAGAGGTGAAGACGTTTTTATTGCAAGGTAGTCTACATTCTATTTGGATGTCACGTTTTTTTTTTTTTTTAATCAAGGCCTCCAGAAGTATTCATAGCAATTGCTATAATGGTTCTAGAACATTCAGAACATTGGACACAAGCTCGTAATGCCTAGAAGGGTTAGTTCATTTTGAACCAAGAAAAACTCTCTTCCACAAGCAGCATTCTTGACTCTTCAGATAATTATAAATTTGTTTCTTAAGTTATTACAAAAAAAAAAATAGGAAAAGAATGTAGGCTGTGTACTCCAGCAAACAAAATTCAGAGTACAAGCTTTACAGCCAGTAGGTGAAATATTTTCATGTAGCAAAGGCCACACTTCCCTTACCACATGTCACAGTCACTACCTCAACTCATGGGAAACAGTAGCCATTAGGACAGCCTCTGCTGTAGAATGCAGAACATTGCTCCAGGGAAATCTCACCAACCCTCTTCCAGAAGTCTAAATTTTATTTTTGCTTTTCATGTTTTGAAAGCATGCCATATGAAAACACATAAACTCTCTGGAAATAAAGCCGCGTTTTGTAGCACCTCCGTACGTTTATGTTGTTATTGCAACGCTCGAAAATTATTTTAATGTTAACAATTCAAGTAACAGAAATGTGGAGATGAGAGTCTGACTGGGATTGTAGAGATGACGTCATCTCCCTGAGGAAGAAGGCTGTGCCAGAAGTTGAGTCCAGGAATGCTGAGCTCCACTCGAGTAGCCGGAAGGGTGAGAGTGGGTGGCAACAATGAATATGTTAATACAGGTAAAGTCGATGTTAGTTCCTCAACTAGCAAATGGACATACCTGGGTGATCTCTTAACATCATTAATTACTTCTAAAGATTTTATATATAATCCACTTGGGACCCCCCCCCCCCCCCGCCCCGCCAAAGTGTCCATATTAGATTGAGAGGAGATACGTTTAGAATAACCAGAACTATTTCAGGAGAGTTCACCATAGGCCACGGTCAAGCATAATATTCTTTTTTCTTAAATGTTTATTTTTGAGAGAAAGAGAGAGGGAATGCGAGTGGGGGGAAGGGCAGAGGGAGAGGGAGGCAGAGAATTCCAAGCAGGCTCCATGACATCAGTGCATAACTCGCAAACTCAAGATCATGACCTGAGCTGAAATCAAGAGTCTGACGCTTAACCAGCTGCCTCTCAAGCATAATAGTCTAATGAAGCCTATTTGTTACCACCTGTTGTGATGGTTACTTTTTGGGTGGCTGGACTCCAATAGTCATTTATGTAATCAAACACTAATGTAGGTTTTTCGTGAAGGTATTTTGTACATTTGGTTAACATCTATCTACCTACCTACCTACTTGTCTACTTATTTATCCTTCTCTTTGCCTGGAAACCTTAATTTATAAAGATTTTGGTACTAAGAGTGGTTCTAGAAGAACAGAACGTTGTCAAAGATGAATTTTCTGAAATAGATCTTGAGTGTCTAGAATTGCTTCTCTAATGTGATTAACTTTGAAGACAGTAATGACTGTGTCCAGTGGCAGAGAGGACCCTGATAGTCCATGGTTTCATATGGAAGTAGAGGTACACAAAATATCACCATTAGCTACTCCTGGTCAAACATAAAAGACAAGGCTCCAGGCGACTGTCGATCTCCTCAGGACCTATCCCTACTACCCTCCCTCCACACCTGCCTTTAGACCTATAATTGGACTCAAGTCCCAGGAGGTTCCAAAGGGTGAGATACTCCATACTCCAAAAAAAAAAAAAAAAAAAAAAAAGCATGTTTACAATTTATGGAGGCAGAAGGCTGGGGAACATATGGGGGAATGAACACGAAGGGCGTGCAGTAATAGTGGAAAGAACATAAAGTTGGACAAGGCTGACTTGATGGCTGTGGGAGCACTAGGCAGAGATTGTGAATTTAATGATGCAGCTTGGGACTGTGGCATTAGCATTCTGATTGGTTGGTGGGCTGGCTGAAACTTGGCACCGAAAGTTTGGTACACTGTATAGGAAGGGATTCAGGGGCTTAGGAAGATTGACTTTTGGAGTGGATTTACCATTTAATACCTGCTCACTCACCATGGAAGGGTTCAGAGGACACACCTCTCACTACGTCTGTGAGAAAGACATTGTGAAGGGAGCCCAGTATCCTTGAAGTGCTCCATGATCGCTCTTCTTGTCAGAAATTATAGTGGGAACTGCTACATCTGATTGAGGGAACCTAACTGCAGTGGGGTTAATTGTATCCTGGGGTGGTGGGGCCGAGTGGCAACAGTTGAGAGCCGGAGGCAAGGTGGACATAGTTTCTGGAGTGGACAGCATAGTCAGACAACAGTGAGAATAGTCTGACCGATAAAGACCTGTAACATCGGCTAGTTGATCATGGTGTTCGTAGAAATGAAACCCATAGCAAGCCTACTAAGCCCTTACTTGATTTGTATCAGTGGAACAGTTCTAGGTCAAGGCAACAAAAGTCTAACTTGAATCACAAAAACAGAGTCGGGGCTCCTCAACCAGTCTACCCGCTTGAACCAGTTCTCAGACCCAGAACCTCTTGAATAAAGGAGGGGGTGGGTCCCCTTGAGGAGGGACCATAATGTGCTATCAAAACGATACTGTTTAATCTTTATCCCAGCCCTCGCAAAGGGACCGGCAGCCTTTGACGAGTGACTGCGTACTGGGGAAAAGGGATCGATCAGGCCTTTTCCCTGTACTGCTAGATAGGGGCTCTGAGCTGACACTAATTCCAGGAGACCAAAACTGTCACTCTGGTCTGCCAGTCAGAGTAAGGGTTTATGGAGGTCCAGTGCTCAGGGGTGTTTTAGCTTGGGTCTGTCTCACAGAGGATCCAGTGGGTCCCGAAGCCCATCTTGATGCCTTCTAGAAGGCATAATTGGAAAAGATGTATTTAGCAATAGGCAGAATCCCCACATTGGCTCCTTAACTTGTCAGATGAGGGCTGTTAGGGTACTGGAGGCCAAGTGTAGGTCATTTAAATTAATTAAATGTTTAATTTACATTTACATTTATAGATTACTTTTATGAAGGTTAGAGCAGTGTATTGTTCTGTCAGTGAAGTATATATCCCCATGTCCTTACCAGCGCTGGATGTTAGTTTTCAATGTTATGAATAAAAAAAGAGATCGTGTTTGTATTATATTTTGAATGTCCTTGGTGCCAGCACGATTGACCACATTTTCATGTGGTTAAGAGCCAGTTGATATTTCTTTTTGTATCCCTTGTTTCTTCTTTTCCTGTGCCCATTTTTTTTTTTTTGCATAGTTCTGCTTGCCTTTTTGTACAGAAGCAATCTCCAAGAGACTTTGGTCTTTGTTGAATATGGCCCTTCAGTCTACATAATGGATCCATAAGCATGAAGAAATCAGGTCAGTGTTTATGTGGATCATTGCAGTCTAATTGCACTGACAACATCCCCCCCACCACCCCCGCCCCGGTGAGAAACAAAAGGACCAGCAGGAAGGTGACGATGTAGACCTTGAAATTTCTGTTGGTGGCACGGCAACTAAAGAAATTCTCAAGAAAAATCATCTCGTCAACTTCCTCAAACCAGAAATGTATTTAGACTGCAATATAGATCTAATGCCCAGCTTGCAGAATTGCAGAATTTTCCAATTTGGTCTTGCTCCAGGTTAAAAAACGTACCAGCTGAAAAATGTGAATTGGAATCATTTGCCATCCGTTCGTAATGTAATGACTGATTTCCCACTCCGGATTCAGTGAGCTGCAGGCGGTGGGTTTGAACCGATTCCAGGTGGAAGGGGGCCAGACATATTAAATTTAAGGCCTCTATTGCACAACTCCCTACAGAAATTGTGCAAATAATGTAGCTGAAGTGCTCTCTGCATGCTGTGTAACCCAGCTCTTTTGGCAACCTGATTAATTCCTTGCCCTTTTCTATACTATGCACAGTTAGGAAATATACTAAAAGGTGACAGAACCCATAATAGAATCTGTCAACGTTATCCTCTTAATTTTCAGTTTAGAAAAAATTTTTTTCGAAGTAGTCCTCTTGAAGCTAAGGTATAATCATTACCCACCAGCGCTGTCTGCCTTTGTTAATCCTGCTAATGTCGGTCACGTCCAAGTCCAACCCAGAGCTGCTGGTTACTCTCCATTGATGTTGTATTCTACAAAGATAAAGATGAATAGACACCCTAGCTCATAAAACAACTGGCCCCATCCATATAAAACAGCTTTTAATTGGACTACTTGAAATTGGACCACCAACCACGTCAATGCTGATTTCTCCGTATAGTGTAAGCGTATACACACAGCCTTCAGAGACTGAGCTTCTACGAACCCTGACCCTGATTTTTGTGTCTTCTCTCAAAAGGAGGCCATGAAACAAGAGTAACTTGTGGGCATAAGTAATGAGATACATTTAATCCAAAACTTGTGGTAACTCCAGTGTGAGCCTTTACAAAGACGGAGGTGTTGATGCTTTCAAGGTTCCAGGGAGAAAGGCATGCCAGGAATGACCTACCCAACTCTACTCAAGTCCTTGAAAGCTGAGGCATGTCAGAAGGAACTCATGTGTTAAGTGGATACATTTCTTCCCCCAAGTAGGAACATTTTAGAGGTGCCTTCTATCCTACTCCTTTTTTACTTGTGAATTCTTTTCTAATTGCACACTAGGAACCAAGGGATAGTTCAGTATTTGGCAAATGAAGTCTAACATATGACTTAGAAGTCAATTTGGCAAAAACAGGGGTGCAGTGACTTGGTGCATTGGTGATCTGGGGTAATGAATGTCTTGGCAGCTAGACGGAGGATTGTGTTACAAGTCCTGGCGGGATTTAGCACCATTGGAAGCTGAAGAAATGAGTCAGGATGGATTTTATTAAGGCGACCTGTAGTCAGAGTCCGGTTTTGCTTTTGTTTTCTGGATTTTGATTTCTAAATGCTTCCTTAAGAGCAGGTGACTTAGTTTAAATGGGAATGAACAAACAGCCCCAGGAATTAGTCACCAATTTGCTTTTAAGTGTCATATTTCATGTTACACTTAACAGGTATCACATGTTCTTGCCGGGCTTTTTTGTATATTGACGTTGCTTAGGGGGAAAGGAATTCCAAATAATAAAGCGCCGGGACACGTTGAGATGGTGCGCATAAATCATGCTTCGCTGTAATAGCAGTGTATGTGTGAGATGTAATCATGCAGCATGCTACGAAATATTTGTGTGCGTGTGTGTATTGTGTGGGTGCGTGTGTGTATTTCATGTCTGAAAATGCTCTTCTTATGCAGTGTTCTAGCGGCGGCTTGCTGACCTAAGGAAAAACATCTGGCAATTAAATGGAAAAAATTGTAGGGTTAATTGATAGGGGAAGACTAATAGGATTCTGGCTGTGCTTGGGGTCAGAATGTGACCTCTGAGATATCATGAATTGGAAACTGGAAAACATTTTAGTTCTTGCACTTGAAAAAATATTTGAAGCAGCCCAACATGCCACAGCTAATCAGCGTCAAAATGTATTACTCCGTGTCTTACTCGTAGAGGTAAGAGGTAAGGGCATGAAAATAAGTTTGGTCTTTTGTTGTAGACTGAGTTATGTTCCCCGGCCCCCAGAGTTGTTGAAACCCAAACTCCCAGTGTCACTGTATTTAGAGATAGAACTTTTAAGAAGGTAATCATGGTTATAGGTAGGTTGTGGTTAAATTATGATAATCATGAGGGTGGTGCCCTAGAACTGGTGTCCTCATAAGAAAAGAAGGCGTGTGGGTGGCTCAGTCAGGTAAGCGTCTGACTTTGGCTCAGGTCATGATCCCGTGGTCCGTGAGTTCAAGCCCCGCGTCAGGCTCTGTGCTGACTGCTCAGGTCCTGGAGCCTGCTTCAGATTCCGTGTCTTCCTCTCAAAAAATCTTGCCCCCTCCCCCACCCGAGCTCTGTCTCTCTCTCAAAAATAAACATTAAAATACAAACTTTAGGAAGAGATGCTGGGGATGTATATACAGAGAAAAGTCCATGGGGGGACAGAGAGAGGAGGCAGCCATGTGCAAGCCAAGGAGAGAAGCCTCACGGGAACCCAGCCTTAGCCAACATCTTGATCTTGGACTTCTAGCCTCCAGGACTGTGAGAAAATAAATTTCCATCACTTAAGCCATTCAGTCTGTTGTATTTTGTCATGACAGCCCTGGCAGACTGATTAATGTACCCCTACCCCTTTTTTTTTTTTTAATCTGGTTGCCTGAAAACAGGGCCTAAGGCACTATGGGTAAATAATAATATATTGAGCTATCTGTGGTGCCAAAATAGTCATCTTGTATTATGGTGAATTTTCTGGAAGCGGACACAGCTCTGGCACCCAGCTCAAAATTCTTCTGATAGTGTTCAAAGTGTCTGTAAATGTAGTCAGAGTAGGTTGAGTGGGCATCTCTGTTGTTTGCTTGCTCACATGTGCTCGGTTATCCCTGATTCCATCACCATGGCTTTCCTGTGAGGAATGGATTCTCTCTCAGTCTTACCCCACATGATGTGGGTGTGGCTGATCCCACGTGATTCAGACCACTAGCCTCTTGCCAGAATGATTACTCGGGAGTGGATATGTGACAGTCACAGCCATGCAGCATCAGTCCACCCACTCGTACTGAAACTCCTGCAAAAGAGATGTGCACGTTTTGCTGGATTTACTGACCCGGTATGTTATCAGCCTGGACCCACTGGTGGCCATTTCTCAGAGAATCAAGTCAGGGTAGAAGCAGCCCAAGTCAAGAGGAGGAGAAAAGTATGTTTCTGTTAGCATTCTTAGAGAAACATCATTAGGTCATTCCTGGGCTTAAACTTGGATTTTCCCATTACTGGAACTCATCAGTCAGTCTGTTTGTGAATAACCTGTTTGCGTTAGATTCCTGGCTGTCACCAACGTCTCAGCCAAAAAAGCCATTCTGGTCACTATTGTAGCTTCAGATGAAAAGAGAGATTTAAAGCTCTTGCCTTAAATGTCCGTCTCCTTGGTCTAACTCATCCACACTTGCATTAAGCTCCTAGTAAGGCTGAGTTCAGGTTCCATCTTTGCTTTGGATGGCCTCCTATAGTCTTTCACCTCCTGGTACCAGTCTTGAGGTGCCCAGCCTATGCTCCCTTGCTCTGTTATTTTGTGTGTGTCGATGTCCTGAAATCCACAACCTAGAGTCTTGGAATATAGATAGCCTGGAAAATCAGCAGGGAGGCAGTTCTCTGCAGTTTACGGGGATGGTGGGCTGAGGACAGATGGAAAGAGAAAGCCATCACTGGACAGAAGAGGGTGTCCTCAGGGCCTACATGCTATCGAGTAGTGGAAGCAAAGCCATTAGAGGCTGATATCCACAGTCTTGCAGAAAATCAACGGGGTGTTGCTAGTGGAGGATGCATGTCATTAGTTGCCTGGATGTGGGGTACAGGAGACCTCAAGAGTTCAAGAACTCTTTACGAATAGACATGTGTACTTATTGTAGTGGGTTGAACGGTGATCCCTCCCAAATTCAGGCCTGCTTGGGAACCACAGAATATGATCATATTTGGAAATGAGGTCTTGGTAGAAGTCATCAAGAGGCTCAAGATGAAACCGTCCTGGATTTTGTTGGGCTGTAAATCCAGTGGCTGGCGTGTATATAAGAGAGGATGCAGAAACCCAGGGAGAGGGCCAGGTGAAGACACAGACAGAGGCTGGAGGGATGTTGCCCTGAGTGGAGGAACACCAAGAGCCAGCAGGATTTGGAAGTGGCAAGGAAGGATTCTCTCCTACAGCGTCCGGAGGAAGCACAGCCCTACCCAAACCCTGATTTTGGACTTCCGGCCTCCAGTACTAAGCGAAAATAAACTCTTACCATTTGAAAGGCCTCAGGCTTTTGGTAATTTGTTACGGCATCCATAGGAAGTGGGTGCCCTCGTGAACCTGTAAGCGTGGGAAAGTGGGAAGAAAGTTGGAGATGCCGGAGATGGCTTTTCTAGAGACGTAGGAGTTTGTGTCACATTTCATGAGCGCTGAGATCACAAAGACCAGTGCTGTTCCCCGTGTAAGTTCTACCTTGTGCAAAAAAGTCCTCGTTAATCAGACGCTGACAAGCCTTGTATGGTACCTGCTGGCCATTCCCTGAAAGGAAAAGCAGAGATTTGCTGGGCGCTTTTTGCACTTTTTGAGAAGGGGACGGGATCCCATGAAAAGGAGCACAGAGCACAGTGATTTTGCTGTGGACCTTCTGCTGTGTGCTCTGGCATCCTGACAATTTGGCCATCTGTTTGGTGGAGGCAGCCCAGCTCCATCAAAGAGACAATATAATTTCTGTCAACTTCTTAGAAAAGCACCCTTGTAACACAACAGTCATTTAGCGGGTTCATTGTATGGCGGCGTCCATGTGCGTGACTAGGGTCACCGTTGGGCCCCCTGGCCTCCCACAGTCCCAGTTTACAGGTGTTGTCTCTGCCTAATTAATTACAGCCCTCCCCGTTTCACTTGGAAGACTGTCCCTCTTTGGATGGTAAGTCACATAGCAACCTGACTTAGGACACAAGCCTTCATTTTTTGGAAAGCTCTAAAACTTCGCCATTTGCTTTACTTTAGTCTTCTCGCCAGCCCCACAGATTACAGAGTTTCAGTGGTTTGAAAACAAAGATGGAGGGTTTTTTCTTTTTTTTTTCTTTTTTTTTTTTTTTTTTTTTTTTTTGGAGGGAATTTTGCTTGGGAATGAGAAGAGGGAAGTTGTGATTGATTTGTTTCCTGAAGACTGATGGGCTCCTCCAGTCCCCCGCTCCTGCCCAGCCCGGGTTCCTCCCTTACCTGCTGTTGGCTTTGCCCTGCCTCTTTCCAGAGGAATCTGGCCGCTTCAGCAGGGTGGCCAAGCACACACATCCGTGTCTGCGAAGCAGGTGTAAGCTGGGCCTTTTGCCCAAGCTTGGCCAGACAGCTTCATAAATCCTGCCCTTCCTGCAGCCCTGAATTACTTTTCATGACACAAAGCCAAGCTGTGTTATTCACCTAATGCCCCGATTTACAGTTCCCAGGACAAAAGAACGTACAGATAGAGTTTCAGGGCTCCGTTGGCCTTCACGTTTATCTAAAGGTTAGTTTCAGGTCAGGCTCGAGAAGCCTGACAAATGGTGGTGAATAAACCTAAAAATAAATTACGTGCAAGTGGGAAACTGAAGCATTCCTTGTTCTTGTGCCAAAAGCACACTCAACCCAATTTACGTTCTTTTAATATCTGAAACAGGCTGCTGTTCTCTCATTTGTGGCGTGCTGGGGAATTAGCATGCTCCCCTTCAGCTCACGCACATGTGCACGTGCGTCTGCACAAACGCGCGTGTGTACGCACACACGCGGGTCTGCACAGTCTCCATTTGGGTGTTCATTCCTGTGTCTTCAAGGGCCTGACTCACTAGTGGCCTTAACTAGTTGGAACAGAGGGAGAAAAGCGCTTCTCTGGAAGGGTGCTGTTAGGGCCCAGGAGTGCCGCCCACTGTCCGGCCAGGGCCAGGAATAAGAGGACTTCAGGTTAGAAATCTCATTACTTTAAAAATAGGAACATCGGAGGCACCTGGGTGGCTCAGACAGTTAAGCATCTGACTTTGGCTCAGGTCCTGAGCTCGCGGTGTGTGAGTTCGAGCCCCGCGTCGGGCACTGGGCTGACGGCTCGGAGCCTGGAGCCTGCTTCGGATTCTGTGTCTCCCTCTCTCTCTGCCCCTCCACCATTCATGCTCTGTCTCTGTCTCTCTATCAGAATAAATGAACATTAAAAACTAAGTATCAGCATTGCTAGCCCACGTTTGCTCACGTGTCTCGCCTTAGTCTCTCTCCGTCTCCTTTCTCCTCACCATCCCAGCTCTCAGGAAGCGTTCAGATGGTAAGATAATGAGAAATAGGATGTAATTGACAATACCGTATTAACTCATCTCTGGGCAGGGCTAATGATTTTCTAAAAGTAAATCAATGGAGGCCCTGCAGCCAGTGAGCCTCTTAAAATCAGTCTCACTGGCACGGGAGCATCACCAGTTGCAGATGCCCCTGCGGAGACCTCAGGAACCCAACAGAATCCACCAGCAGGATGTCCACCCCCAAGGCGCTGCTAGGACAGCACTGAATTCTCTAGGCCCGGCTAAAGAGTATTTCTAAGAAAGACAGTAGCCAACAACAGAAGTCCACTTTCCCTCCTTCAGAACACTGCAACCAACTTTGAGATTGATCCTACTACTGCTAATTTTTCTTTCTAGATGCATGCTTTCTCAGTGATGTAAAACTTGCCTTGTTCCACAACCACACACCCCACCCTGCTTCATTTTTCTGTTCATGGGATTGGGATAGAAATCTCACTAAGGGATGTAACACATTTGTAGGGTGTAAACGCACTGATCCCATCCAGATTTCACCGTGGGTTTGTAGATTCTAGCTTTCTTCATTAGAGAGCTACAGAATAAGCCCAAGATTTTTTTTCTGATGTTTATTTATGTTTGAGAGGGGGGGGGGAGGGACAGAGAGAGAGAAGGAGACACAGAATCTGAAGCAGGCTCCAGACTCTGAGCTGTCAGCACAGAGCCTGATGGAGGGATCGAACCCACAGACTTCAAGATCATGACCTGAGTTGAAATTGAACGTTCAACTGACTGAGCCACCCAGGGGCCCCCCAAGCTATTTTTAAAGTTTTATTTTGAGACGGCAAGAGCAAGAGCAAACAGGGGAGGGGCAGAAGGAGAGAGAGAGAGAGAGAGAGAGAGAGAGAAACTTCATCCAACAACCCTGGGATCATGAGCTGAGCTGAAATCAAGAGTCAGATGCTCAACCGACTAAGCCATCCAGATGCTCCCAGCCCAAGATTTTTTTTCTAAAGATCAGGTCAGGTAAAACGCACCACAGGCAAACTTCTGAGGCAAAGAGGAAGTGTGGCTGATAAAGGTGTTATAGTAGCTGGCTTGATAAATCTGCCCTGGGACTCGTGGACAGTAGCGTTTGGAGGGAAAAGGAGCTTGTTGAGTGAATGGTGTGAAGGAAAGATGTGTCCCATGTAAAGATGTGTCCCATCCTGCACAGGCTGATGGGGTTCTACTGCAAACCCTCGTCTGTCCTCCTAACAGGTTCCCTTGATCCACAAACAGTACAATGAATGAAATCTCACGGGAGCAGCCTTTGGCCTCTGGCTCGTGGTGGTTGGAGAGTGAAGTGTCCCAAGTGTGGATAACGGAGATGCGTTTTACACAGGCTCCTGACACGTCCCAGTGGGAGTGCGTCCTCATTGCTCACGACAATAACTTGCTCTCTTGTGTGCCCTTGAGTGGCTTTTGTGCCTTCCCTGTCTCATTTCCCCTCCCCACTCTGGGAGCTTCATGGATCCCCTCACAAATAAAGTTCTGGTATTCATACTGTTGTCTGGGTCAGCTTCTGGAAGATCGCAATTAATGAAAACCCAACATATTTATAGAAGGGCGAGATGAGACCATGGGCCTTAGGTGGCTTGTTTGTGATCCTCATAGTAGATTTGGAAATGGCACAGAGGATGTGGTCCAGGAGTGTCTAAGTAGACGGGTAGGGGTTACATAGAATGTTAATTGCCAGGTCGTACCAATAAAAAGCCGTGTGTGTGTGTGTGTGTGTGTGTGTGTGTGGCATGTTCACGGGCAAGCAGGAGCCGGGGGAGGTCTTCTGGGGGGAGACTAGGTAAAGATTTCTAGTCTTCCACTATTAGCGCCATGACAGGGAAGACAAAGCATCGCTTTGAGATTTGTCTTTGTGTTTGAAAAGGCAGTTGAATGTTATTAATGTATTCTAGGAAGTACTGAACACCAACTTGAAGCTTTTATCAGCTTTTTCTTTGCCCTAATTTCTAAAGCAAAAATGCCTTCCCTCCAAATACTCTATTAAAAGAACATATGAAATTAATGAAACATATCATTACTTTTACAATGGCCGAATTGTAGATTTGTCACAGTACAGAGACAGAAACTCATTAAACCATTGTGCTTCTCCTTCACGTTTTATAGTGTATTAAAAGAAAAAGAATTTTCTCAACTCACCAAACCTTCTTTTTTTTCCCCTATTGTTTCTCTGAAACTTCTTTTATAGTTTGAGCTGCAAATCATCTGACTTGTCTCTCCTGTGCTTTGCCTGCTGGGGGAACAGAAATTAAGAATGGATGTGGCTGAAAAGGAGAATCTCCATTTGGGCTTGTGGATTTCGTGGTTTATTTGAGAAGTAGGCTGGAGCTGACAATCCTTTGCATCCTTTGAAAGCAGAGGAGGCTAGTAGTATTCTTCTTTAACAACCCGTCACAGCCCTTCCCTCATCTTTCAGGTAAACTGAATAATTTATCCCATTGGGTTTGGGCGTTTTAGCGAACGTCAGCACAGTTGCAATGGAGCCAAGCTGATCAGTTACCCTCTACGTTATATTGAAGAGCACTGCATCTTTTGAGTGGATGCTGTGGATACAGGAAAGAGTGATAGGACAAATCAAATGTGAATCAAGGTGGAACCAGTCCGTTTTCCTTGGAGACTCCATCCCTGTACTTAACTGCAATTGAGCTCTTTGAAAGAATGTGAAAATCCTCTTAAACCTATGCAAACCAGGGCTCCTTGGTTGCCTTTTATTTGTCAAAGTCAGTCTGTATTAAAAAAAGTGCAGCACACGAACAGTTTGGCGTGGATTACTTGTCAATTCACATACCCTTTTCACTTTGGAAAAAAAAGAAAGCAAACAAAATTTCTCACGAGGCGCTTGACAGAAAAAGCATCTTTATGACCTTGATCATGGAGCTCTGCCTTTTTGTCTTATTCTGGAAAGTCATCAAGACTTTCAACAGAAGAAAGTTTCAACAGATCATTATCTGTTGAAGGAAAGTAAAAAAAAATGTCCTTTGGTCTTTTTCTCATTCTCTGGGTGGCCTTCAGTTACTTTTTGTATCAGTGAGAGTTCTTCAGAGAAACAGTATAGATATAAACTGAGATATATAGTTATAGATAATATACAGAATATATATGTGCAGAGATATATAGAATATATATACATATGCAAACTATATCCCTATGTATTTCTTTGTCTCTCTGTTAATGGAGAGAGATTTAAAGTACTTGGTTCATAAGGGCCAGGAAGTCCAAATTCCATAGAGCAGACCAGCAGGCTGAAAACTCAGGCAAGATTTCTTTGTTATGGTCTTGAGACAAAGTTCCTTCGTCTGTGGGAAACCTCAGTTTTTGCTTTTAAGGCCTTCAACTGATTAGATGAGGCCCACCATACATGTTATACAGGATCATCTACTTTACTCAAAGTCAACTGAATGTAAATGTTAATCATATTTACAAAATGCCTTTACAGAAACATCTAGACTAGTGCCAAAGCCTAGCCAACTCGCCAAACTGACACATACAAGTTACCATCACATCGTTTGTAAAAAAAAAACAAAACAAAACAAAACAAAATTTGCCTTTGTGCTTCATGTTGTGTTGGAAGAATATGTTACTGTGAGTGAGAGGGACTTGGATTCAAAAGCCAGGTCTGCCCCTTCCTGTATGTCCTTGAGCAAGCACAAAAGTTCCTTGAGTCTTAGTTTTCTTACCTTGAAGAGCATGCATTTCAATTAAGATTCCTTCTATTACAAGTTACAGAAAAGCCAGTCTACACAGGCTCAAAAACAGAACAGGAAAGTAGTGATTGCAGATTTGAGTTGGTATGAATTTGGAATTCACTTTGGTCCAGCCCACACGTGTCACGGGGGCTCAGTTAGGATCCTGTTCATCTCTCTCTGATCTCAGCTCCCTTTGCCCTCTATTGGTTTCCTTGTCATACGTTTCTCTTGCTCTGGTGGTAAGCCGTTACTGGCTCTTCAATATACAACCCTTCAGGTTAAAGATTGCTTAAAGGGCACATTTATTTTCTTTTCTTTCCTGTTTAAATATAATTTATTGTCAAGTCAGCTAACATACAGCGTGTACTGTGTGCTCTTGGTTTCGGGGGTGATTCGTCGCTTACATACAGCACCCAGTGCTCATCCCAACAAGTGCCCTCCTCAGTGCCCCTCACCCATTGTCCCCTCTCCCCCGCCTCCCATCAACCCTCAGTTTGTTCTCTGTTTATTTAGGAGTCTCCTATGGGTTTGCCTCCCTCTCTGTTTTGAAACTATTTTTTCCCCTTCCTTTCCCCCATGATCTTCTGTAAAGTTTCTCAAATTCCACGTTTGAGTGAACATATATGGTATCTGTCTTTCTCTGACTGGCTTATTTGACTTGGCATAACACCCTCCAGTTCCGTCCACGTGGCTACACATGGCGGGATTTCATTCTTTCTCACTGCCAAGTAGTATTCCACTGTGTATAGAAACCACATCTTCTTTATCCATTTGTCAGTTGGCGGGCATTTGGACTTAAAGAGCGCCCTTCTGCGGTCTCATGGCATGCCTGTCCTACCACCTTGTGTCCTGTGGCATGAAGCGTTTAGCATGGCAGGGCTTGGCTACATTGTTCGTTTCCTGGAGCTGAGCATAGAGCCCTGTCCAAACAGATGGCCTAAGCATAGGAAATGGCTGGATATACAGTGAAATTTTGGAGCCTGCTTGTCCGCAAAGGGAGAATAGGTGCTGGGGAGGCAAAAGCAAGTGTCCACTGCATGATGATTTTAATGCCTAACTCAGAGGGTGGTTGTCAGAATTGGATGTGTTTTGATAGAGCCCAAGGAGAATAGTGGGAATTCAGTGAATGGCTGTCGCTGTTGCGGATATGCTTCTGACAGTACAAGCTCGGGAGCCCTCTGAACTGGTACCTCTCAGCTCTGCCTCTCCCACATCATTCCCTTTCTTACTCCCCGAATGTCTTTCTGAGATATCTGGCCTTTGAAGTTCAGATTCCTTCCGTCAAATCAGCTCCTATTGGCCTATATACCTCCCTAACTAAATATTCTCAGGCAACGGGGCATACTGTCTCAGGACAGGAATGGATTTTAGGGGAAAAAGAAATCTCAGATGTGTTTTTTAAAAGATGAGCTATTAGGGGATTTGTCTTACATAGTCTTACCGAAAGATGGCCAACATCATCTTGGTATATCATTTATGTGTAATCAACCTGTCCTCAAGAGAATGAATAGAACTGATTGGAAGTGAAATTTTGGCAAATTGAAGTGACAGTAGAGGATAATTTTTAGTTGCAATTGAAATGAAGAGAGTTCAAAATAAGAAAAAAAAAAAGTGCCATAATGGGAATTCTGAAAGGTTCTGTAATCAGCTTATCTTGAGCGAAAGAATTAAAAGCAATTAATGAAACAGATTGGCTCCTGGGGTAGAGTTAAACACAATGCCCACTGCGCTCAGCTCTGTCATACATTCTTTTACTTCGGTGCCCAAAGTTTGTCCCTACTTCTCCTCAGCAACTTCTTTTTCAGCATTTTTCCCTATATTCCACTTCCAGTAACACTGTTGGGCTTGTCATTGGCACCTACCCGTGCTTGTGACTTAATCTTATTTTGCCTCAAGGAGAAGTGAAGGGTGTGTGTGTGCGTGCGTGCGTGTGTGTGTGTGTGTGTGTGTGTGTTTGGTGATGGTGGTAGGGTCATATTAGACATGCTGGAATTAGAGATTCTGAAAATAAAAAAGTATTCTTTTTTGAGCACATTGGAGTGGAAAAAACAGTACGTAAGAATATTCTTAGAAATCGACTTGGGTAAGCACCCAGCCAAACCTTAGACCAAGAGTTAAGTGTTAATTTTAATGCAAAACAAAAGGAATATCAATACTTGTTAAATGTGTATTTATTTATATTGAGAGAGAGTGGGGGAGGGGAAGAAAGAGAGTAAGGGAGAATCCCAAGCAGGCTCTGTGGTGCCAGCACACAGCTTGACATGGGCTTGATCTCACTGTGGGGCTCAGTCTCTCAAACCCTGAGATTATGATGTGAGCCAAAATCAAGAGTTGGACATTTAATCGTTTAACCCACTGAGCCACCCAGGCACCCGAAGGAGTGCACCATTTTTAACAAGTGCAGCTACAGGAAACAAAGGAGGAAGTCACTTTTAGAAGACAGGGAGCAAGTTGAGGTGGCAAAAGATGATCCATTCCTAGGAAGAGTTTTATGATAGCTATAGAAATTCTTTTTTTAATATTTTTTAAACATTTATTCCCTTTTGAGAGACAGAGAGAGATAGAGCGCAAGCAGGGGAGGGGCAGAGAGAAAGGGAGACACAGAATCTGAATCAAGCTCCAGGCTCTGAGCTGTCAGCACAGAGCCCAATGTGGGGCTCGAACCCATGAATCATGAGATCATGACCTGAGACGAGGTCGGACACACAACCGACTGAACCACCCAGGCTCCCTCAGAAATTCGTTACTGACGTATTTCTGAATACTTTCTCAAGTCATCCTTTTTGTTTTGTTTTGTTTTCTGTGTTTTTCCCAGTTTTTGAGACTTGAGGCCATTTGCATAGTCAATTTTTTTTTTCTCTGCTGTGCCAACAGCCTGGTCAGATGGGTGAGGACTACCCTTGCTTCCTGGGCTGCTGGCATCAGCCTTCCGGGGGTAGGGACTCACGTGCCCTGAAATACTGACTTGGAAAAAACCCTGGAGTTTTTTTGAACAAGTGTTTAGAAGCAGATCACATTTGAGTCTTCCCAGCCTTGGCAGAGCTCCATGTACATGCAAGTAAATTAAAATCGAGAATAAATCAAATGAGGGGAAAGGGAAGAAAAAGCGTTCAAGGAAAGAACTGTGTCGGTACTAGAGGAGTCGTATTTACTTTCTCGGGTACATCTTGAATCATAAGTAAACAATGATTAGTTTAAATTCCCATCCCAAAGTGTTAGTCGGCTAGCAAGCACTTCCAACCTTTTATTATTTTCTAAGTATCTCTGCAAGACCTTTTGTCCATCTGTCCTGTTCCAGGGCACCATTGTGAACATGTACCAGCTTGGCCGTGGCACCTTTCATTGGAACAAAGTGAAGAGGTCGGTGTATTGGCAATAATTGAATTTCACCATGATCGCAGCTGCTGTCTAGATGGAAAGCCAGAGAGATGTTTTATTTATATCAACATAAACAGTATTTATGGTGTGCTTCTTAAGGACTCAGTGTTTTTTGTGAATTATTCTAATCAAGATTTATATCGACTATCTAACGTGATTAGAACTATCCCCACTGCTTCAGATGAATAAACTGAGGCCCCACTAGATGAAAGTGATCTGGCTCCTAACAGCGTTCTCTCCCACGACCTTCTGAATCCAAAGCTCATCTTTTTAACCACTCAGGCTATACTCAAGAGGAGACTTTAGCTAATACTTTGGTTTTTAAACAAATCGTCATAGTTGTGGCCTGATTTGGAGATGGGACAAGTAGGCACTTCGAGGTCATCACACTCTTCTTTAGCTGTGGAAGGAGGAATGGAAGTGCCTTTTCCAGCTCACTCGAATGCCTTATTAGTCAGTTTATGGAGTATTTTAATTGTACCTTCCCCCAGTTGAGGTATGGTGACAGTGCCGGTTTTCTGTAATGAAATCTCGGCCAGATGGCTTGGTTTTCCAGATGTTTTGGTTTAAGACATTCTCAATTGCTATTGAAAATTCAGTCTTGTTCGTTTTTTAAGATTGGTCTCAAACTCATTCCCGTGCTTAACTCCTTCCCTGCCTCTCCCACCCTTTCTCATATCGCACCAGAGCCAGCCTTGGCTGTGGATATAGTGGGGGGAATGATGGCACAGAGGAGAGGCATGATCTCTTCCTCCGTACTTTCTCTAGCAGACATCGTTCCCTCCTCCCTTTGGACTCTGTCTTTCTGGTGCCCCCTTCTTGTCTCGTATCAATGAAAAACAGAAGACTCTGCTTATGAGGCCACAGCATCTCAACTATGGAAAGTGTCACCAGCTTCTTTGAGTTCAGTCTGGTCTGTTTGGTACTGGAGGCCACGATTGAGTTGCAGTCCCCTGTTCCATGGAACAGTATCCTTCTTTCTAGCCTCCCCTGTTGCTACAACCTGGAAGAACCTTCCTCACCTCAAAGGGGCAATGAGCTCCCTTTTGTCTCTGCCAAAGCCAGTTAGAATATGCCACAATCCATTTCCTGGATTAGGTGTCCATTTGCTTGACCTTGTGGCCACCCAGATTCTGCACTGTTCCTGCTCTGTCACCCTGAATTCTCTAACATAAGGAGGCATAGGAGGTATTTGCATTCTTTTCTGGGTTCTTCTGAGGCCAGTGAAAACTGGGAAGATGCCCTCTTTTTTTCAGGCACCTGACATTGCAGTTCTTTCAAATCCTGACAGAGTGAGCTACTCCAGCAGCATCATACTCGTAGACCTCCCTGGGCCAGGTTCTGTGTTCAACAATTCTCCAAAATGTTATGGTATAATTTCATGCCTCTCTTTTTCTTTCCACTGGGGCTGAGGGCACGGCATTTAGTTTCACAGGCAGTGGACGTGCTGGAAACTGAGGCTTCTAAATATCTTTCCCAACATGGATGTCCTCATGCTCGCCTCTGCTAGCTGCCCCAGGGTAGACCTATGGGTTCTGCACCTCAGCAAGCACCCTTCCAGGGTATGAGGTGCCAGTGTCCCCCTGCTTTCATTACCCCTCCTCTTTATGAGCGACTCTTGGCGACACAGGTGGTGATGAAGGCCATCGTGCTGGTAGTTGGAACAACTGGTCCCCTTGCAGTAGGACACACAGGTGGATAGCTGTTCCTAACTGCTGGGGGCTCACTGGTGTCCTTCCAACTCAGATCGCGAGACAAGGAGCTTATTTTCCTGCGCCTTCAAGCCTCGTTCCCAATTAAAATATAATAGAGGGCTCCTGGGTGGCTCAGTCGGTTAAGCATCCTACTCTTGATTTTGGGTTGGGTCATGATCTCACGGTTCGTGAGTTCCAGCCCTGAGATGGGCTCTGTGCTGACAGTGTGGAGCCTGCTTGGAATTCTCTCTCCCACCCTCTCTGCTTCACCCCTGCTCGCATTCTCTCTTTTCTCTCTCTCAAAATAAATACATAACCTTTAAAAAATAAAAAAAAAATAAAATAGAAGAAAATCCAGTTTGACGTCTTCAGTTTCTGACAATTTAGAAGATTTTCTAATAAATTACTCTCTGAGCCACAACCTGGTTGTTTTAGTTAGCAAATACTTACTAGATGTATGCTTAATGTGGGACATGTTTTCAGGGCCTGCCACTCTTTAAGGAGGATAACATTTTAGGGCGGTGGATGAGCCTAAATTTAACTGTGCTTTTTTTCTGTAATGATCACTAATCTGGTAATAGTGACACTAAGCAGAAGGGTCCCAGGGAGCTAGCATTTTGTATGGTCTTCTTTACCCAAGAAGACTTTAACGTGCATCACTGACATAGATTTTAACCCTATTCGCTAGTGCCCTTTATAGAGGAAATTCACCTATAATCGTTAGGCACAGTTAAATATGCATCTAATGTTGGTACTTTTTCTTTATTACGCTCAACTTCTAATGACCTAAGAAAACATGCTAAAGACCGTAGCCCTGTACTCCCAATGGCTTTCTTGTTAGATTTTCTCTATTAATATAAAATGATTTCTCTTGAAGCTTATGAGACCTAAGAGATGGTTTCCCCCATAGCTTTCAAAGGTTACCTTCCACTAATCAAACCCTCTGTTTTTATTCTTAGAGTGAGCTAGAGCACACGCACAAGTAGGGGAGAGGGGCAGGGGGAGAGAGAGAGAATCCTAGGCAGGCGCCAAGCTCAGCATGTGATACAGGGCTGGATCTCAGGATGGTGAGATCATGACCTGGACCGAAATCAAGAATCAGATGCTTGATGTACTGAGCTACCCCTGCACCCCAAACCCTCTGTTTTTAAACCACGTTGTTCCACTCTAGGCCATGAGTGTTTCTCTCCACTCTGCTTGTTCAGACTCGTTCTTTCCATGAAGGTACAGGTCAGGTGTGACCACTCTCTCTGCATGGTTAATAGAAACTACTTCTCTGATGAGTTTAGTGACGTGTAAATGGAAGAGAAAGTTTAGAATATTTTTTGAAAAAAGGCTTTGATCAGTCACTGCAGTTCTTTATAAAGAAAAGTGAACATGTATATACCCTCCTGGCACTTTTGCCCTGTTGTTGGCGATAGTTTTAAACATGGCTTTGTAAAGCAAAGTATGATGGGGGTACAAAGCAATGCTTCAGATTTGCGAAAAGCTTCTGGGAAAGAGACAAGAATAAACTGGTCAAAAGACAGGAAGGGGGACTAAAAGAAAGAAGGAAACATGAAATGATAGCAACTACAAAGAAAGAAGAACTATATTAATTTTTATTTAAGTTGGAGTAAAGGTACCCATAGACTGAAAAGAGGCATTAGATAAAGTTGAATTTGATAGGAAAAAAAAAAAAACAGAAAAGGAAGTTATTGGACTAATGCTATTAATATGGAGCCAAGATATTTGGAAGTTTCAGAGTTGATAAATTCAAAGATTGGTACCTACACAGTAAACAGTAAAAGTCTTACCAAGTATTTGTTTTTAATTCACAGAAAGAGATTTATTCACATCTAGGCATGGAACAAAAAAGTTGTTGGAATGCAAAGCTCACGATAACAAGGCAGAGACTCAGTCTGTTTGAGGGCTTGGACAGGGAGGAGATCACAGAAGTCTCCTGATTTCCGCAAATGTATCAGACCCTCGTCTTTGGGAATCCCTAGGGCCATCTTGTCTAGTGATTCTTATTTTGATTCCACAAATAATGATATAATGTATTTGAAGGAAACAAATCAGTAAGTTAAGAAAACAATGGAATTATTCTCAAATGGTAGACAGCAGTGAGCCCGAATCTCCAAAATGTCAACTGGAAACAAACAAAAGTACATTAATGTTTGAACAGAAGTAGGAGGAGGAGGGGGAGGAGGAAGAGCACATACTTGCTTTTGGTCAGCAACTTTCTTTTTTTTTTTTTAAAGTTTGAGAGAGGGAGAGAGAGAGGGAGAATGTGAACGAGCACGTGAGCTGAGGAGGGGCAGACAGAGCGCACTACAGAGAGAATCCTAAGCAGTCTCCATGCTTCAGAGGCCAACTCAGTGCTTGATCTCATGAACCATGAGATGATAACCTGAGCAGAAATCAAGGATCAGATGCTTAACTGACTGACCCATCCAGGCACCCCTGACAGGCAACTTTCTTAACCCCTAGCGAGTATTTTTTTAAAATCTTTTTGGGGCGCCTGAGTGGCTCAGTCGGTTAAGCGTCCGACTTCAGCTCAGGTCACGATCTCGCGGTCCGTGAGTTCGAGCCCCGCGTCGGGCTCTGGGCTGATGGCTCGGAGCCTGGAGCCTGCTTCCGATTCTGTGTCTCCCTCTCTCTCTGTCCCTCCCCCCGTTCACGCTCTGTCTCTCTCTGTCTCAAAAATAAATAAAACGTTAAAAAAAAATGTTTAAAAATCTTTTTATCTTTTAACCCCCACCTGGGTGGCTCAGTCAGTTAAGCATCTGACTTGATTTCAGTTCAGGTCATGATCTCATGGTTGGTGAGTTTGAGCCCCGCATGGGGCTCCGCACTGATGGCACAGAGCCTGCTTGGGATTCCCTGTCTCCCTCTCTCTGCCCCTTTCCCACTCACACTATCTCTCTGTCTCTCTGAAAAATACATAAATAAATTTACAAATAAATAATATGTTATTAAAAATAATAAAATAAAAATCTTTTTATCTTTATGTTTTTTTTGTTCGAAAAAATAATTCCCTTTATAGCGATTACAGAAAACCTAGAAATACAGTAAAATACCATTTCCTCTCTGTAAAAATAATCTTATTTTAAAAGTTCTGCCTTCTGCTTTCCTTTCCAAATAATATTTTATAATTGTTATGCTCTCAAATATTCTGTAAAATTTAATTACATTGTCTTCCTCTGCTGTTTTTAGGAAATCAGTTTTCACTCATATTTAAAAAAAAAAACACTATCATGAACATCCTTTACTAAGATTCTTGTTTTCTTCTTTATTTCTGAAAGTTGAATTACTCAAAGATAAGGACATGAAAGGTCTTTAAAGCTCTGACTTTAGTTTGCCCACACTTTGCAAAAATCTTAATTTAGGGCCTGATTTGGAAACGTTGTATTCTTTGTTGAGAGTCTTCAGAGTAATTTGGGCAACCTAAAATACCCGAATTACACAAATAACTCATATTCCTGACTGCCCCTCTCTCTGACTCATCTTTATGTGTCTTCCCTCAGAGAAAAATGGGTTGATCAAGACTTTCTGTCCATCGGCAGGCATTCCTTCCTAGAGAAGGAGGTGTTGGTGGGTTAAATTAACCTGGACACACAATATATAGCACTTCCTCTAAATATTTTGGTTTCGTGAGTAGTTGTATCCACTGGACTCCAGGCTTCATGCAGGTTTTGACCCTCTCCCTTTTAAAAATGCGCTCTTGAGGGACGCCTGGGTAGCTCAGTCAGTTAAGCGTCTGACTCTTGATTTCAGCTCAGGTCATGATCTTGCGGTTTGTGAGATCAAGCCCTCCATCAGGCTCTATACTGACAATACAGAGCCTGCTTGGGATTTTCTCTCTCCTTCTCTCTCTGCCCTTCCCCTGCTGGTGCTCATACTCTCTCCATCAAAATAAATAAACTTTAAAATTTTTTTTTAAAAATAAGAATATACTCTTGATCGTTTAAATGTAAATCTTGGAAGATGTATTCAGATCCACTAGCTTCCTATAATTTTCTCCCAAGTGAGGTATTCAGAACATAGGGAATTCAGTGATGTTAGTAAAAAATTGTATCTTTAAAAGGTGTGTCCAAAAACTGAGTTATCTAACCAGATTGTAGGATATGGGCAATTTAAAATTGTCCATATTTGTTATTGGAGTCCTGACTTAGAAACTTCGAAAGGAAAAAAAAAAAAAACCCAAAAAACAAAAAAATACCAGAATGTGTTTTGGAACTTGGTTTTTCCTAAGATCTAAACTCAAAGATGACTTTGTAGACAGAACCTTCCATTTACCTCCTACTCTTTGACATATCAAATGCTGGCAAGAAGGCAGGACATTCTAGGATCCATTCTGTTAACTTTTCACGTCTGCTGTTCAGAAAGCTCGTGTCCTCTCGTCTGCTGTCTCTTACGTATCTTCTTTTAGCCAGTTTGGCTTCCTGCTCTGTTCTTGACCTCTCCCACCTGTTTAGCTTTGCCCCATCCCTCAGTCTCAACTGGCACGTTCCTCCAGACTCCCCTCTTGGCTAGTCTTCTTTGGAAAGCAGTATGTTCCCCCACTTTGAGTCCTCGCATGTGTTTTCTTTGTCCTATTCCGTGTGAATCTCAAGACCGTTGCAAAAACACTCTAGCCTTTTCTGTAAGTGGAGTAAATCATCACTAAGATGGACGGTGTCTGACCTGTCGAAGTGAAACCTAACTTGGGGAAGAACACAAGTCTCCTCTGAATGTTCTATCCTGTATTTATAACTATATAAGCAATTGTCTAGTTTCCTACCCTGGTTAAAACCAACATGTGAATTCACAAGGCTGTAGACGTAGCAAGTTACAAAAAACCAGGTCTCTGCTAAAATTAAAAGAACATTCCAGCCTGACCTGCTTATATCAGAAGAGTTTTAGTTTGGCTAGATGTAGTACCATGTAGCTTTGAGTGCATATTTTCATAGAACGCTTTGCATTTTTTATGTCCACCATGGGGGAACTCTTTCAAGAAAGCTGGCTCATAAGATTACCTCGGTGCTTTTGAAATTCAAGATGCGGAGCAAGTTTTGCCAAATAGAGCACTGTCTAGTTCAGTGATCAAACACCATGTATTTGAAAAGCAGAACTGAAAGTCTGCTAATTGTTTGCCTACATTCATGACAACCAGAGAGAGCGTCAGCAGAACCTTTTTTTTCCATATGATGTGTTGCTTTCATTTATTCTTTTTAAATAATTAATTCTCTGCATATTTACCTGTACCATTTATTCCACCAAAAAAGGTGTTGATGAACGTCGTCACAGGCACATATCTTAAAATTTTAAGTGGTTGTAAATTTCAGGGCAGACTCTTGTGGTGACGTTCTGTTCTGCCATGGAAAGTACATGAGGCCTAGGAAAAACACATATATTGATTTACTGATTTTATGTCTGACTAGCAGTCCCTTTTTTGCCAATTAGTTCCTGTTAATTCCCTGTTCCACTTAATTTACATTCTTTCCTCAGTTGCTGAGTAGGTGTACAATTGTCATATTTAAGAAGCAAATCCTAGGGCTGTGGGTCGCAAATTGGCAGCTGATAGGTGGAATCCAGCAGATATATTTGATTTGGTTTGTAACGCATTTAAAATAGGAAATCTCCCAGCTTTGTCTTGAAAAATCCAAAGGTCTGTCGTCACTCTCCCCACCTCTCATGCATGCTGAGTGGCAGGTGCCTGAAACAGATAAAGGCAGGATTCTTCTGGTGACCCTCATGGGCCCTCACCCTGGCCTCCCTAGTCATTAATTGCCCATCTGTCTCCTACAGGCTTTGAATAAACTAGTTCTGATTTTGAATACTCGAAGACGCTTGGATAGAAGTCCCCACGAGATAAATCATGGTCCTTTAAATAGTCCAGGCTTTCCTAGCAAGATAGGGCTGATTTGGATCTTCACTTAGATTAGTAATTATAGTCCATAGCTACAATTTTCTGACCAAAAGTTTAAAAAAAACATTACTTATTATTCGTGATTTGCATTGCAAATATTCATAAATACGTGGCATTCAGAGCCATGTTTTCTACATCTGTGCTCTACAATTAGAAATTGATTTTATAGGATGGGGTGCTGAAAAAATTTTGTAACTTTTTGAGATCTTTAAAGAGAAAGTTAGAAGCCGTGAAATATGATGTTCACTTGGGTCAAATAAAGCCTATGGGCCTTTAAGGGGGAAAAAATCCCTATTCCCTGTTAAACTGAATCTCAAGTGTGTTTCGTGTGGAATGCTTTACAAAATACATCTGTTTGCTTTGGATAATAAGTTGCTAGAGAGCCTACTGGGCATAAATAATTTTGTACTCAGATATCCCCAAATCATTCAGCAAACTTTCATCTGGTGTGCCAGACGTTATCCAAGTTAATAATCCTTAGGCAATCCTATGGCTTTAGTCAGTACGTTGTGCTTTTGTTATTATTATTATTTTTTTATCAGTTTGTAAGTCCTGGAGGATATCCATCAGCAACCGGGAAATATGTGTCTGAGTGAACATATCAGGATGCAGGTATCTAAGTTTCAAAAACTAAAATAGACCCACACAAAATCAGTGGCTTTGTAACCAAAAATTTGCCTGTTCACGCAAGTCATTCCAGACTTATTGATAAAAATTTAAAAATGAGAAAACAGGCAAACTGTCCAGTAAGGGCTTGGCCACGTAAATCATAGTGTATTCTTAAGGTGAAATACTCTGTGTATTTCTGTTGCCGTGTAACAACATTAGCACAAACTTAGTGGCGTAAAACGACACATATTCATTATCTTACAGTTTCTGTGAGTCAGAAGTCTTGGCATGGCTTGGCTGGGTCTTTTGCTTGGGATATAATAAGGCTACAGTCAAGTCGTCAGCAGTGTCTGCGGTGTCATCTGAGGCTTGACCGGGCAGGGATCTGCTTCCAAGCTTACTCAGGCTGTTGGCAGAATCCCAGCTCTAAGACTGAGAGCCCCAGATGCTTGCTGGCTGTCACCTGGAATTTCACCCTCGGCAAACAGTGTCCACCTGCAGTTCCTTGCCACATGGGACACCCACCATGGCCGTGCACTTCTTCAAAGCTAACAAGGGAGAGAGACCCCTGAAAGATGGATGCTACCAAGTTTTGTAGCATCCTAACGTTCACGTACGAGTAACCTCATACACCCTGTCAATTTCACTGTGCTTTATGGATTAGAATCAAGTCCCAGATCCCGCACAAACTCAGAGGACGCATGGAGTGTGAACACCAAGGGATGGGGATAACGTGGGCTACGCTTAGGGTCTGTCCACCGCACTCAGCAACATTAAAATTATGTTTTGAAAAAAAACCATGAGATGTGGCAGATTTCTCCAAGCATGATACTAGGTTAAAAGAAAGACAAAACAGTAGTAAGAGCTGTTATGTTAAACATATGCACGAGTTTTATTAAGTATATACAAAAATTCAAGAGAAAGAAAATATATGTATACGTGCATACATAGCCAAGGCTCTTAACAACAGACATTGTTGATTACTGGGTTATAGGCATTGTTTCTTTGTATGTTTTGATGAATTCCACTTTACCTACAGTCAACATAAATTTCTCTTATAATTGGAAATAAAAAAAGGGGTGCCTGGGTGGCTCATCTGGTTAAGTGTCAAACTTTGGCTCAGATCATGATCTCGTAGTTCATGAGTTCGAGCCCTGCATTTTTATTGTAATTAAAAAAAAGAAAGAAATATATTCTTTTTAAACTCATAATTTTGAGAATTCAAGATTAAGTTCATTTCATTACAAATTTCCCTTATTTTCATTATCAAAATAGGCCAAGATTTTTATTTAGTTTTTATTTTTTTTATACTTATTTATTTTAGAGAGAGAGAGAAAGAGAGAGACAGCATGAGCAGGGGAAGGGCAGAGAGAGAGGGAGACACAGACTCTAAAGCAGGCTTCAGACTCTGAGCTCTCAGCAGAGCCTAATGCGGGGCTTCGAGCCAGGAACCACAAGATCATGACCTGAGTCCAAGTCAAACATTGAACAGACTGAGGCGCCCAGGAATCCCTAGGTTTCTATTTGTTTTTAAGAGTGTTCTTTTTTAGCTGGTGATAAAGTCAATGTACTTTTTTTTTTTTTTTTAAGTTTATTTGAGAGAGACAGAGGAAGAGAGCACAAGCTGGGGAGGGACAGAGAGAGGGAGACACAGAATCCGGAGCAGGCTCCAGGCTCCCAGCTGTCAGCACAGAGCCCGACACGGGGCTCGAACTCATGGATTGTGAGATCATGACCTGAGCCGAAGTCGGACGCTCAACTGACTGAGCCACCCAGGTGCCCTTTAAGTACTTCTTTTAAGTGGAACACTTGCTTGATGGATGGAACGTGGTTCTTCCATCAACTGGAGCTGACTCCTTGTCAGATCTAGAAGCCTTTGTTTGTAGTTACCCTTTTTTTTTTTTTTTAAGAATTTTATGAATCAAATAATTTTGGGGGCACCGGGGTGGCTTCATCGGTTAAGTGCCCAGCTTCCACTCAGGTCAGGATCTCACAGTTTGTGAGTCCAAGTGCCACATCTTCCTGTCTGCTGTCACGGCAGAGCTCACTTCAGATCCTCTGTCCCCCACCTTTTCTCTCCCCTTCCCCCCACTCACATTCTGGCTCTCTCAAAAACAAGTATTTTATGAACTTTTCAAAAGAATGAAGTAATTGTTTGAAACAATTAATTTCTTCAGTATGTGATCGTTTGCGGTTGCTGTTACCTCTTATTCCTTTGGGGGTTTCATCCTGAAAACAGTCATGCTGCCCGACACGGACAGGATCATGGGTTCCTCAGGCTCTTGTGTAAGGGACATAAGGCTCGCTTTGGAGATGGTGTCCTGGCGGACTAGAACCCAGGTGCCCTTTGTTTAGTAGCTGCTCTCAGAAGTGATGAGTACTTTTTTGATAAGCTACTAACTTCAGCCAAACCAGAAAGCTCCTATACAAGCATGGCGTCCTCGGGAAAGAGGTATTTCAACACCCATGCTGTCTACAGTAGATTCTTATCATGTGTTAGTTGGGATCAGCTAACTGATAGACATGTACTTAGTGAAAATCTTCACTATTCTCAGTGACAATGTGCGGGGGTTTTTTAAGGCCCTCTAGTTGCGAAGACAAAACCATATGGGATCTTACGAGATGATCGTCACAGAATCTCTATGAAAAGCTCACGAAACAAAACTGCTTTTTCTCTCCCATTTTTTTAAATGTTCTAGTCCTTAAATCTCAAAATTATTGCTTTATCTCCTGAACCATTAGAGTATTCATTCTGTGTACATGTCAGGAAAGTATACTTTATTTCCCAAATCAAGATTTTGTAGAAGAAACAGTATTTTTTTTTAATGTTTATTTGTTTTGAGAGGGGGTCTCCAGAGATAGAAGGAGAGAGTCCCAAGCAGGCTGTCTCACAGCACAGAGCCCGACGTGGGGCTCGATCTCACGAACTATGAGATCATGACCTGAGGCAAAATCGAGAGTTGGACCTTTAACCGACTGAGCTACTCAGCTGACCCTGCAGAAGAAAGAATGTTAAGAAAAACAAAAAAATAAACAATAAAGAGAAATTCTTCTGATTTTATAAAAGTTTTTAAAAATGAACTCAAGAACTCTTTTTGTTGTTGCTGATGTTTTGGCTTTGAGATCTTAAATCAAGAGTTGTTACTTTCCCCCATAAGAACCTTATTAGAATGTCTGACCACAGTTCGTAGAAGACACGTTTGGTACCATTTGGGAACTAACCTGTGTGTCAGAGCTTCCTGCCAAGTCTGGTTGTTCTTGGCAATAAAGCAAACAAAAAAGATCACTTGCGTGTGAATTCAGATTGAAGCTGGTGTCCCAAGTCCGTGGCCTACATTTTTAAGAGAAATCGTACAGGAACTAAAGCACCTCATTCATGGATCCGGAATTGTAGCATTTTCTTTTTTAAACTGCAGACCGTTAGAAGAATTGCCCTAATCTATTTTCCTTATTTTCATGCAGTTCCAACTTTCTGAGCTTTGTAAAAGCCACAGTACAGGATACTGAATTCCAGTTGCTCACATATTAATGTTAAAAGGAAATTATCTGTTTGGTTTAAATTAATTTTTCTGTATAATTTTCATCTTAATCATGTCTGACTCCTCCTCAAGTAATTACCCTTTTCATGTGGTTCACTAGTTCTGTCACTGAGTTTTATGAATTGGGGGGCTAAACAGTAATAGTTGGGTAATATATTGGAAACTAAGGGCCACTGTTTTTCCAGTTGACTAGCATGTGTCCATGCTTGGCACATGGTAGGCATTCAATAAATATTTGTTAAATAGATGTCGAAAAATGAATGGATGAGTGAATGAAATTACTACTTTTGTAGGTCAAAATTTCATATAATTCCACTCCACAGAGGTATTGGAGGAATTAAAATGTCAGTTGGAAATTGTGTTGGCAACAGAAATGCAAGTAACATTGGCTTGAACAGTTAGGGTTTCATTTCTCACAACATGATAAGCATGGAATTTGGCAGCACGGGAGTGGGGCGTCTACCAGTGTGTGTTTAATATTTTTGGTTGCGAGACTGTGTGCATTACTACTGGTTAAATGAGAAGGAGGTAGCATCTCCTTTTTTGAAAATCTTTTGAGTTGGTTCCTGCTATGTCTCAGAGGCTATTACTGCATATCATGGCCATCCCTCGTAATGGAAGCTAGCAAATTAGGAGATTTTTGGTTGGACACATTTCCACTCCAAACAAAATCAGAGAATACTTACTGGCTGAGCACTTCGAATGTTTGCCAGCAGGTGAAATGCCCAATGGCTGCTACAGAATTACCACTGAGGAAATGGTACCTCTTATTGCTTATTCATCACCCAGTATTATTTCCTTCTTGCAACTCTCCCAGTCACCAAAACCAGAAGTCTACATTCCGAGATGGGTTCACCTCTTAACATTTTTGCCTCCCATCCATGAAATTCTGGGAAGCCAATGACATTTCTCAATTTAGCAAATATTGTCGATGTCTTTGCTTTTTCGTTTTAACGTTGCAAATTATTTCAGGTGTTCAATCTTGTCACTCTTTCTTCTTTTTTAGAAAAAGTTATTGTATCCTTATTTGAACACATGTTAAGATCCGGATGTGACAGTAGGTACTCAGGTACGTTGAATGTTGAGTAAGACGTGGCCTCTGTCATATGAGTATGGTAATCCTGTAATTCATTATCCAAACCGGACCCTTTGTCATTGAAAGAGGGAATTAAAATAATTATCCGGTGTTAACTGATCTGAACGGGAGTGAAACCAATACTCGGTCAAATCCGGAGGTAAGGTCGCCCTACTTAAGGAGTTCACAGTGTTTTGGGGGAGAGGCAGACATATAAATAACTAATTATGATTCAGTGGGTTAAAATCATAATATTGGTATATATCAGGTGCTACAGAAACACAAAGGAGGGAGTAAGTGATCCTCCCTTGGGCGATCAGCTTTCTCAGTCTAGACTTACTCTTTGTACAGGGCCAATTTCGGCCCTACTCTAGATGCACACAGTTGCTTGGCTTGCTGGTGTAGCCCTGGAGATAAACTGCACTAGTTTTGCAGAGGTGAATGCAGGTTTGGAAACCCTTCCCGCGGTGTTGGTCATGGCGCATGCGCACTGGCGAAATTAGCGCCCTGGGGCCTCTAGCTCATGCAGTCGTTACCCAAAACAGCCCAGAGACAAATAGATAAATATAAGGATATCGACGTTCCAAAGGGCAGACTTGGATCGGAGGGAATCAGTGAATGAGAAGGAGCCATCGGATTTGTCCTTTGTCTTCCTTTCCTACAGACAGACTATCTTGAGACACAGTAGTGTGTAAGGCCTCTCTGAGAACCTCCGTCCCATTTGGGAAATCGCCTGCACCTGTTCTAAGGGTAGACAGGGAACTGTTCGAACCCTCACACGATTTCCCTCCTTTTCTGTCTCACTCCCCACCCCGCTTTCCTTTTGTTCCGTTCCTCTGGGATTGTGTCAAAGCTAAAATATGCCTGTCGTATTCTTTCTATTCTGCCCGTCAGCCCACTAACTCCTCCTCACTTTTAACAATCTCTCCCGTGCCTCTTTCTCAGAGAGGACCTTTTACAAGCAGTGCAAGTGCTTGTGGTAAATGAATGCATTTTCTTTGCATAACTGAGATCTGGAACTACCTGTAGGCACCCTCCTGTGGAGACACCGAGACAGGATGTAGAAGTCTCATAAAGATATAGATGTACATGCAATGGCTGTGCATCCAGATGGGTCTGCTCTTCTCCTGTAGTTTTAGATTCTGCAAATAGGAGAGACCCCAACAGTGGGAAGAGAACTCTTGGGTCACCGCGTGCCATTCTGAAGTGTGGTCAGCTCTGGAAGAAGCAAATTCAGCAAGCACGCTTTGACTATGGAAATGTTGATAACCAAGGCGGTTTCACGCCACTGCCCGTTCTGGGCCTGACGTTCTTGTTGTTCACAACAGACAGTAACACTGGCTAAAATGTACTTCAGAAATTGGTGATAATGTAGGGCAACAAGATTAGGAAAAGCAGATGTCTAGTGGCTATGCCAATTTAGTGAACATTTCTAAAACTTGTTTTACCCCTTTGGCAAAGATGTCATTAGTAGAAATAAATAGAAAAAATTCAATATAGACAGATGATACAAGGTGTATGCAATATTTCATTGCCTTACATAACATGAAGTGTATGCTATTTACATAACTTTAAATGAATTCTATTTATAAAAAACAGGACATGACCTTGAATCACAAGGAACGATTCCTTCTTTAATGTGTTGTTCCAAGCCCCTGTTAAATTTCTGACTCGTAAACCTATTTGCTTTTATATGAAATGTGAACATAGTTGCCCCAAAGCATTTTACAATTTTAATCAGGAAGAGTATAATTGGTATAGTATAATCCTCCAAGAAATTTATATGTTACAGACTTAACACAGGCAACATTTCTTATCAAATATTTGAGAAGCAGGGAGTTGGTTGATTTTTTAATGGAGCTAAGCTCTTTTCAGTAGCTTCCAAACTCATGACAACCTGTCTGAAAAAGGAGGAGAAAGAAAAACAGAGGAGAAATCTTAATGGAGAAAATCAGAAAATTACTTTGAAACTCTAGCTGAGTTTTTTTCTACTTTGCAAGTAGAAAAAAAAGTGTTTGTACTTTGAAACACTAAGTGAAGAGACAAATATAGAAAAATAGGAGAAGGAAACTGGGTATTTGCTTTTAATTAAGACCGGATCTTCTTCTTTGTTACCTGGTGTATATTTTAGATTGGTCACATAGCTGAACTATTTTCCTGGTCTTGGGATCTATTTCATTGCTCGCAGCAAATTTCAGGGTGGTTTTAACGAGATGTATATGTCTGATACTGGAGCCATTGCATGTACATCTATGTCTTTATGAGACTTCTATATCCTGTCTCGGTGTCTCCACAGGAGGGTGCCTACAGGTAGTTCCAGATCTCATACTGGAGGGGTTAACAGCCTCCTAAATTAAATTCTCAAAAAAGAAAAAGGAGTCCTTTCAGGTAAAATTCCATCTCATTTAAGTGAAACAACTCACGGTTTTCCTTTTCTTAGTGAGAAATCTTTGCTTCCACGAGTTTCCAGTACTGTAGAGAAAAAGGTGATCAAAAAATTTACCTTCTTTGTGGTTTCTTCTCAATATCCTCTGCCAGAAATATTTCCATTTTTAGGTGTCACCTAGGATTTGCCCTAGGCTTGGGGTGTTCTTTTTTTCTTTAACAGTGGTTTACAAGCTGGAAATAACCAATTTGACTTCTTTAATGTATAATTTTCATAATGGGAAGGGCTTTTTTCCCCCACAGAGTATTTGGGAAACTGACCCCAAGAAAATGGGTGTGGCTTCCCTAAACAGAAATTAGAAGGCCTTGGGTCATCATTGACTGGGGGAAAAGAATGGATTTGAAGTTCTTCCTAGAGTTTTCAGTTTCCTTCTCAAGGACATAGACGAATCCCTGATACTTACGCATTACCTGGCATATAAGGGATTCTTGGTAAATGCCATATGCCTGGCGCAGGATAGATACTCAGGAAATATTTATTGAACATATGTCCAATGAATAATAAAAGATGAGCAAACATTTAGTAAGTGAATGCCCACAGCTTATTTCTTGCCACCATCTCCTAGAGATCCAGTCTCTTGATCAGGGAAAAGATTTTGCTAGGGAGGACATTTCATTCCTCCTGAAGCAGGGAGTCTTGGATGGTCTTATTGTTTAGCTGGTTCTTCTGTATACCTCCACGATATTCTGTCCTTGTCTTCATCAAAGCTTTTTAGCGTCTCTTGTCTTTGCCGGAATATACAGGGGGGGATAGCTTGGTACGGGGTATGGTACGTATGACCTGGATGGTGTAGTGACTCCTCTCCCTTGAAGGCGATAGCCATATACTTTGAATCTGTTTTTCTCTCTTGGAAAATGTACATACTTTTTCCACTTAGCTGAAGACATCGTGAGTGTATTTTGTAATTTATATAGCTTCCTGTATTTTTCATAGAGGTGTCACATGTTCAGTGGTACAGTTTGGTGAGTGGATAGGGAATGAAGAGGAGGCGTGGGATTGAATTCACTCTGTGAATCCTCATTTCTAGAATTTCTTCAGGGTGGTTTTTATCTTTTGAATATCTAAAAACCTGTAACAAATTAAGTGCCCATTAAATATTTGTTGGATTACTCTTAAAAAGAAAAACAGATTGAAAAGATTTAAAGAACAGACTTTTTTTTTTAATTGAGGACAAAGCCATGTGACTTTGGCCACATTTTCCTACACATTTGTCTTTGTGAATGAAACCCGTGGGATAATTGCCCAGCATTCTCCTTAGTTTTATCTGTGAAGACAGAGCCACAGTCCTCAGGAATATTATAGTGGTTATTAGTATTTACTTAAGTATTTATTTCCACTAAGTGTGATATAGATGAAGATAGTGGAAATACATGGACATAATTTTGGTTGGTAAAGAGGCAACTGATTCCACTTTCATTTCTCATGCTACCAAACTAGCCTATTTTTTTGGAGCCCTCCTACATCTCTCACTGTGAAAATTTGAGTAGTCTCCTTGTCAAGGTCAGGTTAAAAGACACTGCTAGGTTTTTATGCAGGCTAAAAAAAATCGTGGTCATGATGAAACTCCGATGTATTTTTCCACCATGGGTGGAAAAGTGAATGCAAAAACAGAGAAATTAACTAACATGATGAAAGTGGGGGAAACATGAAAAACACCAGATTGGAAAAAAATAGTTGAGCTGATGTTTTCAGTTCCCTTAACAACCAAGAAGGCAAGTTGATGAATGGTGCAGATTGTGGGCAATTCAGTGGCCACCTGAATGGATATAAGCAGATTATAATCATCTGACAAATTGTGGTCCAAATGAACGTTTGGCTTGCAAAATGGGAACAAGAGACATTAGACACCCTCGTTGAACCAAAGCACCCATTAACCTCAAATTAGACACGTAGAGAAAACAGGTTTAAAAACCTCCACGACACAATCTGGTTAAAATATAGTACTGATCTCCTGCCTCATCAGAAAATAAATTAAGAATAGAAATTGACTTGTAAATCAGAAGCCCCAGGCAGGAAAATACAGATTCTCATCAAATCGTTGCCCTCTTTCCCAGAAACAGGCGCAGGATTGCACTTACATTTCTGGATTGCTATTTGTATATGCTGTGGTAGTTGTTGATTTTGCTCTATTTTTATATTAGCAACCATTCATCAGAAGCTAAGGAGGCCTATTAATCATTTTCTCTGACTGCGAAGCTGCATCACGTATCAGTTGTCGTCTTGAAATAAAAATAAGATAAATGATTTGACATGAATCGTGGCCCGATGAACCAAGAACAAAGATTGGACATGTGGTAGATCTAATAACGCCTGCCTTATGTCTAAAATGCACATTTACCAGACTCTTCTGATTTGCCGTTTCCTTCATATTGGCATTCTAAAAGAACTACGGATTACTGAATGGGGAAGTTAACTCCAAATTAAATTGCATATTGCTTGTAAAACAAGAATAAAAGTGCCGGCTAACAGTAACGCTATTCTTTTTACAGTCTTTTAGCCTTTCATGAAGGAAGTACCCACTCTTGCCTGTACAGAGTACATTAGAGTTATTATTGATCTTATGTGTGAGGCTGGCTTCTCTGCACGGTTACTCAGCACTGTGGGCTGAACGATGCATTTGACTGAGTGACCAAGGACTTTTAGTAAAAAAACCACGGTTTTGTCTGGGTAAGCCCAGAAAAGAACATGTTGCTATAAATACCTTTCAGAAGAAGGATTATTTACCCACTAAGGGTTTATTGTAATTGAATGGGCAATAAAAAATGATTGGGAGACCTTTAAAAATGTGAAAGTAAAACATAATGAAATAGCTAATTTACAGTGTCTAACACAAGAGGCAACATTTTTCATCCTGATTTGTGCAGAGGGCTAAACAGTTGCCCAATGAAACTATGACTTTCTCGAGCACCAACTTGGGTCACTGAGGGATAAACCAGAGTTGTCATTTTCTCATTCCCTTGATATTTTAGCACATGGCTGGTAAGTACATTTGCCACCATGTCATGCTTCTGTACCCACACACCGTTAATGATATTGCTAGGAGATTGTGACCTTGTTTCTCACTTAGCCCAACTGCCTCCGCATTTTTCCCCAAACACTCCTCCACTTGAAGCAGAATCAGCATAGGCTTGAGGGATCAACCCCTGGTCGTAGATTGTGATCTAGAGCAACAACTTTTTATGCCTCCATTTTTTTTGCATCTGGTACAAGATTAAGACAGGTTGTGATGAAATAAAAATATCACATGCAAAATGCACATATTCGGGATTTGGTGAAGAACTCAGAACCTACTCTTTGTGTCTCAGGTATAAAGGATTTTTTGTTGTCTTTGAGAGAGAGAGTGAGAGTCAGGATGAGGGGCAGAGAGAGGGGAAGAGAGAATCCCAAGCAGGCTTCATGCTTAGCACAGAACTCTACAGAGGCTCGACATGGGGCTCGATCCCATGACCCTGGGATCATGACCTGAGCCGAAATCAAGAGTCGGATGCTCAACCAACCGAACCCACAGGTACCCCTAAAAGTCTTTTTTTAATATTTATTTTTGAGAGAGAGACAGAGCATGAACCAAGGAGGGGGGGAGAGAGAGAGGGAGACACAGAATCTGAAGCAGGCTCCAGGCTCTGAGCTGTCAGCACAGAGCCCGACTCAGGGCTTGAACTCATGAGCTGTGAGATCATGACCTCAGTCGAATTCAGATGCTTAACCAACTGAGCCACCCAGGTGCCCCTAAAGGGTTTTAATATAACAGTTGGAGGCTTACATTGGAAGAACCCGAGAAGCAAAGATCAGAAGAATGATCTCTGATATCAGCCTGAAGTTATAAAGCTGTTGGTTCTCAACAACTCCCTGCTAAGCTGCTGTGAATGTCATCACTGGCCATATTTCTGGTTGCCAGTGTTTCAGGAGAACCATGCCCATCCTTCCATCTCCCACTCGCTTGCTCTCATGTAAAAACCACTAAGTTGGAATCATGGAGGGAAGGGAATTCTGGGAAATGTAGTTCCTCCTCTGTGATGCAGAGAGCTTGCAAGGTGTAATAATGCTTCTGAAATAAGGATGGCCTATAGTTAGACATTTTACCTCTCACAAAATAGGTACTCTGGAGGCATTTGAGTAGGAAGATCTGTGTGGTACGAAAGGCACTGAAGTTAGAGTCAAAGAGGTCTCTGTTACTATGTTGATTTTACTACTCACTACCTCAATAGCTTTGAACTACTGGCCTTAATTTTGTAAGTTTCAGTTTTTTCCATAGGTTACACTGTTAGGAGGATTCAATGAGATAATGTATGGGATGCAGCTTGGTTTTGCTGTGTAAACACTGTCTATTGCTTTTCCCGATAGTTGGCGATATCACAGTACTTAAAATCACATTTCCAAAGGCTACTCAAATATTTTTTTAGTTTACATTCCTATTAAGAAACACTTCAGAGGCGCCTGGGTGGCTCAGTCGGTTGGGCGTCTGACTTCAGCTCAGGTCATGTTCTCATGGTTTGTGGTTCGGGCCCCACGTCGGGCTCTGCTGACAGCTCAGAGCCTGGAGCCTGCTTCCGATTCTGTGTCTCCCTCTCTCTGGCCCTCTCCCGCTCACACTCTGTCTCACTCTCTCTGTCAAAAATAAAGTTTAAAAAAAAATTTTTTAATTTAAAAAAAAGAAACACTTCAGAAAGTATTTAGTTGCTAGTGGCACTGCTGCCATGTTC